>NC_092415.1:78906430-79218930 GCF_040894005.1 Engystomops pustulosus | reverse complement strand
TGAAGGTAATAATATTGGCTTGAGGCAGATTTAGCCACATAGAAATGTAGAGAAATTCAGTTCCCCGCCACAAATTGTTCAGTCTTGTCTTTATAAAATCCTTCTTGCAGCTCATGAAGTCTGTTGTAGATTATACAGGGTGTAAATTCTATCTTTTTACATGGAAGACACCAGTGTATTTTTCTTTCCTTTTTAATTTATGGATTTTCAAAAACATCCGAAAGTGAACAGAGCTAGATACTCAAAGTAAGCTTCAATTTTAACATACACCAGTCTATAAAATACAGTTATAAAATAAGAAAAAAAGTAATTCAGTCCAAATCAATCACTCCAACCCATCATGATTTCTTACCCAACCCCAATATATTTTTATCAGACAACTTTCATTATTCCTTAATGCAGTATTCCTTTGGAATACAGAGTCTTTGTGGGAGAAAATATAAAGGAAATGTTACAATACCAGTTTGATCTTTTGGCAGCTAGTTATAGAGAAATAAGAGCTGAACAGAACATTATTTTGGCATAGCCAGCGGCAGTGAAGATCCAATGGCGCATGTGCACTGCCAATATTGGCTTTGATTGTCGCTTTCATGACATTGTCAAGGAGCATACATCAGTTCATGTGACAGCATGGAATCTTTATAAGACCTCAGGACCTGTCAATGCTCAAGCTCTGTAACAGTGTGCCAGTAGCACACTTTTATAAATCTTATAGCAAATTCTCAATTTACTTTAGTACAGTATACAGTAGTATTTCAGTATGTAGTAAGAGCAATCTGACTCCTTAGAGTTACAGTACCCTAGGGTCTAAAGCTATTAAAAAAATAAGTAAAAAAATATAAAAAAATAAGTTAAAATAAACCACCTTTCCCATGAACTGATCAAAATACAAAAAAATAAAATCATAAACCTGTTGGGTACCAACACATCCCCATCTATCAAAAAATAGATGGATAAACCTGTAAAGTAAATGTCCCAAATGTCCGAATGCCCAAATGTCCGAAACAACTTTTTTGCCATTTTGTAACGTATAATAAAATATACCATATACACTCACCGGCCCTTTTGCCTTCAGAACTGCCTCAATTCTTCGTGGCATAGATTCAACAAGGTGCTGGAAGCATTCCTCAGAGATTTTGGTCCATATTGACTTGATGGCATCACACAGTTGCCGCAGATTTGTCGGCTGCACATCCATGATGCGAATCTCCCGTTCCACCACATCCCAAAGATGCTCTATTGGATTGAGATCTGGTGACTGTGGAGGCCATTTGAGTACAGTGAACTCATTGTCATGTTCAAGAAACCAGTCTGAGATGATTCCAGCTTTATGACATGGCGCATTATCCTGCTGAAAGTAGCCATCAGATGTTGGGTACATTGTGGTCATAAAGGGATGGACATGGTCAGCAACAATACTCAGGTAGGCTGTGGCGTAGCAACGATACTCAATTGGTACCAAGGGGCCCAAAGAGTGCCAAGAAAATATTCCCCACACCATGAAACCACCACCACCAGCCTGAACCGTTGATACAAGGCAGGATGGATCCATGCTTTCATGTTGTTGACGCCAAATTCTGACCCTACCATCCGAATGTCGCAGCAGAAATCGAGACTCATCAGACCAGGCAACGTTTTTCCAATTTTCTACTGTCCAATTTCGATGAGCTTGTGCAAATTGTAGCCTCAGTTTCCTGTTCTTAGCTGAAAGGAGTGGCACCCGGTGTGGTCTTCTGCCTCAAAGTTCGACGTACTGTGCGTTCAGATGCGCTCTTCTGCCTACCTTGGTTGTAACGGGTGGTGATTTGAGTCACTGTTGCCTTTCTATCAGCTCGAACCAGTCTGCCCATTCTCTTCTGACCTCTGGCATCAACAAGGCATTTCCGCCCACAGAACTGCCGCTCACTGGATGTTTTTTCTTTTTCGGACCATTCTCTGTAAACCCTAGAGATGGTTGTGCGTGAAAATCCCAGTAGATCAGCAGTTTCTGAAATACTCAGACCAGCCCTTCTGGCACCAACAACCATGCCACGTTCAAAGGCACTCAAATCACCTTTCTTCCCTATAATGATGCTTGGTTTGAACTGCAGGAGATTGTCTTGACCATGTCTACATGCCTAAATGCACTGAGTTGCCGCCATGTGATTGGCTGATTAGAAATTAAGTGTTAACGAGCAGTTGGACAGTTGTACCTAATAAAGTGGCCGGTGAGTGTATATTTCAGTATAAGCTGACCCGAGTATAAACATAGACCCCTAATTTTACCACCAACAACTGGAAAAAACCTATTGACTCGAGTATAAGCAGAGGTTGTAGTATACAGCCTGCCAGACCCCTGTAGTATACAGCCTGCCAGACCCCTGTAGTATACAGCCTGCCAGACCCCTGTAGTATACAGCCTGCCAGACCCCTGTAGTATACAGCCTGTCAGACCCCTGTAGTATACAGCCTGACAGCCCCTGTATGCCAAGCACCTAAAAATAAAACAACTTAATACTCACCCTCCGGCGATACTCTCACCCCCGATGCTTGACGCTTCTCCTCTTCTTTCTTCTCTAGCAGGCAGAGTCACATCCATGCGATCTACCGGCTGGCGCACACTATGATGCAGCGCTGTCGCCGCTGATGACGTCATCAGGGGCGACACCGCCGCATCATAGTGTGTGCCGGCTGGCAGGTCGCATGGACGTGACTCTGCCGGCTATAGAAGAAAGAGAAGAAATAGAGAAGTGAGAAGAGGAGCTGCCGGGAGCCATGCCGAGGATCTGGGCACCAGAGGGTGAGTATTAAGTTTTTTTTTTTGTTTTTTTTTTATTGACTCGTATATTAGCCAAGGTGAGGTTTTTCAGCACATTTTTTGAACTGAAAAACTCTGCTTATACAGGAGTATATACGGTAATTAAAAGTGATCAAAAGGTCCTCAAAATAGTAGAAATGAAAATTTCAGCTAAAAAATTACACCTTACACAGCTTTGTACATCGAAGTTTTAAAAAAAGAAAACTTATTAGTTTTAGAAGATTGTGAAATTAAGAATTTTTTCCAACAAAGTTTGAATCCCCGTGATCATACTGACCCAAAGTATAGAGAAGAGTTAGCATTTGAAGCACAGTGAAAGCTGGAAATCTGAGCTCTTAGAAAATAGTACAATTGTGTTTTTTTCCACCAATTTAACTGCATTTTGAATTTTTTTATCCCACTTCTCAGTTTAATACCATCACTATAAAGTACAATTTGTTACTCAGAAAACATGCCCTCACACAGCTATGTACACAGATAAAATAGTTATACATTTTTGAAGGTGGAGAGTAAAAAATGGAACCACAAAAACCACCCAAATCATTAAGTGGTTAAATGAAATTTGTCATGAGGATTTAAGCCAACAGATTGACAAACATGTTATATGGGAAATTATCAGGATTACATTGACGTCTTTCTATATTCTGGGAAATCGAGACAACATTGGAAGTGGGATGTCCCCAAATTGGCTTGAGGAATACTCCACATGACTATTATAGTTTTTATAAGCTAGCTTCAGCAGTAGCCATCCAGCCGACTTGTGCTGTAACTCATTCGTGGCAGATCCGTGAAGCTAGAAAATCTTCATGTGATGACCCTTCATCCCATGATCCCAAGTGGTCTTCCAGGAATTTTGGACAGGGCACCCCGTACTATCCCTTTTTTAAAAAAATTTAAAATTCTAGAACTGCTTTGGTCATCAGGTTGTAGCTTCCTCTTGTGTTTCAAATGGTGTTCAATGGAAATTGGAATACTCATCGAAATGGGGAATTTCCAGAATTATTGGAAAACCAGGCTGGACTTAGATGGCACCACAAAACCCCACTTTAAAGCTTGGCTTCTCCCAGGACAACACATTTTTTTATGGCGAGCGAGGAAGGTTTAACTCCGTTGAACAGATTGCATCATCTATGATAACAAAGTTATAATCCCCTCCCCCCATCCCTGATACTTTTACTAGGTTGCAAACCTTTTATTTTAGTCTGTCTCGTCAAGCTAAATGAAGGGATCATTGTATTTGCTCTATCCATTGGTCTCCCTAACTGTTTTATACCCCGCTTCTGAAATGGGACAGATATCTTGACATCACCCTTTCAGCTGAAGAGAGAATGTGTAACCTTGTCTAACTCCTACCAGGAGACCAACTTTTAAATACTATCCATACAATACATCTGCTTCATAAAATGTTTCCTGCTGTCTCCCCTTGTGTTGGTTTTGTGTCAGAGTAGGGTACCTGCTTCATGTGTTGTGGGGCTGTTTGAGATCATTTTGGGTTGTTGGACTTTGGGTCTGCATTATGACTTGTCATAACTTGACAAATAACCCTACCAATTGCCCTTTGCTCCATTTGGAGAAGTTATTGTCTAAGTGCACAAAAATCACTGACTCTCCACTGTTTAATGCGGCACAAGCATGTATCCAGCACAGGTTCCCGCATCATTGGCCCTCTAGCTTCACAGGGTCGATGATATATACCGCATGAAAGCTTGAAACTCTTTTACCAATCTGCCTGGTCAGCCTTTAGTACCGCAACTAAATTTAGGGAACTCCTAGACTCTCTTGTTTCTGATGTGTCCCTCATTTTCGTTTCTCCTCCTTTTACTTGGCCATCTAATGGTTTGATGCCTAGCACTGTTGTCCCCCTCACAGGGTCTTGTCTCTGTATGTTTTGTTTTGGGTGTTTTATACCCTCAAGTAAGTGTTTTTGTTTACAAAAACTCCTAATAAAACTTTCTATATGGAAAAAAAAGCTTTCATAGATCTTTTATTTATTTATTTTTTTGTTTAATGTTCCCAGAATACTGAAGTAAATCATTGTGATGTCGTCTTTTATGTTTTCATTATAATATTGTTTTCAAAATGAATCTTAGATTTTGATATGTACACCAGTTATAAAGCGGTTCATGTCAACATATGTTTATCTATGTTTTCATGTCTGGAGTATTTGGTTTACATTTTTGGCAACTGTAATAGCACCTGATGGCCTCTGTTCTCAAATGATTCTTGAGTAGGCTAAATGGGAAATGGGATAAGGTATGGTATTGTTTGCATATAAATATTGATAGAATTTTATGTTGGAGCTAGGTTTATGTTGAATTTCACAACAGTCATTTTAAAGACTGTAAACACACACTGCATTGGCAATGCTAAGCTATGAATCACTGACTCTATATCACATTGTTTGCTTTTTGTTTGCCAGTACCATTATTAACTGAATATTTTCAATTAACTTGTTTGACTAGAAACAAGGAAGAAGGGCAATGTTTTTGTAAAATAAGTTTGTCACAAGAGCATGTGCAAATAGTGATAAAAATTTGTATTTGCTCGGCCTGTTTAACTATAACTATTCTGGGATTTTTCTTTTAGAGAGTTGTTTTTCACCTTCTACAGTAGGTCTCAAAAAATCACAAACCGTAATACTGAAAGTTTAGTTAAAAATGACATGTTAAAATTCTGTGTTTTGAATTTGCTTACAGCTGCTTAAATGCATGTACATACTGCAAGACTAAACACGCTAGAGGAGAGCTTGCCAGTTACTCCATAGAAGAGCTGGTTGATCGAGCAAATCAATCTTTCCAAGGTAAGAAAGCACTGTAATACCAAGTAATAGTAAAAAAACAAAAGCGCATCACTATTATGAAGAATGTGGACTGAAATCTAAATTGGAAATGGCAGACTAATTAAACCGGATTTGTCAGTTGATTTAAAATAAGTAATATAAAGCCTACATTTGGCAACTGGTAAGAAATGTTGAATTCAGTGTGTACACTTTCAAATGCTGTCCTGCTTAAAAGTACATAGAACGTAACTTAGTAACTGAGCACTAGAAAAGCATAGGATGAGAAAAGCATTATTGACATACTTGTGTTCATGGCTGTACAAGTTGTATAATATGTAAACTCCGTGGCCGCGATCCAAGGTACCTAAAAGGTGGCCCATTTATGTGCATGGCCTCAAGCTCTCGGCATCAAATTAATTAATCACTAGAGTGATGGCTCTAGCGGTCTACTGACTGGAAGCTTAATCAGTTACTCATAGTAGGAAGAAAGGAACAGGGTGTGTTCTGATGAAGGGTTTCTCAGTCTCGCATGTTAATTTGTTTAAAGGGAACCTACCACCACATATCTACCTATAAAGGTAGATCGGGTGGTAGGTACATCTATAGGACGTGAGGATAGCCCTTCTAAGGGCTAATCCTCACGTCCCCACAATCTTTTGATAACATTTATTTGGCTAATATGTAAATTTTCTAAAGAGGCTACTGGGGCGTGGAGTAGCCGGATCTGAGGCTACACGGCGTGGCTACTCAAAGCCCCAGTAGCCTCTTTGTTCCTCCTACCAGAACTCTTTGGCGCGCAGCTACGAGGAGCTGCGCACCCTTGTCCTTGAAGCCTGCACAAGCGCAGAACAGCAGGCCCCGCGGCTGCATGGTCACTGCTCCTCAGACGGCAGGCTTTGCGGACAAGGGCACGCAGCTACGGGGAGCTGCGCGACAAAGATTTCTGGTAGGAGGAACAAAGAGGCTACTGGGGCGTTGAGTAGCCGCGTGGTGTATCCTCAGCTCCGGCTAGTCCACGCCCCAGTAGCCTCCTTAGAAAATTTACATATTAGCCAAATAAAAGTTAACAAAAGATTGTGAGGACGTGAGGACTAGCCCTTAAAAAGTCCTATAGATGTACCTACTCCCAGATCTAACTTTATAGGTAGATATGTGGTGGTAGGTTCCCTTTAAGCTGTACAATCCTTGCTCTTTATAGCAAAGTTTGCATTTTTGAGTGAGCAAATTAACTTCTACATATTAGTCTTCTACAGTAAATTGGGCAAATGTTGGAACATGTCAACAAATTGAGTCAAATTATAGATTTTTCACAGGATGTTTTTCCACACAGAGGGACAATACCATTTGGAATATGAATGGGGCAGTCATGTGACTTTATGTTTGGAAGAATAAAAAACAGGCTAGGGCCGCGCTGCTCAATTTTCCGTTTTTTATTTCAGAATCAGGGTGGACTACGCATTTCGGAAGCGGAACGCCTCCTTCATCAGGTCCCAGAATACAATTTCTAAAACGGGTAAAAGAGATTTTGAATACATAATCAGAATGGATACCGATTAAACAAGTTTTTTATAAAAATAGATAAGAATAGACTCATAAAAATCAACAGAATTGTAAAAAAATTATCAAAGTTGTAGAAAATCAACATAGTGGTACAAAAATCATCATAATCATAAAACTAAAGTAAATGAATGTGTAGTAGATATTAAAAGATTCCATAAATAGATAAAATAAATAGATTAATAAATTGATTAATAGATTAATAAATTAAATGAAAAGGGAAGAATGATTTATTTAATTAGATCAGTAAATAAATAAATAAAAAAGTGAGTCACTACCCTATAATTCTCTTTCAGGTGGTATGTCCCAGGTGGATGTGGTAGGGATACTATAAGCTGTCCTATAAATTGTATGGGTTACAAGTAGGAAGAGATATAATTAGTAAATTGATGCATATATTGTGAAGGGTGTTAGGTGGACTGGGATAAGAAGGTACATGTGGTGTGGATCGGCGTTGGGTATGAAGAGATCTGGAATGACAGGAGTGTGTGTAAATTAGGGGGTTTGTTCAAATGGTTTAAGTAAAGTAGTGATACCTGGAGGATGTGGTAATTACATTATTAGGAGAATGAGCCGGCAGGGGCGCTGTGTATTCGTGGGTACAGATCCATACCTCCTACTTACCTGTCCCCCTATCCAGCGAATACTTCAGTCTACGATCAGACTTTTGATAGAAGTCCGATCTCTCTGACACGGCGCATGCGCGGTCCTTCGGCACGCGCATGCGCACTAAACCATATATGCATTACATAATCCCTGGTACTGCGCATGCGCGCCGCCGCGCGCGCACATCACACTCTCAGCGTCTATTTAAACCTCCCGATAATCCGACGGAGACACGAATACACAGCGCCCCTGCCGGCTCATTCTCCTAATAATGTAAGTACCACATCCTCCAGGTATCACTACTTTACTTAAACCATTTGAACAAACCCCCTAATTTACACACACTCCTGTCATTCCAGATCTCTTCATACCCAACGCCGATCCACACCACATGTACCTTCTTATCCCAGTCCACCTAACACCCTTCACAATATATGCATCAATTTACTAATTAAATCTCTTCCTACTTGTAACCCATACAATTTATAGGACAGCTTAGAGTATCCCTACCATATCCACCTGGGACATACCACCTGAAAGAGAATTATAGGGTAGGGCCTCACTCTTTTTCATTTATTTATTTACTGTTCTAATTAAATAAATCATTCTTCCCTTTTCATTTATTAATTTATTAATCTATTAATCAATTTAATCAATTTATCAATCTATTTATTTTATCTATTTATGGAATCTACTACACATTCATTTACTTTAGTTTTATGATTATGATGATTTTTGTACCACTATGTTGATTTTCTACAACTTTGATAATTTTTTTACAATTCTGTTGATTTTTATGAGTCTATTCTTATCTATTTTTATAAAAAACTTGTTTAATCGGTATCCATTCTGATTATGTATTCAAAATCTCTTGTACCTGTTTTAGAAATTGTATTCTGGGACCTGATGAAGGAGGCGTTCCGCTTCCGAAACGCGTAGTCCACCCTAATTCTGAAATAAAAAACGGAAAATTGAGCAGCGCGGCCCTAGCCTGTTTTTTATTCTTCCAAACTCCTTGTCACCATCCGCTACAGCTACCAGTACTGGGTGACAGGCTTACTGCAGCAGCTCTCATAGTTATACACCTGTGGTCTAGTCCTCACCCTATCGATGTGCCTATACCACTTTTAGTCCACATCTGGTGGGTGAGACCTTTGACCACTGAAGCTCATTATTGTACCTTTGTCACCATCATACATACACGTATGTGTGTATATATGTATGTTTACATGTAAACTCATTTGTGTACTCATCTTTTCCCACACGACTTGCGCTGTGTAAAAATTCTGTTTTTTCATATTTATGTAATGTGACTTTATGGTCAAATATTATTGATCTTATTGATGATATTACTATACTTACTATTTTGAATGTAAGGTTGGCCCCAAGATCACCACTTCTGATAGGTCCATCATACCCCAGTGTGACACTGGTGTCATAACTTTTTTTAAAATGTGGCTCAATGTTTGGTGGATTGTGTTTTTCTTCTAACTATGGGAGGCAGACTGCCGCTTGACTTATAAGGTGTTACATTAAGGTTTACAATGTTTTTACTTGAAGAATACCAGTGTGTTTTTTTTCTTAGTTTTTTTTTTACCATATTTTAAAAATATGGCAACTCTGTAGCCCACATAGTTCTAGTTTGGGCACCTATTCATAAAATATTATTGGATTGATGTAGAGGAGAATGAGTTAATGGGTTTAGAATTGAAAAATCTTTCTAAATTATTTCTAATACTTGCAGTATTTTTAAAAAAGCTTCAGAACCCTGTCTCATGGGGTACTTCTACTCTCCGTTGGTTTCTATATAGAAGGTTGTCTTATGTTAGATTTTTGTTAAAATAGCAGAAATACAACTGCAGGCTTCCCTTTATTTGATAATGGAATGGGAACGTAACCTGCCGAATGCAGGTGTGAACTGAGCTTAATGCTAATGTAATAGTACTATATATGTGTGCACTAAAACCTTTTGCCTCAATGATGGCAAATACAAGCCAGGCAATTATATCTAGGTTTCTATATATTGCTTTGTAAAATAGTCAAACATTTGTTCCCGATCCTCCAGGACTTGTTCTTTTTGCAGGTTGCAAGATTTTGCTTACACTAGAGCATAAAAATTGTCATCTACAATAATGTAATGCAAACTTAGTAAATTAAAAAAGAAAAAAAGTAGATAAACCAGAAGGAACAACTGTCAGTTGGCATGGCTTTTATCAATTTATGCAAGATAAAATTTTCCCCGTAATGGGAACATATGGTACTCTGGGTTTGATTTGCTTGTATCCCTTCATCCATTTGCAGGATGATAAATTGCTTTGTAAGTCCAACTTGCATCTGTGTAGCCCACACCCCCTCTTCTCTATACACATTTTTTTTCTCTCCCTGTCAAGTCAATTTGCACAATTTTTGACACATAGATGTGACTGAATTTACAATCAGGCCTGAGTTATTCCTGTGTGCATATTAAGGTTCAATAATCTTAGTTTAATAAAAGTAAATTAAAAATGAGTCTACCTTATCTGGGAACAAATGTGTATCGGTGACATATATGTACTAGATGCCTCTCCTCCTATCAAAAGAGTCTTGGAAGTCATGGTTTGTCTTGACCACTATCAGATTAGCTAGTCTTGGTAGTCATGTTTATAAGTTTTAGAGTTCAGATCACTATCTTTAATGCCTTATGTACACAATCGTAAATGGGCTGTGAGCTGGCCACAAAAATGGCGGCTAGCTCACATCCCCTATTGACTTCTATTAGACATGGTCACGACCTGTTGTTTGTGGCCCAGATTTCCATAACGTCCCCCATGACCGCCCACTTGGAGGATGCCCCTTGACCTCTGTAGGGACAGGAAGCAGAAAGGTTAAAAGCCTCCCACCCGCATCCTCCCTCCAGTGTCGTCCTGTCCCTACACGTCAAGAGAGGGTCTCTCTCCTCCTAGTGTGGGGGGGGGGGAACGTTATTTTTATTTTTTTTTTTAAAAAGGGGAGACTATTTTCTTTTTGGTGTCTCTTACCTGGGGTTACGCTGACTTCGGTCTAAGTTCCCCTCTGGACGGTCCTCGGTCGGTCCGCCGGGTGCGGGCCTTCCCTGGATCATTTTTCGGTCCGGCACTCGTCCTCTCTGACGGCCTGGTGGATCAGGGCCTATGCGCGGACGCGGAAATATACTAAGACTTCGTGACCGGAAGTGACCGCGGAAGACGTCCCGGTGCTATCGCTGCAACAAGATAGCGTGGACAACGATGGTGGCCACCTGCAAAGGGGGCTGGGCTCCCCAAAAAGGTATTTAAATCCTTAAAAGCGGGTAGTCGGTTGATCTGAGGTCTATGCTATCGTTTTGGTGTGTTGGCCGTCCCAGACAAAAAATGGCTGATGAGGCAGACTTGGGCCTACTCCACCCGCCGGTTCACGTGAGTGGTGCTGTATGGCAGGTTCAATTTTTTTGTGTATTGGGAACGCCAGGTCATTATTTCTTTGCCTTCCTCCCCCAGGAACAAGGGTCTAACGGGAAAGGCAAAGAAGACAAATCGGGCAAAGCCGAGAAGTATAGTAGGGAAAAACCTGAGAAGAGTAGAAACCCTGCTAAAAAATGTAATATGTGCCTTCATACTCTACCAGAGGGATATAAAAAACCTATTTGTAGAGCCTGTATTGAGGATTTCATGCGAGAAGAAAAAACGTCCTTTATGGATGAAATAAAGACCTCTATAGAAGAAAAAGTTGGTTCTTCGGTTGCAGCCGCCACTTAGGGAGCTCCCCCGCAGAAAACGGCAAGGGTTGTATCTGTCTCCTCATCTGAGGAGGAAGGTTGCATTTCAGATTCCCCATCTTGCTCTGTGGTAGAAGATCAGGAACAAAAGGATCCTGAATAGGCGTCCAATTCCCATCATTTGTTCCAGAATGATGATCTGGACAACCCCCTAAAAGCTATGCGGGAAACATTGAATTTAGAAGATGAGGTACCTCCCTTATCTCGTGAAGACGAGCTATTCGGTGGTCTTAAAGCTAAGAAACATTGTGTATTCCCACTTAATGATACCCTTAGGGGGTTAATCAGTGAAGAATGGATAGATCCCGAGAGAAGAATCGCAATTTCAAAGAACTTCAGGAAGCGTCTCGTCTTTGATCAAGAGGAATCATTCCCTAAAGTAGACGTGCAGGTGTCCAAAGTCTCGAAAAAAAGATGGATCTTCCCTTTGAAGATTCAGCGCAACTCAGGGATCCAAAGGATAGAAAATCAGAAGCCCTTTTGAAGAAGGCGTGGGAGACGTTAATGTTAATCCTCAAGTCAAATCTAGCTGCCACTTCGGTGGCAAGAACACTCTACTTCTGGCTAGGGAAGTTGGAGTCCCATATCCGTGAAGGCACTCCTAGAGATGCCTTACTAGAGAGCATACCATTATTAAGATCAGCCACCGCATTTCTTGCAGATACTTCAGAAGAAGGTATCCGTTTTGCTGCAAAAGAAGGAGCCCTTACCATTCCACTAGAAGGGCCTTGTGGCTAAAGCAATGGAGTGGAGATATTCGCTCCAAATCAAAACTTTGTAGTATCCCCTTCTCAGGAGCTTCTGTTTTCGGTCCCGAATTAGACGCCATATTAGAGAAAGCATCAGACAGGAAGAAGGGATTTCCGGAAAGTAAAGCAATCTCCAAGAAGACTCCTTTTCGTACTTTTAAGAACACCAGAGAGGCTTACTGTGGAAAAGGTAAACAGGGGCGCTGGAGTTACCCCAAAGGAGGAAGAGGAAGGGGTTTCCTGTTCTCTAACCCTCCAGATGGCACAGGAAACAAGAAACCGTGACGCCAGGGTGGGGGGGGGGCAACTTCTGGGATTCGTATCCAAATGGACAAAGATCACAACGAATCCCTGGGTACTGAGCATTATGGAGTCAGGCTACAATATAGAATTTATGTACCCCCTCCCCCTCAAGGTTTATCCCTCCCTTACCCTCTGTTTCTCTCTCTACACATTCCCTCATTTGGCAGGAAGTATCTCATCTCGTCCACATGGAAGTTGTGGTGCCGGTTCCTCGAGAGCAAGAAAGGTTGGGGTTCTACTCCCCGTTGTTCTTAATCAAAAAACTGAATGGATCAAATCGGCTTATCATAAATCTAAAGGAGCTAAACCACTTCATCACATACAGAAGATTTCGCTTGGAGTCGGTAAGATCTGCTACCCAGCTAATTCAGAGATATCTCAGATTCTCGGTCCTCTCTCCTGGGGGTTTTGTTTTACATTTTCAGTTCCGAGCACTCCCATTTGGTATATCATCGGCCCCGAGGGTTTTTACCAAGATCATGGTGGAGGTGGTAGCCTTTTTAAGGCTACAAAACATATCCATTATTCCCTACCTAGACGATTTGCTAATAATAGGGAAAGACAGACAAAGCCTGTTGTCAGCACGGGAGTCTTCCCTGGGAATTCTATCAGAGTTGGGATGGTTAATCAATTTGAAAAAATCTAATCTAACACCTTGCACTCAAAAGACATTTTTGGGGGTTATATTGAATTCAACTCATCAAATGTCCTTTCTTCCCCAGGAAAAGATAATCAACATAAAGGACCAAATTCAATCCTTCAGAAGGAAGGACTCTATATCGGTCAGACAGGCGATGAAGATCCTGGGGCTCCTCACAGCGTGCCTTCCTTCAGTCGCCTGGAGTCAGAGTCTTACTCGGATTCTTCAGAATTGGATCCTACGCTCCTGGAACAGGAAGTCCTCGGGGCTAGACAAAAGGATCCTGATCCCATCCTTTGTAAAGAGGGACTTACTGTGGTGGATAGAATCAAGAAACTTGGAGAAAGGGGTATCTTGGCACCACCTCCCAAGTATAACCATTGTAACAGACGCAAGCAGCTCGGGTTGGGGAGCAGTCTTCCCTTCCCACTACGAGCAGGGATCCTGGACTCCATCCCAAGCAAAGAAGAGCTCAAACTACAGAGAGCTAAGAGCAGTTTGGGAAGCCTTAAGGTCAAACACAGCCCGTCTGGAAAACCATCATATACATATCCTCTCGGACAACGTCACGTCGGTATCCTATTTAAGGAGAGAAGGGGGTACAAGATCTCTGGTGCTATCAAATCTGGCTCACACCATCTTCTCTTGGGCGGAGAAAAACATCCTCTCCATCTCGGCCACCCATCTGAAGGGAACCCTAAACAGAGAGGCGGACTACCTCAGCAGGAGGGAAATCCTACCCAAGGAATGGTGTCTCAACCAAGAGATTTTTCTACATTTAACCAACATCTGGGATATTCCCCAAATCGATTTATTTGCCACAAGAAGAAATTCAAAGTGCCAGCAATTCTATTCTCTGGAATCCACGAGTCCAGGGATCACATGGATGCGTTCAGCCATCCCTGGAAAGGAAGTCTTGTGTACGCCTTTGCCCCTATTCCCTTAATCGCAAGAGTTATCAAAAAGATCTTGTTCGACCAGGCGAGGGTGATTTTGATCTGCCCAAATTGGCCAAAAAGAAGTTGGTATCCGCTGCTGAGATCCCTGTCCATTCAACAACCTCTTATCCTACCGGTTCGGAAGGATCTCCTGAGCCAGGGCCCGTTATTTCACCCAGATCCGGGGAGACTTCAACTTGCAGCCTGGATCCTGAGTCCGAGTTCCTAAGATCCCAAGGACTCTCCAGAGCTGTAATATCCACATTGAAGGCAAGTAGGAAGAAGGTTACCTTTGCCATATACCACAAAATATGGAAAAGGTTTGTGACTTTCTGTGGGGTTAACCCCCCCCCCCCCCCCTCTGAGGCTAATCCAAATATTTTGCAAGTCTTAGACTTCCTACAAAGGGGCTTAGAAATCGGTCTATCTACAAGTACCTTGAAGGTCCAGATCTCGGCTCTTAGTGCTTTCTTCGCCCATCCTCTGGCAGATCACAGGTGGGTCAAAAGATTTATTTCAGCCGCAAACAGGATCAGACCTCAGATCTTGAAGCGGGTTCCTTCATGGGATCTCTCCCTGGTACTAGATGCTCTCTCCAGGCCTCCATTTGAGCCTTTGGAGAACATTAGTATAAACAATTTAACCTTAAAGACTTCTCTCTTAATAGCTGTGACTTCAGCTAGGAGATTAGGGGAACTTCAAGCCATTTCCATTAGAGAACCCTATATGTGCATTCTTCCTGACAGGATAATTCTTACTCTAGATCCGAGTTTCGTTCCCAAGGTGGTGTCCAAATTCCACAAGAATTAGGAAATAACCCTTCCATCCTTTTGCGAGAATCTCTCCTCAAGCAAGGAAGCTTCGTGGCACTCCCTGGATGTAAGACGCTCAGTCTTAGCTTATTTACAAGCCACAGATCCCTGGCGCAAGGATCATAATCTTTTTGTTCAGTTTCAGGGGAAAAACAAAGGGGAAAAAGCATCCAAGACTACGATAGCCAGGTGGTTAAGAATGGCCATAGCCACTTGCTATACAGAACAAGGGAAAGAGGTTCCTCTTAACCTGAAAGCTCATTCCCCCAGAGCCATGTCTGCCTCCTGGGCTGAAAGAAGGGGCGCTTCCCTTGAGCAAATTTGCAAGGCCGCCTCGTGGGCTTCTCCATCCACCTTCATTAAACATTACCGTCTGGACTTACCCAACTCCCAGGATCTCTCCTTCGGTCGGAAGGTTCTCCAGGCCGTGGTCCCACCCTGATTCTACTTATTTGGTAGATCTCCAAGTGGGCCGTCATGGGGGACGTTATGGAAATGGTGAATTAGTACTCACCGGTAATTCGGTTTCCATCTAGTCCTCCATGACGGCCTATATATTTTTCCCTCCCAAGGTTCTTTCTTTGTTATTACTTATAGTATGTGACTATAGAGCATGCATAATAAAATTATGTTTTATCTTCCACCGGTGTAGTTATTTGGTAGACACTGGCCGGAGGATGCGGGTGGGAGGCTTTTAACCTCTCTGCTTCCTGTCCCTACAGAGGTCAAGGGGCATCCTCCAAGTGGGCCGTCATGGAGGACTAGATGGAAACCGAATTACCGGTGAGTACTAATTCACCATTTTACATACTGTCACACGCATAGCTTAAAGGAAATCTACCACCAAGATGAAGGATTGTAAACCAAGCACACTGACATACTGATGTGTGCCCCCTCTGGCAGGATCTGCTCTTCTTGGTACCTTGTTTATGAAAAAAAAGTTTTAAAAAATTATGCAATTAGTCTTAGGGGCTCAGGCTCCATTGACACCTATGTAACCTGGAGCCTTTCAGGTTCATTTGCATGATTTTTTTTTTTTAACTTTTTTTTTTTTTTTCAAACACAAGGTCCAGTATGTCAGTTTGCTTGATTTACAATACTTAATCCTGGTGGAAGATGTCCTAAGGCAACAACGGTACTAAACTCTATATACAAGTATGTGAATAACAATGACACTTATTTTGTCAACTACTCTTAGCTATAACTAAATAGAATGGGTTAACAAATATCATATATATATCTCTGCCTGTCTCTCTCTGATTGTGCCTCTCTCTCTCCCTGTCTGTCTCTGACTGTCCGTCAGGGAATTGGGTGGAATTTCCCCCACTTCAATGCCTGACTGCGTTGTAGGCTGGCAGGGGTGGGGATGCCCCACACCTGCACACTAGCTATAGTGTGCTCCAGGCCACAGCCTCTTAATATATCCAAAGGGGCCAAAATCAAGTTCTTGCGCACGGAGCTCTTGTACTTAATAATTCTGCTCCCTTAAAGGGGTAATACGGCTGCAGACATTGTAGTTTATCTAAAAAGTGGAGGACAATCACTCCCTACACTAATTCAATGTTATCAATGATTTGTGGGAGTTTTACATATAATTACATTACAAGTTAGAAGGTCGGCAAAGGTTTCTACACACTGATCTCCTGGGAAACGGCAAGTAAACATATTGAAGCGCTTGTCGCTCATTTGCGGCCAGCACTTAGCAATCCGCAGCCGCTTGCAAGCACCAGCCTCCTGTGTGCCCACACATGTGCCACACACAATGTAATGCTTATATGCGGATACATTGCTTATAGGTGTGAGCGCAGTTTCGAATGCTCCACAATATGAGTGCACAACACAAGCAGCCAATAGCTACTGTGCTGTGCATTCTATACATGAGCACACTCTGCTCCATAGGAGCGGAGGAGTATCATGGGAACTGAAGTCCCGATGCGGAGCACTGTGGCCATCTTGATTTATCGGTCCTGTGCTTTAGGGATAAAAAGGTTAAACTCATTGTAAAAATAAGAATTTCCACATGATTTAAGTGGTAACGGATTGGCATTAGTAGAGGATGTATTTATCACAACCTAGACTTTTTTTGTTGTTGGCGGACCTTTAAAGTCCTTGTCTCAGGTCGCCTGAAACAACAAATTACAGAGACTTTAAAGGATATTCATTTTCCACTGGGAAGGAAATATATATGATATGATTTCCAGGATAGGAAAAGGAAAAAAGTGGCTTGTTGCTACTTTGAGGAAGTTCCTGATCCTTTTTTTTTGGACTAGAAGATGCACCTAACTATAAAGGGCACCCTTTAATTAGTCGTAAAAAAAAAAAATATATATATATATATAGATATAGATGTGTATATGTATGTATGTACATATGTGTGTGTGTGTATATATATATATTTATATTTGACACCAATTAAAAATTCCCTATTGGTCCCAGACATTCGCATAAACACGCTCTGCCACAAACAAACAACTCTTAAACTTGTTCTCTGGCTCTGTCCTGACTCTAACTTGGTAGTGAAGAATAAAGTTACCCGACTTTGCAGTGATGCTGGAAGCATGTGATCAGTCACATGTTTGACATCCCCCAAGGTCCTCTAGGTGATAACCGTGTGGAAACAAAAGATGTGGTGATTGGCTCTCTCCATTACAGCGGCAGGAGGGTCTGGCAGTGCTGGATGTTACTGACATTCAGACTATAAGGCCACATTCAGACAAAGGTTTTAATAAAGCTGTGTGATACATGTACCACATTGACGGGATGTTAAGGTGGATGGATGTTACGATGGATGGATTATTCACCGACCTGGGAAAAGAATACAAGGATCAATATTTCATTACTATCAAGATCATCCTTGGTGTCAGAGGAAACTACAGAGGACATAAACGGAGAAGAAATGACACTAATTGTTATGGTGTGGACCTTTTACCTTTGTTCTCCACCGGAGATGCAACTAGAGAACCAATAGCTTCAGGGCAATCTGCAGAAGGTACAAACAAGGAAGAAGAATCTAGGACATGGACACCTACCATCTATGGAAGCTCGGGGATCCCTTCACTCCTGATCTCCGTCACTTCGGCTACGCCTGCTCTCTGGGCTCTCCGCCTTCGCATCCATGGTGTCTCCGCTATGGAGGTGGAGGGGCGGTGGCGCCACACATGCGCATGGTGGGCATTAGCCGGGATCCAAGGCGGGGGGGGGGGGGAGTTATTTCAGAAAGTCAGGCCCCTCTTGAACATGTACAAAGAGTCCTCCATAACAGCCTCTTTATTGCATCTTATGGTCTGAAAAATATGGTACGGTTTAATGTTGTGGCATTTTGTTATAGATTTCTAAAGTCATAAACATCCTTGGTTTATAATACTGGCTAAAAAAAGCTTTATTAGCTAGCTTTACAGCACAGTTCAAATATAGCATCTGATCACTCAGTCCTAGTCCTCATTGTTAAGTTATTGAAATTGTAACCCTTTGTGTATTGTCATAATGAGGTACTGTAGAACAAAAATGTGGTCAAATGTACATTAGTGAAGTGGTATAAAGCGGTTGGATACTTTCCTCTACGATCCCACAATCTCCACTTTGTCCAACACCTTTATGTAGCTCAGAGCAATGAGCCATATTACGGAGCTAGTTTGGATTTTATAAAACCTTTACAAGGGGATCATTCAGCTTCGTTAATTAAGTCACAGAGAACCTTATGATAAGGAGAGAAACATTTAATTTACAAGCTGAAATGAGCTCTGGAGCTTGCAGTGCGAGTATTTAGTGATGGCATTGGTCTGCTCTATAATTGCTATGACAAATGGCGACATTAGTGCTGGCCGTTGTGTTTATAACCCAAGACGGCTTCTCAAGTACTGCAAAGCATCCAATATCTGGTAGGGAATACAGCAAAAAGCTGCTGAGCAGGAAGGTTTACCAGAAGACGGAGGAAGCAACTATAGGTTTAAATGTAGGTATCACAAAGGAGCCTTCAATCAACATATTTTCATTCTCCTTATGTTTCATATTGTGCCATACATCCATTAATATAAGTAATTACCGTATATACTCGAGTGTTAGCCGAGTATATTAAAAAAAAGTAGATACTCGCCTTTCCGATGCCCCTGCAGGTCTTTTCTTCTTCAGTCCGGCAGTGGTAGGTCCGTGTGATACTCTGGCGCACAAGCTGTGAAGACAACCACCGCTGTCATCATATTGTGTGTGGTGGCCGGAGAAGAGAAGACCTGCTGGAGTATTACTTTTTTTTATGAATTGGGCAAACTGTGGCTGGCTTTATACCTGGGCAGGGGACGGCTGTATTGGGGGAATGCTGGCTCACTATTTATAGGAGCATTTGGCTGGCTTTCTATAGGTGCAGTTGCTGACTATTTACACGGGCAGGGGTTTGGCTATATACTGGGGGGAATACTGGCTGGTTATACACTGGGGGCATGGGCCCGGCTGACTATATACTGGGGTCATTGGCTGGCTGGCTATATACTGGGGCATGGGCTGGCTAGCTATATACTGAGGGCATGGGCTGGCTGGCTATATACTGGGGGCATGGTCTGGCTGGCTATATACTGGGGGCATGGTCTGGCTGGCTATATACTGGGGGCATGGTCTGGCTGGCTATATACTGGGGGCATGGTCTGGCTGGCTATATACTGGGGGCATGGGCTGGCTATATACTGGGGGCATGGGCTGGCTGGCTATATACTGGGGGCATGGGCTGGCTGGCTATATACTGGGTGGCATGGGCTGGCTGGCTATATACTGGCTGTGACCAATGCATTTCCAACCCTAGGCTTATACTCAATTGGATTTCCCAGTTTTGTGTGGTAAAATTATGGGTCTCAGCTTATATATTGGAGTATATACGGTATAAAACATGCCATAAGAATAATGAGGCTGAATTACCACTGTGTCAGTTCCCCAGCAGAGGAGAATAGGACCAATCTTGCACCGTTTCTTTTATAGATCATCACAATACAGCAATTCAAGAATTCTAGGTTTCCCTATAATGTGTAGATCATGTATCAACCTTCCTATTTAATTTTTGTTCCCTGTAGATGCATTCATTGACTGAGATAACATCTAGTTGTGGTTTTTAATCAGTGTCACTTCTCCCCAGTCCCAACCTTCTTATTCAACTAGGTCACCATTCATCTTGCTTCATCATTTTGCTGCCTCATACTCACTGCTGTGGGGACATGTATTTCTGATTCATATAGCTAAATGTCCTAAGCCAAAGACTTTGAATTGATAGACATGGAACCACTGCGCTATAATTGTAGGCCTCGCCCAAATTCCCATCTAGAAATACACCACCAAAAGCAAGCTCCCATACAGAAATGCAGCACCCCAAATCATTTTACATACAGTCATGGCCAAAAGATTTTAGAATGATATAAATGTTAATTTTTACAAAGTCTACTGAATCAGGTTTTATAATGGCAATTTGCATGTATAGAATGAGTGATCAGCTTAACAGCAATTAATTGCTAAGTCAATATTTGCCTAGAATATGAACTCCCCCCCCCCCCCCCCCCCAAAAAAAAAAAAAACACATTTCAACTTCATTGCAGGCCTGCCTTAAAAGGAGCAGCTAACATTGTTTCAGTGATTGCTCGATTAACACAGGTGTGGGTGTTGATGCGGACAGGGCTGGAGATCAGTCTGTCATGATTAAGTAAGAATCACAACACTGGACACTTTAAAAGGAGGATGGTGCTTGGCATCATTGTTTCTCTTCTGTTAACCATGGTTATCTCTAAAGAAACACGTGCAGTCATCATTGCACTTCAAAAAACTGGCCTAACAGGGAACAGTATCGCAGCTTGAAAGATTGCACCTCAGTCAACAATCTATTGCATCATCAAGGAATTCAAGGAGAGAGGTTCCATTGTTGCCAAAAAGTCTCCAGGGCTTTCAAGAAGGACCAGCTAGTGCCAGGACCATCTCTTAAAAGTGTTTCAGCTTCGGGATCGGGCTACCAGCAGTGCAGGAATGACAACAGGCAGGTGTGAGTACATCTGCACGCACTGTGAGGTGGAAACTCTTGGAGCAAGGCCTGGTGTCAAGGAGGGCAGCAAAGAAGTCCACTCCAGAAAAAAACAGCAGGGACAGACGCATATTCTGCAAAAGGTACAGGGAGTGGACTGCTGAGGACTGGGGTAAAGTAATTTTCTCTGATGAATCCCCTTTCTGATTGTTTGGAACATATTGAAAACAGGTTGTTCGGAGAAGTCAAGGTGAACGATACCACCAGTCGTGTCGCATGCCAACTTTAAAGCATCCTGCAACCATTCATGTGTGGGGTTGCTTCTCTGGAAAGGGAATTGGCTCTCTGTCTTACCTAAAAACACATCCATGAATAAAGAATGGTACCAGAATGTCCTCCAAGAGCAACTTCTTCCAACCATCCAAGAGCAGTTTGGTGATCAACAATGCCTTTTCCAGCATGATGGAGCACATTGCCATAAAGCAAAGGTGATAACTAAATGGCTCAGGGAACAAAACATAGAGATTTTGGGTCCATTGCCTGGAAACTCCCCAGATCTAAATCCCATTGAGAACTTGTGGTCAATCATCAAGAGACAGGTGGACAAACAAAAACCAACAAATTTGTGACAAAATGCAAGCATTGATTGTGCAAGAATGGACGGCTATCAGTCAGGCTTCGGTACAGAAGTGGATTGAGCGCTGCCAGGGAGAATTGCAGAGGTCCTGAAGAAGAAGGGTCAACACTGTAAATATTGACTTGCTGCAGTAGCTCATTCTAACTGTCAATAAAAGCTTTTGTTACTCATAATATGATTGCACTTGTATTTCTGTATATGATAAAAACATCTGACAAACACACATAAAACCCAGAGGGCAACAGATCATGTGAAAATATAATATTTGTGTCATTCTCAAAACTTATGGCCATGACTGTACAGATGGTGGGGAGAGTGTATCAATAGTAGTGTAAGACTAGACTTTCTTATACGTGCAGATTAATCAAGTTGGCTACTGGATAATAAATCTGGTGCATTAGGATAATTTTTGGCATGCAGACTTTCTACTAAGCCATGCCCTCTTTCCTGAAGCAACTCCCATTTTTAATACTAGTCACATAAAACTTTAAATCCTTTCATAAATGTCTTATTTGCTGCAAATTTCAACAAACCTGTAACTAAAACAGGTTGATAAAGCTTCCCCAGTGACTCTTGGCCTCTCCCTATCTGGCTCCTGTTGAGGGACCAAGCGACGCAATGACATCATTGTGCTGTTAACATAGAGGACGCTGCACTGAGGAATATAGTAGACAATCTTATGCACTGCTATCATGATCGGTAGAGGCACTTCCCACCTCACATGGATATTTCCACCAATGGTCAAACCTCAGTGATGGTAGAAGAGGTGATCAATATCAAATCCGGAACCATTCCTAAATTTAGTAGATCAATAACCATTCATTTTTAATATTTATCACAGGAGTGATTATAGCTGAATTATAGCTGGACACCGACAACTATTCTCCACTAAACTGTTGTAGTTGCTGGACAAATACTTATGGTGCTAAGGAAGTACAATCAATATTATAGAGAAATGCATATAGAAAATTTAATTGGAAAGTAAATAATTTAATTATATTCCTCAACTCAAGATGATTTCTTCAAATGGTATTTGTAGCATAAATACAGTGTTATGGTTTTTTGTGTTCATTATTATGTTGTTGTCTTCCCGTGATATCTGAAAACTAACATTTTGCCTTGAACACGACACTGGTAAAATTTGCTCATCTGATCAGGTATATAGGAATGCTACTTTAGAATACCTGTCATATGTTTTTGCTTAGATTTCCTTTACTGTATCACAAAGGAGAACTAGTGAAGCTGCTAGGGGTATACTCATAATGGATTAGTTTTTGTTCTCTTTTACGGAAACAAAACTTAAGCTGAGGCTTTTCCTCTTCTACAGCACAGAATTCAAACATTTCAGTGGGATCATTTTGATTTAATCACATGGGCCAAATTGGATTTTGAAGATCTTGTTTAATGTAATTTTAATAGCTTTATACAGATATGAAACTGATATTGCTACCTGCTGATTTGATGTCCTGACCTTCTGCAAGATGTTAGCCTGGCACAGTTCTCACTGGGTCGTGCCAGCAGTATTGTTGAATCAGCACAGCTACCTTTTTAAAATTAAAACAAATGTTTAGCATGAATATTTTATTTGCTTCTAAAAACATACATTTCCTTTTTATTTTTTTTTGAGTTTCGTAAAAGTTTCCCCAACTATTGCATGTCATCTTTATAAAAACGCACATGTTTAACAAGCATTTTAGAGCCACTTTTGACCCTATTCATATACCTACAGCAGTGCGGTTTGAAATCGTGCATTAGTATAGTTTATGCTGTTTACAGCTTGCATGCATTGGTCGAAATTAACCCCTTAAGGACGGAGGGTTTTCCGGCTCATTTCTCGCTCTCCAACTTCAAAAATCCATAACTTTTTCATTTTTCCGTGTACAGACCTGTGTGAGGGCTTATTTTGTGCGTAACAAATTTTACTTTCCCGTAATGTTATTTATTTTAACATGCCGTGTACTGCGAAGCTGAAAAAAAATTCCAAATGTGGAAAAATTGAAAAAAAAACGCACGTGCGTCACGTTCTTGTGGGCTCAGTTTTTACGACTTTCACTCTTCGCTCCAAATAACACGCCTACTTTATTCTTTGGTTCGGTGCGATCGCGGTGATACCAAATTTATATAGGTTTTATTGTGTTTTAATACATTTTCAAAAATTAAACGAATGTGTACAAAAAAGAAAAAAAATTTTTTGCCATCTTCTGACGCTAATAACTTTTTCATACTTTGGCGCACGGAAATGTGTGAGGGGTAATTTTTTGCGAAATGAGGCGACGTTTTCATTGCTACCATTTTGAGGTCTGTGCGACATTTTGATAATTTTTTATTTCATTTTTTATGTTATGTAAAAAGGTGTAAAAGTCGCATTTCGGACATTTGGGCGCCATTTCCCGCCTCGGAGGTCACCGCCGGCCGTAACCGTTTTTATATTTTGATAGATCGGGCATTTTGGGACGCGGCGATACCTAATATGTCTGTGATTTTTACTGTTTGTTATGTTTTATATCCGTTCTAGGGAAAGGGGGGTGATTTGAACTTTTAATATTTTATTAATTTTTTTTATTTTTTAAACTTTTTTTTTTCTTTTTTTTTTCACTATTTTTTAGACCATCTAGGGTACATTAACCCTAGATGGTCAGATCGCTCCTACCATATACTGCAATACTACAGTATTGCAATATATGGCGTTTTTGCAGGTCTTACATTACAATGAGCCACTGGCTCATTGTAACGAACCTGCATAAACCATGTAGCCTCGTGTCAAGAGAAGACCCGAGGCTACCATGGTAACCGATCGCCGCCCCCCGATGACGTTCGGGGGCGTGGCGATCGAAAAAAAGATGGCGGCGCCTGCGCGCCGCCGTCTTTTAAACGCCGCCCGCGACTTTGCGGGCGGCGTTTAGAGGGTTAATAGCCGCGATCGGTGCAAGCACCGACCGCGGTTATTAGCGGTGGGGGTTTTGTGCAAAATGCAAAAACCCCCACCTCTGTATGAAGAGGACTCAGCCCGTGAGCCCTCTTCATACTTCCCTTATACCTCTGCGCCGTAGAGCTACGGCGCAGAGCGTTAAGGGGTTAAACTAATCTGCATCATGTCTGCAATCTTTGGGGTCAATTTAGAATTTTTTTCTTGCAAATTCTGGTTTGTCACTGCTAAAGATCGTTGTTATTGCTGCTGACCTTTCAGTGACCCACATGAAGTTTTTCCTTGGTGATATAATTTAAAGGGAACCTGGCACCAGAGGGGTATTTTCCAATGGTGTCTGGTTCCTATATGCACTATACAGTAGATAGCAATGGTGTTTTTATGAAATGTGTATCTTACTTTGTTAGTGAAATATGCATTATCCAACTTTACCTGGCTCCCTGCCACCACCTGCTGTGAAGTCCCAGGGGCTGCGCATTTCAAATTCTAACGTTCGCTTGCTTGTTTGCATAATAGATGGACTAAACATGGTACAATCAAACACCCTCCCACATCCTCTGTGTCCTGATCCACCCCCTAATAATGTTGGCTCACCACACAAGGAAAATTTCTGCTTGCGCCGTGAGCCTTGTGAGCTTTGCCGACATGGGCAGTGAGCAGCGACACTTGCTGATACTTGAGAGCAAAGAAAGTCTTTTCTGCAGCATTTCATTCTGGATCAATGGAAAGATACAGAGAAAAGAATCTTGGTCACCAAAGAATTCACGAACCGGCTCCTCTTTTTGGAAGCCATTCCCAAAGTCAGCGTCCAAGTAACTAAGATTGACAAGAAGACCAATCTACCCTGGCGAGTGTGTACAATAGTCGGTCAAAAAGGTGTCTTGTCTAATGTTGCCTGCAGATCATTATGGCATAAACGATGGAACCTAAACCACAGGAAAATAAGTCTCCTTTTCTGACTTCCGTGATAGAGTTCCATCATACATAGGGAAAGGTAAACAGGGCCGTTGGAGCTACCTAACAGGAGGCAGAGGCAGGGTTTTCAATACCAACCAAAGCAACCCAACCTCTTCATTCCATTGGCAGAAAACAATGCCTTGTCCTTAACAACAATCCAACTCTGGGGCTCTTAGAAAAATATAGTGGACTTTCTGAGTTGTAACACGATAGATCCACACAAGTGATGTCTAAACAAAGATGCATTCCAACATTAGATTCAAAAATGGGGGGGTCCCCCTTGTAGATCTATTTGCTAAACAAATCAGTTCTTTTCATTACAGAATGGCAGCCCTGACAACCTCCTGAACGCCTTCAGCCACAACTGGAACACTAGACTAACCTATGCCTTCCCTCTGTTCTCTCTTTTTTCAAAGACTGTTAAATAAACATAACAGGAGAACCTAAAGATAGTTCTTCTTTAGCAAAAAAGAGCTGGTTTCCAGCACTAAGTAGTGTGTGCTGAAGAGGAAGGAAGGATCTTTTTCATTAGGGTCCTGTTTTCCACCCCAATCCAGGTATGTTCTATTTGTCAGCTTGTTTTCAGTTTTCAGCCTGAAAAGCAGATGTGGACAGCCCGAACCAAAGGACTCTCAAAGTTGTTGCTACCCTACAGGCAAAAAGGAAATCTGTGACTTCTGCTATTTTAGTTAATAATCTGGATAAAGTTTAGATTGCCTTGTTTTTTTTTCTAAGATCTCTATCCAGTCTTCTAATAATCAGCAGATCCTTGAATTTCTCCAAGTGGGCTTGTCTAAAGGTCTAAAAACCAGTACACTGAATGTCCATGTTTGGCCTGCACAGTCTTTGACTCTTCCCTATCCGAACATAGGTGGGTAAAAGATTCTTAAAAGCATCTGCTAGACTTAGACCTTATATACCACTTAAAACACCTTGGGAAATCTCTGTAGTACAGAACTCTCTCATGAATTACCCCTTCAAGCTTCTTGAAACCTCTAGCATTAAGAACTGTAACCATGGACAGGATAATCTCAAGCGCTATCCATTAATGAACCTTATCTAAATATCCTGGATGATCGTATTTCACTAATGCTTGATCCTAATTTCCTTCCCAAAGTGACATCAGACTCCATTGAAGCCAAGAAATTATACTGCTCTCTTTTTGCCAAAATCTTCAGGAGTGGCCAAATGGTACACCCTAGACATGAGACTCTCTGGAGACTACCAAAAGATGGGTTAGAATAAAGGTAGGAAAGCCTCTAAAACCACCATTGCTTGATGTATCAAAAAGACCATGCAAGATTGCCATCCTTTGCTGTCCTATAAAAAGCTTCTATGTTTAGTTCCAATGGATAGAGATCTGTCGATGGTCACACAGGTGCATGGCTCATTATCACAGAGACTAATCAGAGCTGTGTGTTGTATTGGCTCATACACCGGCATGTCCATCAAGGTTTCAATAGCAGGATAGGAAGCAGAGATCTAGAAAACTGTGAGGAATTGATACAGAAAGTATATTGTAGATTAGGAACAGTCATGGCTCCATTGTGCTTAAACTTTGGAAGCATTGAAATCTAGACATTTTCTCTATGAGAAGAAAATCTGTGTATCTGTGTCCAGATCCTTAAGGAAATCGATAATCAAAATCAAGCATGGATAAACCAGGACGATTACTCATTTTACTTTTATTAGTATTTATTAACGGCTTATTCTGATTTTAAGAATGGAAGTGTAATTTTCCTCAAAAATTATTATACAAGCAAAAAAACATAGACTGTTATTATTGCACAGGCTGGCAGTTCAGCCTTGTTGGTCATATATTGTCATGTATATTTGTGCATGTTTCCATTAGACAGGATTTGTGCACTTCATAAAGTATAAATTGAAACATTTTTTTCCTTCAAATAACCCATTCGTTTTACTACTCAATAATGTCTCTGAATAGAAGCCTCCCCACTCACCCTCTCAAGAATTTACAGGCGTGTTGCCATCACTACCGGCCTTGAACTCCCGAAATGGAGTTTGAACGTTTTGAAGAAGCTGCTCACTGCACCTGACACAATTGTGTTCCCTGCATTGGGACAAGTGTTAAACAATGACACAAAGAGCCGAAAAGTACTGTGGCAAAATTGTTAATTGGAGCAAGTATACTAGATATGGTTTTTATTCTTTGTTTCACATGAAGCTGTTGTGTAATATCGTAAATGTGTATTCAACTTCTTCATTTCTTCATAATGCTGCCGTTTCTTCTCATATGCAATTGTCATGGTCAGGTAGAAATTGTGGTTAATGAAAATAGATTCTTTATTTCCATTTCTATTTTCTCCCTATGTTTTACTGTAGAAAACATTTTGAAAACCTTCTATTGTCAACTGTACAATACATTTAATATTATTCATGGTGTTAAAATGTTACTTGCTTTTAAAAATTTCTTATCACACAATTAATATTTTGATGGATGCATTGTCTAGTACATGGCTTAATAAAGAATTGTCTAATTTATTAGCTTTCAATGGAGGTCAACTTATACAATGAATGTATTTCAAGCATTATGAAAACCCTTATAACCTCATATGTTTTCATACCTGCGTTATTGGCCTCCATCACTAAAATGATGATAACTTAAAGACTTCTGGAAGCACTAATGAAAGTGGTACTAGTGGAAACCGTTTCTGATCACACTCCTCCAACCTCTCCATGATAGCCAAGACCAAAGAGCTGCCTAGGAACACCAAGGAAAAATTACTCAAAACTTGCAGCGGGAGGTGATAAGGAAATTAGGCAAGCAGCTTGGTGAGAAGGAAACAATTATTTGAAAATAATAAGTCAAGATTGCTGTCAATCAGGTCAGGAAACTGCTCAAAACTACACAGGTGGACCTGAGCGGTTAATGACACTACACCCTTGTGGTTAAAAATGATGCTGTGCATGCAAGATCCTGCTGCTCACGCTAGCACCTGTCCAAACATAGTTAAAGTTCACATATTTGAACAATAGGAGGAGATCATTGGCCAAATTTTTTGGTATCAACTCCACTTTTCATGTACGGGAAAAAGGATTAGTAAAACCCTAAGAATACTGTCACAACCATGAAGCATGTGGTTGGAAACAACATACATTCGTACTTTTCTGCAAGTTGACTGCACCGTATAGAAGAGTGCAATGTACCACAAGATTTTTTTACAACAACCTTCTTCCCTCAGTGACAACAGTGAAGATAGATCATGCCTGGGTCTTCCAGCATGTCAATGACCGAAAATCCATATTCAGTACAACTAAGGAGTGGCTCCTTTTGGCTGCAGCTGAAACTCACTGTTTCCCTGAGACGGCCCTGGAGGAGTGGTCCAAAGTCTCTGCAGCACTTTGTACAAATTTGGTCATGAACTACAGATATATTTGACCTCTATAATTGCAAACAAAGGTTTCCAAATACTAAGTTCTATATTTCTATTGTATAAAATATTTCATGCAAATAAATTAAAAATTATACAGTCTGATTTTTGATCGTCTCTCACAGTTAAAGTGTAGCTAAAGTAAAAGTTTCAGAAACACTTCTCTCAGCTTAAAATCAATAGTATATGGCAGTGATGGCGAACCTATGGCACGGGTGCCAGAGGTGGCACTCAGAGCTCTTTCTATGGGCACTCAGGCCATCACCCTAGGACAGAGTTCACCAAACACTTCCAATCTTCCTGCAGTCCCAGGCAAATTAAGGGATGCTGCTCTCTCAGTGCTATTCGATACTTCGTTGGCTGTTTGGAACTGCAGGAAAAGTGAGGTTTTGACAGAACTGCATTATCTATGGAAGTCATCATGTTGGACCCGACCATTGTTCCTTTACAGAGAGACCCTGGAGAGAAGCTACAATGATAATTTGAATTTGCCCTCCTTTAACTGGTGGCCTCAGACCGCCGATACAATTGAAAGATGTGAAAGAAAAGGTAGCAATAAGTTACTGCTTAAAATTTCATGTTGGCACTTCACGGTAAATACATGGATATCGGTTGTAGTTTGGGCACTCAGTCTCTAAAAGGTTCGCCATCACTGGTATATGGAATGAACTGAGGATTTTCTCCAATAGCTGGGAATTGTCACATCTCACTTGTCATATGTTAGGGATATATGATTTATGCACTGGCTTTTAATCTCTTTTTATTCTAGTTACATCCAACTTATCTACTATAGTTTCCATTTTACAGTTCAAGGCTGGGGTACTTGTCTCTTTTCAGACTTTTCAGACTCTGCAAGCATTTTTCTTACCATTAACTGTCTGGAGCAATGATCCTTTTAGAAGCTGTATATTCATTTATATATTACCTGAATATGATTCTAAATTGTCTCTATGCATACATCATAAACATAGGATGGAAGTATAGCTCTTAAAGTTTCTTTTTATAGAAGAGGTCATTGAATACTGTTTTAATGGGAACCTGTCACCACATTTGCACATATACAGCCAGTGACAGGTTCCTATAGAGCTCTATTCACTGACTGACACCCTTCTTTTAGCCAAAATTTTTTCACTTACATCCACAGAAATCACCTTTTATCTTATTTTATCTGGCGTCAGAGGAAGGGCGTGTCCTGCTCAGCCGACCACTCCCATCTCCTCCTCCCCATGCCTTGTGCCTCCTTACTGGTCACTGTTTGTCATGTGACCAGAGTGACATCTCAGGTCCTTTAGCTTATTAATAATAGCAAACTGTACCACATGCATGAATCTGACCACTTGAAGTCACATCAGCCTCCATGGACGTCTACTCCTCTCCATCCTCCATGGAGACTGCTGTGATTTCATGTAATCACATACATGGTGTACAGTTTGCTATTCTTAGAAGGATCCGTGTTGTCGTCACTGGTCACATGACATGAATGTAACACAAGGCACTGTGTAAAAAGATTGACACAATATTTCCCATCTGTACATAGAGCTTTATATGTCTGTAGATGAATAATGGCAGACAGTCCCTAAGTACAAGGAGGCAGAGCAGTGATTTGAAGAGACACAGAGCTGTCAATCTCAATAATGGGACGTGGTTCACTGGTATCTCTGACTCTTCTCCTGGCTCAGGAGAGTCAGAAAAGCTAATTTGCATATCAGAAAAACATCTGTAATTAAGGGCCTCACTGGTGGCTAACATTAGGTTATATAGGGAGGACTTGCAACCCTTTATCACCAGGCATTGTTAGTCGGGGGAGGGGGGGGGGGGATCTTGTGACAGGTCCTGTGTATGTGGGTGGGGGGGGGGGGGAGTGTTACTTCAGACATCCTTGTCTTTAGTCCTATATTACCTTGAAACATGTAGTCTTATTAAAGATAAGAATGTCATCTTTAAAGGACACCTGTCATCAGGTCTGTGTCACTTGTCCTGTCACCTCTACCTGCTGGAGCAGCTCACAAGGATCCCATCCCAGCCTTTATCTAGTTATTTCATACATTAATCATTGTAAAATCATCTATTCTTTATTATGTAAATGAGGCTGGTCACATGGTAAGATGCAGGGATGTCACACCTGTTACCCCTCCCCTCCCCTCCCCCTGCTCATGTCTGTGTGTAATGTATAGTAAAACATTGCTATTGTGTGTGTGCTGCATCTGCTGACATGCTGCATCCTCCTAATACATATGTGAGAGACACAGACATCAGCTACACAAGTGCCTGACATGTTCTGCTAGAACATGGCTGCATCCTGGAGCTGTTGTATCTCTCCTATACACACACAGGCTGCAGGGGGCGTCAGCACCGGGAAGCACATCATTATACAGCCTCACACCATTATACAGGCAGTCAGTCATGCACTGGGGGTGTGGCTGTACCTCCCACTCATGAATAAACTGGACAGCTTGAATATGCTAATGACTCATTGGACATTTCACAGGTCATTTGCATACAGCTTTAGGACCTCATTGCTTAGGTTTACAGGCATGTAGAGGGACAATGAAGGGATAGAGGCAATGCTTTGTAATGGCAGTTTATGAAAATCTATTTAGATTAGGGGGGGGTTATTTTGCATGACGGGTTCTCTTTAAGTTCACAGGGCTTGTTCTGTAAATAAAACTGGAGATATGGGAACAAGTGGGAACTAGATTTTCATCTGCAGCTCACTTTTCTAAAATGTAGCTTTAGCTGCCCATATATGTCTAGTTCTGTAGCACCCTCAAAAATACTAACTTAAAACGGTACAACTTGGTCTTAAAAAAAAAAACTTCCCCCATAAATTTTAAAACAATGCAGTTAGAAACCTAGAATAAGAGAAGAAGCTCTAAAAGTTTAGAGTTTGTGGGAATCTTGTTTTTTTTATTTTTTTTTTAAATCTTACATTTCAGGAGAGGTGCGAGGTCCTCTTTAAAATCAATGTGCAAAAAGTTTACAAATGGCAAAAAAGAAAAGAGTCAGTTCATACTATTCTTAAGTAATTCTTTAGTCAGGTGAAATTCAAACGGCTACAAATCGTATCTTATTCCTTTATGGTTAGGTCTGCATTCTAAAGATTCTTTTGCATGGTGTTTTGTAACGTATTGCAACCATATCAGACACGTGTGCTTTTTCACCTATATTTATACATTGTGTAAATTGGTACATACAAGTCTGTAATAAAGATTTTCCATTTTCCTGTTAACAACCTACTTTGTTTCTAAATGCGATACAGATGCATTGTATGAACCCATCTTTACACACTTTTTTTGCTTTTTGCATGGCCACTGCCATGTACTTTTTCCACAGATGTTCACTAGGAAATTAAAAGCTCATTATTTTATCTGACTTACAATATGTGCCCTTTGGACTAGTACATTTGGAAAAATGGAATGAACACTAATATAGTGTTATCTGTTATCTATTTTACTGACCAAATGTTTGTTGCAGTTATCCCCTTTCACATTCAGATAAACAGATTCTGCTAAAAATCTCCTGTACTTTCTATAACTTGGCTTCAGAATAATGTTCCATTAATATCAAAAGAATGAAAGGTGATAAAACAAAAAAGAAATCAGATAAAACTTAATATCACTGTACTGTGTGCACTTATTGGGAATCTGAGAAACACACTTTTACTAATTGTTCAGCTCCCATGCAGTACTGCTGGCATACTGTGCAACCTCCTTTTTGAAGTGCTGTATGTTGCTTCTGTTTGGCCACTCTGTTATACCAACACCAGCTTTGGGAACCAGTGGGTGCTTGGCATATATTACTGCCACTTTCTCAAATATTTGGAAAGCTGAGGTGTTTAGATCAGGGGATCTGCTCGTGGCAAGTTCCATTGTAATATAGATCTGTACATAAACATTTTGTTTTGCTTTAACACTTTCTCCCCCAAATAACTATAGTCTCTAAGTAGAAATCTGATTTTTACAACAAAATGTATTAAAAAAAAAACCCCAAAACATTTATATGTAAACACCTTCTGTGTACCCCAGTGGGAGCTCACTTAACTTTATTAGGCTTCCTCATTCCTTGGTCTGGCATTTAGTGAGCTGTAAATTTTAATTGGACATTCACTTATATAAACCAGGCCTCTGGAAGATTAAAATAGATTATAAAGTCCAGGACACTTCCAAATTGTTGAAAACAAGGCCCAGTTTATCTAGGACTGCAGGCTGGGCCTGCTTTCAATTCAAGGTAATTATATTTCTGACCTAGCCTTGCTTATGCAGCTTTCATTCAAAGAATTAGTTCCCCAAAGGACAGAAGAGAAAAATAAGCCCCCCTTTGTTCTCGCTTTATTGGCAGACCAGGTCAGATGCCCTGATTAGCTCTCAGCTGGAGCCTATGCTGAACTTTGACACTGAAACCCAAAAGCAGACTTTTGCCAGCAGCGAAGGAAGAAATAAAGTTTAGCAAATGAAATCCCAAGGCAAAGCTGGATGATTGTGCAGCTGACACAAGATTAGACCATAATTATTCAACAACAATGCAAACATACATATCAGTTTATTAACAGGCCCAGTTCATGTGAACTCCTGCTGGATGAGACCCAGGCTGCCTCACTTGTGCTTTGTTTTTTTGGACTGGATGCTCTATTGGGTTGAGATGTATAAACTTGTCTCATTTCTTTTTAATTTGTACAAAACAAATACATAATGGTAACATTTATTCTGCATTGTGAGATCTTATGCAATGATAGACCTCAAGACCCATGTGAAACCGCTACCTCTTCATGTTCTCCACTACTAATCTTCAAATTAAATGGGATTGTTAGTTTATTTTATAACCTAAAATAGCTAGATTTACTTAAATGGGAACTAGCTGCAGCCCCACGTACAGCTGCAGTCAAATGTGATACAAGCAATGAATAGGAAAACGGTGGAATGGGTCCTAGTGTTGACTAGAGGGCCATGGCCCCTTCTTGATTTGCGAGTCACACTTGGGTTGCATGATGAATTGAAACCTTGTACTTGTTCAATACTTTCATACTTATGCTGTTCTCAAAACACCAAATAGCTATCTGCAGGGGATTCCCCAGAGGAGACATTGGGCAGGGAATACTTTGTATTGAAGTGTCGGCCTGGGGCAGAGCAGGAACCATGTCATCAGGGAAATACCATCATGTCCATGTATGGTGTTTCTACATCTCCCAGGGCTTCCCCTGACACAAGGTCTCCAAATTATTTCAAAATGCATAAATTTTTATATTAACATTACCAGGACAATACATATAATAAACATTCATAAAAAACTAAAGCTCTAATTGGAAAACACTTTTTACACATTACTGATCACATGCATTTCTTTAGAAACACACGTGATTGGGCTGAGCCACGCCCCCAGACGTATCGAGTAACATGTTACTTTTCTGGGTATTGTATCAAAATAAAAATTCTGGTATTGGTGCAACCCTAATTCACACTACCGCAAACGTGATATGTATGGCCTTGCCTTAGGATCGAATTCCCAGAGGTATTTTACTGTAATTAGGCAATGATACTGAAGCACAGATGCTTTGTGCCAATGTCCCCCTAGTACAGTTTGTAACAATCATGGATCACTGCTAGAAAGAGTTTTTCTTTATCTCAGACATTTTTTGGAGGAAATTCAGAGCCCACATCCTAGGCCTACAGATATAAATTGATAGGTTTGACTTCTGGAGACCCAGAGCACATGCTGTGAGTTCATAATGTCTTCCACAAGAATAATCTGACATGGCCAGGCTTTAGGCACAATGTTTGGTTAAGTCAGAAACTTGGGGAAACGTCCATAACCAGCAACTGAGAAGATTGCTGGTGGGCCCATTGCTTTATATAGGGTAAGAAGTATAAATGTAGTCAAGTAAGTTTTAGAGGGCAATTACAGAATAAAGTGTTTCATAAAAATCTAGGTAATTGGAATCTTCTTGTTGTCAGGTATTCAGGTTACAACAGCATTTTCTGGAATGTAAATGAGTTTGTTAAAATTCTCTACTGTTTTAATAGAAGTAAATGTTGAACTCTCATGTATAGAGTTAATTTGGGACTAAATGTATACTGCGCAGTCTGCTGAAGCTACCGAGAAGCCCACAATATTAATCACGATAGGCTAAATTGTGTAAGGGATGATTAATGCATTGTGGAGTCCTTCCTGCTGTGTTCCTAAAAAGCGGAATTATGCCGGGCCACCAAAAAGCTGCATTTAACTGCTGTGCTTTCTATAGTGGTGGTGAGATAATGGTATGCTGTAGTGACAAAAACATAATGACATTGATTGGGAATGGGGTTTAATGACAAATTCAAATACAACTTATTGTCCTTTTGAATGGATTGTGCCCTTCCAGCATTTGATATAGGGCATTAGATATTATTTTTTCATCATCTCTAATGTCCTTGTCTCTTTAGACGTTGTTGAATTGCAGTTCCCATTGTTTTGTCGCTAACAATCTTGGGGCATTTGCCCAAGTGGAAAAAAGTTTAAAATAACACATGTTAGGTATCACCGTGTCCCAAAATGTCCAATCTATGAAGATATAAAAATGTTTTTTTCCTGGCGGTAAATCCAGTACCTGAAAAATGTGCTCAAATGTCCAAATTAACACACTTTTGCCGTTTCACAAACACTTAAAAAAAACATCATAAAATTGTTCTAAAGGTCACACAGTCCCCAAAGTGGTAGCAATGAAAATGACAACTCATCCCGGAAAAATGACACCTTAGCCAACTCTGTACTCCTTAGTATGAAAAAGTTATTGGATTCAGAATATGGTAAAGGTAATCATTTTTTGGGTGTGCATAAGTTTTGAAATTTTGGTAAAATCTATTAACACCTAATAAAACCTATATAAATTTGGTATCCCTGTGATCTTAACGAACCAAAGAATATATTAGAGCTGCCATTTGGAATTTACAGTGAAAGAAGTAAAAACAGAGCCCACAAGAAATTTCCGCAAATGTGGTTTCTTGTCAATTTTCAGCATTTTGAATTGTATTTCCACTTCCCAGTACAAGGGATGGAATATAAAATATTGTCACAGCTCTGTACATGGAAAAATAAAAAAGTTATTGATTTTTGAAAGTAGGGAGTGATAAACAGAAAGTGGAAAAGTCCCATCAGTGGCAAGTGGTTAAAATGCCCCCTATACCAAATGACAAAAAGTTAACAAATTCTCTGTGATAAGGGTTTGTGGTACCGGAGGCCACGTTCACACGTGGCATTTTGGTAAGGCAATCCAAAGGCTCCACTCTTGATCACATATTTTGGTAAGTTTCCAACATTTTAACTAAATGCAAAGTAATTGCAATCTTACCTTATTGTGCAATCGCAGGTGGAGCCTTTGGATGGTGTTTCAAAACACCACCTGTAAATGTGGCCCCAGGGGCTCTACAAACATGTCATGGCACCTGAAAACTATCCTGCCCTACATAAGCTCAATGGCTCCTTCCCTTCCGCGCCCCGCCATGTACTCTGACAGCGGGTTACATCCACATATGGGGTGTCCTCTTACTTGGAAAAGACTACCTAATATTTCCCTTTCATTGCATTTTCTACTTTTTATTCAGTTAACGTGGGTACATTTTGCAGCTAAATGAATGTATTAATGATAAATATGAGTGAATTCAAAATCAAACTATTTTGTTTGAATTTCTGTAGAATACATAAAAGGTTAACAAGCCTCCTACCTGCTGTTTTGAATAGTTTGAGGGGTGAAGTTAATAGAACGGGGTGGTATGTGGGAGGTTTCTGTTAACAGAACTTCCAAAACCGCTATAGAAATGAAATGGTCCCTAAAATAATTTGATTCTAAAATTTTTCTTGAAAATTTGAGAGAATACTGTTTGATTTGTGGGCCTTGTAAAATGACACCAACACAAAGCTGAGGTATAGTAAATGTTAGTTAATAACTATTTTGGGTAGTAAAACTATCAGTTTGAAAAACAGAACATTTTGAATTTTTCAAAATGTTTACCAAATTCAACTTTTTAATAAAGAAATGTTAAATATATCAACCAAAATTTCCCACTATTTTGAAGTACAAAATGTAATGCAAAAACAAACTCAAAAACAATTGGGTAAGTTAAAGCCTTCTAAAGTTAACCAGATAAAGTGACACATGCTGGTTTTGAAAAATAGGCCTTGGTCATCAAGGCATAAATGAGCTTGGCCACTAAGGGGGTTAAACTATAGTTACACAACTCTTTTCTTTTTGCTTACAATGGCAAGCACAGATGAGATGAGACCTGTTTTCTGGCTCATCCTATGCTGTCCTAAACTCTAAAGCACGTCTTAACATCTAATCTCTTTTTACAGTATGTAGCGTTCTCCAATTAGTTGTAACTGTAACATTTTAACAGGTCGATTAAGCTGCAAAAAACATCATTTTCTCCAAAATAAAACAATAGAGCCCCCAGACCATTCACAGGGGAGTAGGCAAAGCCTTTTCATTTCTATGATGAGTTAGTGTAGTTTTGTTCAGATAGTTTGTTTTATACCTCCAGCTGCTACCAGATAGCCAGCGTGCTGAATAAGCACTTATTTCAGCGTGCCCTTGATAAAATTAATGAAAGCATCTGCAGTGGAAGCAACGGCAGCTGCACAGCCTTATGGAAAGAGCCAACTTCTGCTTTGCATTGTGATCAAAAAGGAGCAGTTTTGAGCTGGAAGCTAATGCCGGACTCATTTTTAAGCATTAAAAGTCGCACCTGCCACAGCTTCAGACAAGAGCTAAAGGAGGTTTGTTGATGGTGTTGTCTTGTTAGCACCATTGTTATTGGTAAGAGAAGGATGATGTCATCCTTATCAGACCCAATGGGACACCCACCGAGTGACAAATAATTTCCTGGCTGCTGCTTTCTCAGCGTGAGCCATGCTCTAGAGGGGAGCAGCACTGGGTTTTCTTAGCTGTGTGCTGTTAGACTGCAGAGGGGTGAATGGAAATGAAAGGGATTGATACTTGTAATCAGTGCCCATAGTAATAGCTTAGGTGTAATGAAACATAAGTGCACATTTAGGGTAATTATACCGCTACCAGGTGGGGCCCTGGAGCTTTGCATGTTTAGAAACTGCTTCAAGAGGAGGACGTGTGCAGTGAGGAGTATAGCTGCACCATCTGCCACTTCCTAATTTTCTCATTAATTCTTTCATCCCTAAAGCCAACAAGCACATTGACTTTGAGCAGAATTTTATCTGCTCATCAACATAGCCCACCCCATTTGGGTGCAGCACGAACTTGGTTACATGTAACATACATTGAGCCGTGGAGACAAACACATAAATTATGTAATATATTGAAAAAAAATTTATTTATTGGCTTTAAAAAAAAATAGTATTATGTTAAGGTAGACATTCATTACCTTTTAGATTAAGATTCGTCAACCAACACTTTTTGGATTTTTTGTAGCCTATTATATCTCGATCTTTTAGGCCAGTGGTGGCGAACCTATGGCACGGGTGCCGGAGGTGGCACTCGGAGCCCTCTCTGTGGGCACCCAGGCCATCACCCAGCACAAAGTTCACAATTCAGGGCTCAAGACCACCACCTGCAGTCACAGGCAGCCCAGGACATGCCACATTCAGCGTTATTTTAAATAATTACTGGAGGAGCAAGGAGGTGTGGACAGAGCTGGATTATGATTGTAGACCCTTCTACGGACCTGTGATTCATCTTGTATATGGGACCTTAGAGGAAAACTACAATAATCCAAATTTCTCCTGCTTTATTGATGTCCTCAATAAACTACGTTTGACACCTGTGAGCTACTTTTTGTTACTTTTAAATTGCCATTTGCCACTTTGTGAAAAATATGTGGCTTTTGGTTGTAGTTTCAGCACTCAGTCCCTAAATGGTTTGCCATCGGTGTTTTAGGCCCTTTAGTGATGCATTTGTTTCTCTAATCAAAAATGGAAAAGAGAAACCGAAATATAGGTGGTTAATGTTAAAAAGCCTTTACTCATAAAGAAGAGAATGAGCATGGAATTTTAAGGTAAATCCTCAACAACTAATTGGCATATGAGTTCATGCACTGGGAAATTTATTGGAACTGGTGGCAAAATCTTTATCAACAGCTCAAATCTTTGTCTTACAACAAGTAGTTCTCTTTCAAACAGCTGCCACAAGCTGACTCGGCCACGCTTAGGTTCCAAGTTCTCGCCGGTTTGAAGGTTAGAAAGCGGTTTGGTGGCTTGTCTATGCACATAGGACTGGAGAAAGGAAAGGTCGATTGATAGAACCCAGAGAAAGCAGACAGCAGCTAATGAGTGTTTTACTTTTTCACAGCTTCTGGATTTACTTTCAAAGAATGGGCAACGACAGATGTCACTAGATTGAACTCCCTAATGGGAAGAACAGAACCCCCCTTTCCTTCCTAATGACTTATCATTTTTGTCAAAATTTAAATTTTTTTTTAGTACTGACCTAATTGCTCAGAAAATAAAATCTACAATTAATTTGGTGGACAAGGTCTTTTATGCTCAAAATATCAATGAGAGGTTAGATGCAGTAACACTCCTTGACCACAACTGTTACTGTTGGCTTTTTGCTTTGTACTGTGCTCAGTCTGTGGAATGTGTGCAGCACATGTGGTATTGAAATTTTAAACAGATACCAAGCATTGCCAAAGCTACTTCTGTGTGTATTTCCTGACCTAACTATAGCATATCCATATCTTGTACCCACACAAAAAATGATCTATATATATAATCACTGTAATACACTTTAGTTATGGTATATATGGTATAATTTTACATCTATATAATTGTAAATCGAACACAAAAGTTAGTAACATACCTTACCATAAACTGAAGTGAGGAATAACACCACCATTCTGTTACCGAATAAAAATTTATTTTTGCAAAGACTACTATAATATATAGAATATATATTATTGCTGTACTAGGAGCAAAATATATCAAACCGCCAAGATATTTCTACATGTGCAAATTATATTATACAATATAACTTTGTTGATCCCATGGGGAAGGGGGTGATTATTTTGTATAGAGTGCTCTGGCATCTTGTTACATACAGATAGTTACATATACATAACATCAGGCTTCGTTTGTTTGCTTGTTGCTGCTTGCTTTAAATGTCTTAGTTACTTGGTTAACATATGTACAATGTATGTAGATGATTTTGAGACAATACCACTGGTGATGTACAGCTTACTTGACAGTATTTTAGTGTGAGACCAACATTGGCTGAAGGGAAGTTGTACGCTGCCTCAGGGGTACGTTGCCTCTGCATACAATCTATCCTCTTACGTCCAACGCAGATAAATAGATCACAGTAACCTGTATGGAAGGTATAGTCCTCCGAATAATCCAAGGTATTTACTTACAAGCAAGTATTGCACATTACCCGATGGAATAACACAGGGCAAGTGACACATACACAGGTCTATATACACACATAACCCTGAGAAAGCAAGTCGAAACATGTCTATTGGTACCCACCCTTGGTCTGTATATACCTGTGTATGTGTCCCTTGCCCTCTGTTATTTCACCGGATAATGTGCAATGCTTGTTAGCACATACCTTGGCTTATTCAGAGGACTATACCGCCCATACCTCTATACAGGTTACTGTGATCTATTTATACTGTATATTTAGTTATTTGACCATTGGTGGGCTTGTTCTGTGTATGTTGTTTGTTTAATGGATTTGTTTTTATCTATCCGTGTGTGTGTGTATGTGTATATATTCTAATAAAACTGCAGCACAACACATGGGACAGATTGAAGGCTTACATAGGCAGTGTCACTGCACTCTCCTGTCTGCCATTTTTCGGAGGCAGCGAGGTAAGGGGGGAGGGGAGACTGTGTATTTTATATACAAGTGTAAGGAAATCTGTGGCTGTTCATGGGGAGATATTTACTATATTAGGCTGCATTCACACTACAGTATAGGGGACGTATATACGCCCGATATACGTCCCCCATACACTTCTATGGGCTCGCGGCGCCCTACGGGAGCGGTACAGTGCAGCACACGTGCGGCACCGTACCGCTCCATAGCCCGGGAAAAGATAGAAGATAGAACACATCTTTTCCCGTATTAAGGCGCCGTGGCCATACATCGCTATGCAGAGGGGCGGGGGTGAGCTGCGCTCACCTCCTCCTCCTCTCCCCGCGCTGCCGTGTGCCCGCCGTGCTACGGTGCATGTAGCCTTAGTTAGGGAGAGACAGGGAGTGTACATGGAGATTGTTACTACATTAGTCAGAGCTCCTGAGAGCCATGCGGTAATGATGTAAACATCTGAGAGCAGGTATAGGAGGTGTGTCTCACATGTACATTTTCCCTCCATATTCAGCCCAGTAAGGGCAGGAAGTGCCCAGCAAGGGCCATCTGAGGAGTCACTTACAAAAGGGGGAAGGAGCAAGATTTGGGTAACTAATCCAATTGAAGAAAGTCTTAAAATTACCTGCCCTGCAACATATCAAAAGTTTTTTGTTTAATGAAAGTTGCTCTTTTAAGCAGGAAGGCCCCTATCTTAGGAGGGAGGAAAAAGGACTGGAGCACCATTGGGAAAGCTATTATTACAATTTTACGGGGCCCACCAGCATCCCACTAGTAGTGATACACTGGGGTTTCATAAAGCCATCTCTCTTCACACACAAGCACAGTAACTCATTCCAGGCTAAAGATCTATATGTAACTAGATTATACAAGTGCCTGTAAATGATCAGGGAATGAGTTATTGTTACACCACCTCCCTTAGCTTCCTGATGTCTGGTATCTGTGCCCCATCATCATCAAGGACCATCTTGCCGGAAAGCAGTATCAGGGGGAACTACAGTTCCACACTGCTGACTGCTGCAAACATTGGTGCAGCCCACAGAAGTGAGAGATTTTAGGGAAGCGCTTAAGAGTAGTCAATTTCTGTGAAAAAAATGTCCACCTGAGACTGACAATTCAGTGAATTAGGCTGCGTTGCACCGCAAGGCCCAGCCATACCACAGGTAACCACACAACTCTCACCCTGCTGCTCTTTGTATCCCCTCAACCCAGAGCTCAGCGCTTCACACACAGTGAAGAGAAGCCTAAACACCTATAGACTTTTATTCTACTACCGTCATCTTCCCCTCTTCTATCCCTCACACTGTCTGCCACACGTACATGTGATGTAAAACAGGCCTTAGTAAATCTAACAAATGTGCTATATATCCCTTTGTTTTAGTAAAGAAAAGGACTTGGCAGTATAAGCCTCATGTATTTTATGGTTTACCTTCATTTCAATAAGCGTTACAGCCCTGAGAGCAATTGGCCATAAAACATGATATGACAATAATGTAATGTTGTGCACCCTGCAGCACTTCTCAACTGAAATATGTTTAATTGCATAACTAATCATCTGCTTAGCGATGATCTCAAATTAGTCTAGTTTTGTTTGGTTTTTTTTTGTATAGCTTTACTCTTTTCTTGTCCCCTGTCATTGTACTTTACTATATTTTTAAGTTTTCTTTTAGAGTCTAAGTTCATCCACGGGCCATGTATGCAGCTCATGCTATTAAAATGAAATAAGTGTTTCTATTGTAAGTCTTAAGGACACTTGTAAAAACTTTATAGAAACAGATGTCTGGAGTAAAGCTGCTATCTCTATATGTAACATGGTTAGCAGTGCTTGCTTAACAGATTGATACATCTTTGTTTGAGTCTGTTGAGATTTTTTTTTGGTATTTGTTTTTATTGTGCAGCACAGAATGTGCTTGCAAACACATACATATTCTGTTTCCCCTAAACACTTGATGGCGACCAGCAATTTCACTGGTACTTGATTATACGCTCTCTCTGACTGTATGGTAGTACACTTAGTGTATTGTTGGTGTATTGTTTAAATGTGGGAAGTTCTGCAGCTTTTAACCCAAGCATAGTTATTACACACACTTTGATTTATATCTGTACAGTATATCTTTATACAGCTCCTATCTGAGCGATATAATTATGTCATGACAATTTTGCCTTTACTGAGTCTGCTAAAATGTCCCAATGGACTCATAAGCTCAGAGTAAGGTTTGATTAAAAAGTGGTTTTCAAGGAATTTGATACTTTTAACATTCTGTATTTTGGATTGGCTGCCAATTTCAATTGTTGTGAGTGGGACTTCGTGGCACAGCCACAGATAAGATCTACTTGGCTACCGCCGGCATCAGTGTACAGAGGCCCAAGCGAAACACTCTCTCTGCTGTGTAGTTTCTGTGTTGGAGTAATGGATGTTAGCTGCCATTGACCTGTTGAGTTGCTACGTTGTCTCTCATCAGTGGCGTAACTAGAGTCGCCTGTGCCCCAGGGCAAAATTCCCAACAGGGCCCCCCCTCGCTAGGCATAAAAATATTGAGCCCTACTCCTGTATTTCAGTTTTTTATAGTGCCATACTGGAGGTTTTTTTTTTTTTTTGCAAACTTTCAGTGGCATGTGAGGACCTGCTCTATGATTTTTGAGCCAATAGAAAGTAATGACTTTCTATTCAGTAGCCACTGATACAATGGCTGAAAGACAAAAAGTCCCAAAAACTGTTTATGTGCATGAGGCCTTAGGTTGTATCCTCATTTAAGTTAAAGGGGTTATCCGAGTTTAAGAAATAATTTAGAGCGAGCTATTTAAAAAGCATAAAAGTGTACTTACCTCCTCCGACGTTGCTGATGCGGTCCATCTAATCTGTACCTCTATTTGTTTACAAGGGAGCACAGGGAGCTTCCGTCTGGCTGTAAGCTCCCATCGGACACCATCTTACAATGAGAGATAGGGACAAATGGGAGTGGCCGGCCACATCGGCTTGCCATTTTGAACTGTGACGGCTGCGGGCCCCAAGGATCCAGCACACGGACCAGATGCAGAACAGTTCGTAACAGGCAGGCTCACGGCTTTGGCAATTCAAAACATCTGCCCACTGGGCTGCACCGAGTCATCAGCGCACGGGTCAGGTGCATGCCTCTGGCTGACAACGGGCCCGGACTCAGTTGCACCCCCTGCGACCGTGATCCTTACGCCCGTCTCCCATTGACCGGACACAATACTAAGACAGGATATTGTATACCTAAAATATCTTTTTTAAATAGAAGCAGCAACATCAATGAATTAGAATGCACTATTGAGGTGTATAAATAAGGGTGGTGCCACACATGGCGTTTTGAACCCGTTTTTGGCCCGTTTTTAAGCAGACGGTCCAAAACCGCAAGCGTTAAAAAAACCATGCAAACGGGCCAAAAACGGGTTCAAAACGCCACGTGTGGCATCACCCTAACTCTGGTAGTATGGGAGACTTCTTGTCTGTCTCTCTGCAGCTCTTTCACCTGGTTCTTCTTTCTACTCACCTCCGCTCTTCATAAATGTATGTAGCAGGTCTGGATGTGCATCTTTTTACATCTTCTTTTCCATCAGTCCTCTGTTGATTTAGGTGGCCATCTGTAATCTGATACATCTTTGATCTGACAGTCTGCTGTGGGAGACCAAGACTTAACTGGATCAGATTTAACTGGATCAAGAACGATTCAGGACAGATTTTAGAGTGAATTAAAATTTTGGAGAATAGTAAATAAGGATGAAAATAACTACCCTATTTTTAGGACTATAAGGGCACTGGATTATAAGGCGCACCTTCAATAAATGCCGGCTAAAATGTCTAGGTTCAGATATAAGGCGCACCTGATTATAAGGATGAATGACCAGCAGGTGGCAGACCTGTGCACAGTTCAAGGCAGCTGTTGTCTGTAAATGCGGTTCGTACATAAGGTGGACTGGACTATAAGGCGCACCTTTTATTTCTGAGAAAATCAAAGGATTTTTTGTGCGCCTTATAGTCCGAAAAATACGGTAGATAAATTGACAAAAAGGCATCTGAGGAGATATATAACAAAACAATGTACTCAATGTACTGTTGTTGTTTTTTGTTTTTCTTTTGGAAAGTGGCATGAACCAGAGTGTATTGTTTTTTTTTTTCTTAAAAATTGATTAAAAAAAAGCTGCTTAAAAGAAAAGAGTAGTGTTCTTTTATATATGTAACCATGATAATTATAATCTGCACTGCTCATGATAGCTTGTTGATTGTGACAGGCTCACTTCATGTTATTGTAGTAGGCTGATTCACACCAATAATGCCATTAGACTTGGATGAGGTTGGCTGAAATATGCCCCTGGTAATGTTGCAGCAAAAGAGCAGAGGAAAAATATTTTACTGTGTTATTTACACTGTAATGTATTTTGGCCTAAGAGCTTTTTTACCTTTCTCCAGACTTGTGTTGATTTATTTTCTGTGTTGTTTAATAAAAATGTGAGTTGAAATTGAAAATAATTAAAAAAATCAGTGTTCAAATAAAATAAAAAAAAGACCAAGCTATAATATTTTTTTTGTTGTTGTTGAAAAGTGGCAAGCACTTTCATACTTTCTCCTTTTATGATCTACTCCTAACCAAGGCTCAAAATTGGTAGTGGACCATATAGATAAATGCACGCCTTTAAGGAGAGTCTGTCAATAAAAAAAACTGAAATAGAACAGGTAGGATGTATATGTCCAATCTATGGATACTTCAGGGATGGCAGATTAGACAATTAATTTTTTGCCCAGAGATGATGGCCTGTACAATTGTCTTAAGGGTTGTTTAATAGCACTTTCTTCCTTTTATATCTTAGATGCAATCGCTAAGGTTAGACCCTGAATCCAATGCAGATATCGATTTTGTAGGCAGATTTCTACTTTGAACTATAATTTTCGGAGGAAAATGCAATTCTAGCCTGGAGAAATGCATGAATGGGGGAGGGGGAGCTGAAGAGCCATTAGAGGGCAGCAGAGCTGTACAGATAACTCTTCTTTCCCTTCCCCTCCGTCAATAAGTCATGTGAGCTTGCTTTGCAGTGTTCCTGGATAGACTGCTATTTAATTTTAGATTTTTAATGTTGTTTAAAGCCTTCCCATTTGTAGACTGGCCATCCTGTGCATAACACAACATACTGCTGGCATTCATGCAAGAGAAAAAAAAAATGGACCCATGAATTGGGTACATATAAGCACATGATTAATAAACTACATGAAGGGTTAAAGAAGCTGTCTGTTTCTAGACAGTGCTGCTTTCCTTCTCCTTGCCTGATTCAGCGTGTTGCGCTTCCCCCTCCCACTCTGCATGATGTCATCTTGCCTGAAATACTACTACACTGCTTTATACATTACATGAGGGTGAGAACCTCATTTATCCTTCCAGCATCTTAAGCTGCACTATGCGTGTGCCCTTCTTACCTGCAGAGAAGGCTTTTAGCTGGTTTTCTTAAACAAGTTGTAGAAGAAATGTTCTTCTGTTCCTGTGAATAAATATTGATTGATAAACTTATTTGCCTCCTACCATTGCCTTATTACATGGCTTATTACAGACTTCACTGTAGTAGTTTTGCTTAATTTCGTATTCTCTTCAAATGGGATGATTTGAAAATTTCCTTTTAGGTTTATGTGCATTAGTTTTGTACGTATCAGTTGGTATATACAGTGATGTCCGCACAGTCTAACACCGTAATGCTGGAGTTGTTAATGAGCCTGTTGGTGAGCTATTAATTGTCTATCCTGAGGATAGCCCATCATTCTTGGAAGGCCCTTTTAATGTAGTGCTGAACCTGATCTGAATTTTCTTTATGGAGCTTCCTGCAGTCCCATACTAAATGGAGTACAATTTAAGAAGGCAAACTTGAACTCCAGGCCATATGACTAATGACGTCAGAGTTGGGTCATGTGTCTGTCGTGGTTGGCCATTTATTCTGAAATAATCCTTGAATGTTCATAAAGTGATTCAGCTTTCCTGCTACTTACATTTGGTTTGTGCTGTCTGCAAACTCTTTTATTTTTTGGTTTACATTGCTTAGCACTGATGAATAGGAGGAGCCTGCAGCAAGAGATTGACTCATCCTGCCCTTCCCCCATTCCTGTGTCTGTCAGTGAAATGGACTGTGGGAGATGAGAATGGCCCAGAGCAGTGAGAGACAGGAAGTTGTGTATATATATGCAGAGAGCAGCATGGTGAAAAAAGGAAAAGGCTGGAGCTCTCAATGGAGGCAAAGGCACAGGCACATATACATGCAGAGACATGTTATGCTGGTGTACAACTTTTTCTACAATATATTACCGGGCTTCAATATTCTAGCTATTCACCGTGCTTCAACATCAGCAGATGGAATCACTGCAATAACTGAGGACTTGAGCGCCATATCCTGTTCTCCTGATTAGTGGTGGTCCCAGTAGTTGGACTTTCAAGGATTAGACATTTACCCCCCCCCATCCTGACCGGAAAAGTCTATGCAGTGGCACAAGCCTTTTTGTAACTTCAGATTTAAAACTTAATGGGGTTATGAAGGATAAAAAAATTGTGTGTCTTTTCTTTCACAAGACCATGGGTTGTGTTTAGTTTAGCAGCTAAACTATATTGTGGTTAATGTAGAAGAGCTGTCATGCCATACAAAATCCATAGTGTGTAAATGGGTTGTCCACTTGCAGCAAGGAAAAGTTATTTTCCTATATACTTTCGGTATCAATTCCACACAATTTTCTAGATCTCTGCTTGCTGTCCTTCTATATGAAGATTCTTTGTTTACTTCCAGTGGATAGATATCTGACTATGGTCATGTGAGTAATCAGAGATGTGTGATTTAAGGGCTCATACACCTTTGACTGTGCGCTCCAAATAACACCTCAGCTTTATTCTTTGGTTCGGTGCGATCACGGTGATACCAAATTTATATAGGTTTTATTGTGTTTTAATACATTTTCAAAAATTAAACGAATGTGTACAAAAAAAAAAAATTTGCCATCTTCTGAAGCTAATAACTTTTTCATACTTTGGCGCACGGAGCTGTGTGAGGTGTCATTTTTTGCGAAATGAGCCGACTTTAGCATTGCTACCATTTTGAAGTCTGTGCAACATTTTGATCATTTTTTATTCCATTTTCTATGAAATGTAAAAAGGTATAAAAGTCGCATTTCGGACATTTGGGCGCCATTTCCCGTCTCGGAGGTCACCGCCGGCCGTAACCGTTTTTATATTTTGATAGATCGGACATTTTGGGATGTGGCGATACCTAATGTGTCTGTGATTTTTACTGTTATGTTTTATATCAGTTCTAGCGAAAGGGGGGTGATTTGAATTTTTAATATTTTATTAATTTTTTAAACTTTTTTTTTTCCACTAAATCTTAGACCATCTAGGGTACATTAGCCCTAGATAGTCAGATCGTTCCTACCATATACTGCAATACTTCTGTATTGCAATATATGGCATTTTTGCAGCTTATTCATTACAATGAGCCACTGGCTCATTGTAACGAATCTGCAGAAGCCATTAAGTCAAACGAAGACCCGAGGCTACCATGGCAACCGATCTTTTAAATGCCGCCGGCGACTTTGCCGGCGGCAATCAAATGGTTAATAGCCGCGATCGGTGCAAGCATTAGTTATTAGCGGTGGGGGTTTGCTGCAATATGCAACAACCCCCACCTTTGTATGAAGAGGACTCAGCCCGTGAGTCCTCTTCACCCACTCCCTATACCTCTGCGCCGTAGAGCTACGGCGCAGAGCGTTAAGGGGTTAAAGGCATTTTCAGATAATATCATAAGCTCTCTGGCAGGCCTTGGAAAAACTAAAAAGCCTAAATCAATTCATTTCTACTCCAGTATCTACTTCTGGCATCTCTATGTCCATCCATTCGGTGTTGCTACCCTCTGGGCTTGAAGGGACTACCTAAGACCAGTCACAACGAATCAATTTCTTCAAAAGGTCTTAAGTGCTGAGATGAAACAAGTGACATCACTGGCACAACCTCAAACAGGTCCCACTACCAATGCAACCAGTGATTTATTTACTTGTTGGGTGATATCCATATCACTTTTGGTAATTTTATTTGTCTAGTCTAAAAGTCAGAACCTGACTTTCTCATAGCCCTATGCACAGACTGTGCCAAAGTCTGTGTGAAAGTTTTAGAAATGTTGTCTTATTAGTATTGGTGGGAGAAACGTGTGGTTCTCATCTGAAGATATTTATTGTTTCCATAAAGCAGAAGATTGCGTTAACCTTATGATGCATAATTTAGAGCGCTACAACTGTGCATTGCGAGTAGCAAGCAGAAGGCATATCAGCCTCTTGAAATTCAGCAGGCCACATTTGGCAATCCGTGTTTTCTTTCCATACCTCACTCTGCTTGCCACATCTTGTAAACATTATTGATCTGAAATCTTCCCGGTGTCTAGACTTTTCTCTTGATGCTGTGTGACTGAAAATCTCACTGGATCTGATGTCCCTGTAGAATTTCCATGCCAGCAGTCATTCGTGGAATCTCTGCCACAGCAAAATGTGCAGATGTTTCATCATCTCAGGAAACCTTTAGAAGAAGCAAATGTTTTTAGTGCAGTTTTCATTATTCTTACTGGGAATTACAAAGTTTACTTCAGCCTTCAAGACCAGTATGCATTTCTTGACTTTCTTGAGCACGTGTCCTGACTTGTAAGTGGAAAGTTTTTTCCTAATGGGAAGGTTTTAAGCGCTGCAGCAGTAAAAAATCTGTTTAAAAAACTTGTAATTTGTTTGAATCTGTGCATTTTTTTCTTCTTCGCTTAAAGGAAATCTACCATTTGTTTTTATGCATTGTGAACAGAGGTCGCATTAACGCCTCACCACGCGTCATAGACGCGTGATGAGGCGCCATTACCCCCCAAAATAATCGCCATGCGTAAAGTTACGCATGGCAATTATTCCGTGTAGCGCGCAGGCTGAGCGGCCCGGCGCGCGCTGCAAAAGAGGGAACTGTCACTAGCGCAAACACAGCGCGCGCCGGGCCGCTCAGCGGGGCACGTGACTAAGGGGCGTGCCGGAGAGACCCGGAGTGAGAGCACCGGCCACAGGGGAGACATGTGGACAGCGAGGCTGCTGCTCCCCGTCCTGCTCCATCTCTGCCTGCCCGCAGCTGCCTGCGTGTTAATGTTATGCCGACGGGACTTAAGAGCAGTGCCGGGTGAGTGTAGTGTAGTGTAGTGTGGTGTGTGTGTGTGTGTGTAGTGTTGTGCTTGCTGTGTGTAGTGTTGTGCTTGCTGTGTGTAGTGTTGTGCTTGCTGTGTGTAGTGTTGTGCTTGCTGTGTGTAGTGTTGTGCTTGCTGTGTGTAGTGTTGTGCTTGCTGTGTGTAGTGTTGTGCTTGCTGTGTGTAGTGTTGTGCTTGCTGTGTGTAGTGTTGTGCTTGCTGTGTGTAGTGTTGTGCTTGCTGTGTGTAGTGTTGTGTAGTGTTGTGCGTGCTGTGTGTAGTGTTGTGCGTGCTGTGTGTAGTGTAGTGCGTGCTGTGTGAGTGTAGTGTAGTGTAGTGCGTGCTGTGTGTAGTGCGTGCTGTGTGTAGTGTAGTGTTGTGCGTGCTGTGTGTAGTGTAGTGCGTGCTGTGTGTAGTGTAGTGCGTGCTGTGTGTAGTGTAGTGCGTGCTGTGTGTAGTGTAGTGTTGTGCGTGCTGTGTGTAGTGTAGTGTAGTGCGTGCTGTGTGTAGTGTAGTGCGTGCTGTGTGTAGTGTAGTGTAGTGCGTGCTGTGTGTAGTGTAGTGTTGTGCGTGCTGTGTGTAGTGTTGTGCGTGCTGTGTGTAGTGTAGTGTTGTGCGTGCTGTGTGAGTGTAGTGTTGTGCGTGCTGTGTGAGTGTAGTGTAGTGCGTGCTGTGTGAGTGTAGTGTAGTGCGTGCTGTGTGAGTGTAGTGTAGTGCGTGCTGTGTGAGTGTAGTGCGTGCTGTGTGTAGTGTTGTGCGTGCTGTGTGTAGTGTAGTGTTGTGCGTGCTGTGTGTAGTGTAGTGTTGTGCGTGCTGCGTGCTGTGTGAGTGTAGTGTAGTGCGTGCTGTGTGAGTGTAGTGCGTGCTGTGTGTAGTGTAGTGTAGTGCGTGCTGTGTGTAGTGTAGTGTAGTGCGTGCTGTGTGTAGTGTAGTGTTGTGCGTGCTGTGTGAGTGTAGTGTAGTGTAGTGCTGTGTGAGTGTAGTGCGTGCGTGCTGGGTGTAGTGTAGTGTAGTGCGTGCTGTGTGAGTGTAGTGTAGTGCGTGCGTGCTGTGTGTAGTACGTGCGTGCTGTGTGTAGTGTTGTGCGTGCTGTGTGTAGTGTAGTGTTGTGCGTGCTGTGTGTAGTGTAGTGTTGTGCGTGCTGTGTGTAGTGTAGTGTTGTGCGTGCTGTGTGTAGTGTAGTGTAGTGCGTGCTGTGTGTAGTGTGTGCTGTGTGTAGTGTAGTGTTGTGCGTAGTGTAGTGTGTTGTGGGAGTGTAGTGGAGTGTTGTGCGTGCTGTGTGTAGTGTAGTGGAGTGTTGTGCGTGCTGTGTGTAGTGTAGTGGAGTGTTGTGCGTGCTGTGTGTAGTGTAGTGTAGTGTTGTGCGTGCTGTGGGAGTGTAGTGTTGTGCGTGCTGTGGGAGTGTAGTGGAGTGTTGTGCGTGCTGTGGGAGTGTAGTGGAGTGTTGTGCGTGCTGTGGGAGTGGAGTGTTGTGCGTGCTGTGGGAGTGTAGTGGAGTGTTGTGCGTGCTGTGGGAGTGTAGTGGAGTGTTGTGCGTGCTGTGGGAGTGTAGTGGAGTGTTGTGCGTGCTGTGGGAGTGTAGTGGAGTGTTGTGCGTGCTGTGGGAGTGTAGTGGAGTGTTGTGCGTGCTGTGGGAGTGTAGTGGAGTGTTGTGCGTGCTGTGGGAGTGTAGTGGAGTGTTGTGCGTGCTGTGGGAGTGTAGTGTTGTGCGTGCTGTGGGAGTGTAGTGGAGTGTTGTGCGTGCTGTGGGAGTGTAGTGGAGTGTTGTGCGTGTTCTTCGCTTAAAGGAAATCTACCATTTGTTTTTATGCATTGTGAACAGAGGTCGCATTAACGCCTCACCACGCGTCATAGACGCGTGATGAGGCGCCATTACCCCCCAAAATAATCGCCATGCGTAAAGTTACGCATGGCAATTATTCCGTGTAGCGCGCAGGCTGAGCGGCCCGGCGCGCGCTGCAAAAGAGGGAACTGTCACTAGCGCAAACACAGCGCGCGCCGGGCCGCTCAGCGGGGCACGTGACTAAGGGGCGTGCCGGAGAGACCCGGAGTGAGAGCACCGGCCACAGGGGAGACATGTGGACAGCGAGGCTGCTGCTCCCCGTCCTGCTCCATCTCTGCCTGCCCGCAGCTGCCTGCGTGTTAATGTTATGCCGACGGGACTTAAGAGCAGTGCCGGGTGAGTGTAGTGTAGTGTAGTGTGGTGTGTGTGTGTGTGTGTAGTGTTGTGCTTGCTGTGTGTAGTGTTGTGCTTGCTGTGTGTAGTGTTGTGCTTGCTGTGTGTAGTGTTGTGCTTGCTGTGTGTAGTGTTGTGCTTGCTGTGTGTAGTGTTGTGCTTGCTGTGTGTAGTGTTGTGCTTGCTGTGTGTAGTGTTGTGCTTGCTGTGTGAGTGTAGTGTAGTGTTGTGCGTGCTGTGTGTAGTGTTGTGCGTGCTGTGTGTAGTGTAGTGCGTGCTGTGTGAGTGTAGTGTAGTGTAGTGCGTGCTGTGTGTAGTGCGTGCTGTGTGTAGTGTAGTGTTGTGCGTGCTGTGTGTAGTGTAGTGCGTGCTGTGTGTAGTGTAGTGTGTGCTGTGTGTAGTGTAGTGCGTGCTGTGTGTAGTGTAGTGTTGTGCGTGCTGTGTGTAGTGTAGTGTAGTGCGTGCTGTGTGTAGTGTAGTGCGTGCTGTGTGTAGTGTAGTGTAGTGCGTGCTGTGTGTAGTGTAGTGTTGTGCGTGCTGTGTGTAGTGTTGTGCGTGCTGTGTGTAGTGTAGTGTAGTGCGTGCTGTGTGAGTGTAGTGTAGTGCGTGCTGTGTGAGTGTAGTGTAGTGCGTGCTGTGTGTAGTGTAGTGTTGTGCGTGCTGTGTGTAGTGTAGTGTTGTGCGTGCTGTGTGAGTGTAGTGTAGTGCGTGCTGTGTGAGTGTAGTGCGTGCTGTGTGTAGTGTAGTGTAGTGCGTGCTGTGTGTAGTGTAGTGTAGTGCGTGCTGTGTGTAGTGTAGTGTTGTGCGTGCTGTGTGAGTGTAGTGTAGTGTAGTGCTGTGTGAGTGTAGTGTAGTGCTGTGTGAGTGTAGTGCGTGCGTGCTGGGTGTAGTGTAGTGTAGTGCGTGCGTGCTGTGTGTAGTACGTGCGTGCTGTGTGTAGTGTTGTGCGTGCTGTGTGTAGTGTAGTGTTGTGCGTGCTGTGTGTAGTGTAGTGTTGTGCGTGCTGTGTGTAGTGTAGTGTTGTGCGTGCTGTGTGTAGTGTAGTGTAGTGCGTGCTGTGTGTAGTGTGTGCTGTGTGTAGTGTAGTGTTGTGCGTAGTGTAGTGTGCTGTGGGAGTGTAGTGGAGTGTTGTGCGTGCTGTGTGTAGTGTAGTGGAGTGTTGTGCGTGCTGTGTGTAGTGTAGTGGAGTGTTGTGCGTGCTGTGTGTAGTGTAGTGTAGTGTTGTGCGTGCTGTGGGAGTGTAGTGTTGTGCGTGCTGTGGGAGTGTAGTGGAGTGTTGTGCGTGCTGTGGGAGTGTAGTGGAGTGTTGTGCGTGCTGTGGGAGTGGAGTGTTGTGCGTGCTGTGGGAGTGTAGTGGAGTGTTGTGCGTGCTGTGGGAGTGTAGTGGAGTGTTGTGCGTGCTGTGGGAGTGTAGTGGAGTGTTGTGCGTGCTGTGGGAGTGTAGTGGAGTGTTGTGCGTGCTGTGGGAGTGTAGTGGAGTGTTGTGCGTGCTGTGGGAGTGTAGTGTTGTGCGTGCTGTGGGAGTGTAGTGGAGTGTTGTGCGTGCTGTGGGAGTGTAGTGGAGTGTTGTGCGTGCTGTGGGAGTGTAGTGGAGTGTTGTGCGTGCTGTGGGAGTGGAGTGGAGTGTTGTGCGTGCTGTGGGAGTGGAGTGGAGTGTTGTGCGTGCTGTGGGAGTGTAGTGGAGTGTTGTGCGTGCTGTGGGAGTGTAGTGGAGTGTTGTGCGTGCTGTGGGAGTGGAGTGTTGTGCGTGCTGTGGGAGTGTAGTGGAGTGTTGTGCGTGCTGTGGGAGTGTAGTGGAGTGTTGTGCGTGCTGTGGGAGTGTAGTGGAGTGTTGTGCGTGCTGTGGGAGTGGAGTGTTGTGCGTGCTGTGGGAGTGTAGTGGAGTGTTGTGCGTGCTGTGGGAGTGTAGTGGAGTGTTGTGCGTGCTGTGTGTAGTGTAGTGGAGTGTTGTGCGTGCTGTGTGTAGTGGAGTGTTGTGCGTGCTGTGGGAGTGGAGTGTTGTGCGTGCTGTGGGAGTGGAGTGGAGTGTTGTGCGTGCTGTGGGAGTGGAGTGGAGTGTTGTGCGTGCTGTGGGAGTGGAGTGGAGTGTTGTGCGTGCTGTGGGAGTGGAGTGGAGTGTTGTGCGTGCTGTGGGAGTGGAGTGGAGTGTTGTGCGTGCTGTGGGAGTGGAGTGGAGTGTTGTGCGTGCTGTGGGAGTGGAGTGGAGTGTTGTGCGTGCTGTGGGAGTGGAGTGGAGTGTTGTGCGTGCTGTGGGAGTGGAGTGGAGTGTTGTGCGTGCTGTGGGAGTGGAGTGGAGTGTTGTGCGTGCTGTGGGAGTGGAGTGGAGTGTTGTGCGTGCTGTGGGAGTGGAGTGGAGTGTTGTGCGTGCTGTGGGAGTGGAGTGGAGTGTTGTGCGTGCTGTGGGAGTGGAGTGTTGTGCGTGCTGTGGGAGTGGAGTGTTGTGCGTGCTGTGGGAGTGGAGTGTTGTGCGTGCTGTGGGAGTGGAGTGTTGTGCGTGCTGTGGGAGTGGAGTGTTGTGCGTGCTGTGGGAGTGGAGTGTTGTGCGTGCTGTGGGAGTGGAGTGTTGTGCGTGCTGTGGGAGTGGAGTGTTGTGCGTGCTGTGGGAGTGGAGTGTTGTGCGTGCTGTGGGAGTGGAGTGTTGTGCGTGCTGTGGGAGTGGAGTGTTGTGCGTGCTGTGGGAGTGGAGTGTTGTGCGTGCTGTGGGAGTGGAGTGTTGTGCGTGCTGTGGGAGTGGAGTGTTGTGCGTGCTGTGGGAGTGGAGTGTTGTGCGTGCTGTGGGAGTGGAGTGTTGTGCGTGCTGTGGGAGTGGAGTGTTGTGCGTGCTGTGGGAGTGGAGTGTTGTGCGTGCTGTGGGAGTGGAGTGTTGTGCGTGCTGTGGGAGTGGAGTGTTGTGCGTGCTGTGGGAGTGGAGTGTTGTGCGTGCTGTGGGAGTGGAGTGTTGTGCGTGCTGTGGGAGTGGAGTGTTGTGCGTGCTGTGGGAGTGGAGTGTTGTGCGTGCTGTGGGAGTGGAGTGTTGTGCGTGCTGTGGGAGTGGAGTGTTGTGCGTGCTGTGGGAGTGGAGTGTTGTGCGTGCTGTGGGAGTGGAGTGTAGTGCGTGCTGTGTGTAGTGCGTGCTGTGTGTAGTGCGTGCTGTGTGTAGTGCGTGCTGTGTGTAGTGCGTGCTGTGTGTAGTGCGTGCTGTGTGTAGTGTAGTGGAGTGTTGTGCGTGCTGTGTGTAGTGTAGTGGAGTGTTGTGCGTGCTGTGTGTAGTGTAGTGGAGTGTTGTGCGTGCTGTGTGTAGTGTAGTGGAGTGTTGTGCGTGCTGTGTGTAGTGTAGTGGAGTGTTGTGCGTGCGCTATGTGTGCGGTGTTTTACTGAAATTTTCATACTCCTCCTCGGGTAAAAATACTCCTCAAAAATGGTGAGAGGAGTATTTTTACCCTTCTGGAAAAATGTTAGTGCGACCTCTGATTGTGAACCAAACATACCTTGAGAATGCTGTAGCTACACTGATGCAGAAACATATCTTGTTTAATCCTTGCTCAAAAAACAATTATAAATTTCAGGGCCTTGGGAAGCTTGGGTCCAACCTGGCTTCTGAGCTTCCTGAACTTTCCAGACAGGACTAATCAACCTGAGCTGGATGGCTCATACACAGCAGCTGGGGGATGGTGCAGCGATTACTTCTACTTGTCAACACAGAGACAACACAATGATTACATCATTCTCTGGAGCAGTGCATAATTAGTGTAAGAGGAGAAGCACCGAACAGCCACAGGAGTGACAGAGCCTCATTTTCACAATTTTATAATTGTTTTTTTCAGCTAAACCACCCAGTTCAGGGATAAAACAAGATATCAGTGTAGCTGCAGCATTCACAAGGTATTTTTGGTTCATAATGCATAAAAGCAAATGGTAGGTTTTCTTTAAGGATATAGCTAGTTTAGCCTTGCCTTAAGATTTGGTCGCTCTTTTCTTGTTGCATTCTGAAAGCTGCAACTTTTCAAGTTTTTTGGTCTTTCACGAGGACCTTTATATCTTTGGCAAAATGTATTAACTGTTAATGTGAAAAACAGTGTGGACTGTTTAAAAACCATGAGACACTTCCTGTGTAAAAACCATGAGACACTTCCTTTGTAAAAACCATGAGACACTTCCTGTGTAAAAACCATGAGACGCTTCCTGTTATATTGGTTAAAACGCAGTGTAAACGCCACCTGTGAACCAAACTTGGCCTGCATTATTTGATGCGCTAATATTACATTTTGCAATGCACACTGCCAAATGCACACGCGTTTTGTAAGTAGCAACATGTGTTCTTCATTGATAAATCTTATTAATGTTAAGGCACATGTTGCTTCTTACAAAAGCAATAGTAGTATCATAGTATATAAGTTGGAAAAAGACTGAACCATCAAGTCAATCTCCTGCTCATTTACTGATGCGTTTTTTCCAATGTGGTTCCACTGCACTGCTAACACCTTGTGTGAACTTTGCCTGAATTAATTAAAAACTTAATGCACTTTATATTAAAGGGGTTGTCTGATTGTTGATAAAATTCTGGAGTTGGGCTGAGGAGGGATTTTTAAAAAAACAAACCTGTACATCTTTTATTAAAATGTTAAAGTATAAAGCAACAATAACACATAACATTAACCAGACATTATATACAATATATAAAATATTTACAAAAAATCACCTGCTGGTCCAGCCCCATTCATACCTAACACACTTTTTAAGGAAAAAAAAACAATTACGGAACATACATTGAAATTAAATAACACCAAATACCATAACCACCACCAAACCAGTTATCACAGCATAAACCAAACCCATCAACAACTGAAAATAGGTCACACCCACAAAATAACATAAATTAACATACACACTACACACCTTCCAACAGACCACCATACAGAATACTAAACTAAAACTCCACACCCTGCCCTTCTCCTCAGACACTGCTCAAACGTTCAAAGTTTCATTGCATAGTCCAGAACAGTGTCCAAGATGAGTTCAGAAATCAATCCTACCACCATCACCCCCCTTCCCAACTTAACACTATATCCCCAAACCACACTATATACATTATATACATATTGTACACTATCTACAGTATAACATAAAGAAAATATAATACAAAGCAAAACCTTACAATCTACAGTGTCAGCATCAGCCCAACACCAGGAAGGGAGTTGCCAGACTAAGGGACACTAAAGGAGAACCCCCTCCAAAGGATAGAGGCTCTCCCTGTGCCCAGCCTCTCATACTCCTGAGAGTGCATCTTCACCAGGTCACCCAGAATGTTCCTAAGCACCTTATTCACCAGGAGGATTTACGCTTTGTCGATCCACATGTAGTACCTGACCACTAGACTAGCTACAAATAAAGTGCAGCGGTCTGGGACCCCCAGGGGCCAGCCATGCCCTCCCATCCCTATTCTCAGCTCTGTTTTTGGCTCTATGATATGGGACAGGTGGGTGTGGCCGGCCGTCAGCGGTTCTCAGCGGACCTTCTGTACCCCTGTAAACAAACAGGGACATAGACAGGCAAGGCGGCGGTGTGGGACACCGGGAATGACAAAGGAGCTGAGTACAGGTTTGTAAATCTGCCAATAGAAACCGTACTTTAGTGGTTAATTTTTATAACTTAGCTATCCTGTAATGAATAAGCTGGTGGTTTTTTCAGCAGCTGATGTTCCCCCTTTCCTGAGTGGTTGTTCTCTATGTCTGTTGAGAAACTTGCAGAACTGGTTTGTGTCACCTAACAGTAGTTGGCAGAATATCTGTGATACCTGGGGCACTAGTAAATGGGAAAAGCTTGGCTTAAACAGATCTGTGATCAAGTAGCAGTAGTTTTAGCAGTTGTTCTTATCAAGATATCCAGATGCTATATTATTTTCCTTAAATGTACCTCGCCTTTCATTAAACTTTAAATAACTCTCTAGTCCAGTGTTTGAGGGACTGTTTCTTGCTTGTGGCTTCCCTTTCTTTCAGTTTACCCCTCTGCAGTTTCTGTAGTTGGCAGTCTTTCCTGACCTTGGGAGTTTAGCACTAGCTGTTGTCATGAAGACTACATTCAGACAGCATTATTGTGGCCGTGATCTTGGCTGCACCAGATCACAGCCACAGTAGAGGTCTATGGCACCGGGTCACGCTGCAGTGAGCAAGCACACTGTCTCACCTCACAGTGAACTGGCTGGGCGCCTGCACTGAAAATGATGGGACATGTCCAATCTTTTGCTGAATTGCAGCTGCTCTGCTATCTATGCAGAGGGGGAGGGGGTGAAGAGAGCTTTGTCGCCAAACGTCCTGCTACTTAGAGTTTCTGTATAATATTACATCAGTTTGCTACTGTCTGTCGGTGGCCCAGTTCACTTCTCCATTAGGTCTTCAGTTATTTCCTTTAGTTAGTTTTAGCCAAAACCAAGTGTGGTTGTGTATTCAGTGAAAGTCTGACTTATAGTTGACAGATCCCTCTCTGGCACCACAAAATTGAGGTTTCTCAGTTCACTCCATATTAATTAAGTTATTACTCACAAACACACAACAGTGCAGTCCAAAATTCTTTTGCGAATGTATATATTTATCTATTTAGAGTATCATACAGGGAATTTTCCATAATTTCATTAATTAAAGTCACATGAACATCCATAAGGGTAGTCCACTGCAGAAGACGCTGCCACTGAAACAAAATTCGACTAAGGCTATATTCACACTGCCATTGCCCGCTGTACCGTAGCATGGTGGGCAGACGGCACCCCCTCCCCTCTCCATAGGAACATATGGCGCCGTAATATGGGAAAAGATAGTACCTGTCCTATCTTTTTCCCGGGTACAGAGCTGTACGGTGCCGCGCGTGTGCGCCACCGTAGGGCGCCGGGCGCCCATTCCCGTCTATGGGGGACGTATATACGTCCCCCTTGCAGTAGTGTGAATATAGCCTAACTCTTGGACAGCTATCCCCTTGACTTGTCATATGCTACCTGTAGACTACAGCAATAAGCAACAGCTATGTATTTGTGAACTTGAGATTGTAGACAAACTTTAAATAAAAAAGCATAATATTATATAGTATATGATATTTATATTGCTACTATCCTGTGATTCACATAAGTAATAAGTACTAAGCAGTAGCGCAACAAGACGCCAGAGTGCCCAGGTGCGAAATTTGGTTTAGGGTCCCATACCCCTAAATCCTTGCTACCAGCCCTTACCCTTCATATTTTATTTCAGACTACGCTGTTTGTATTTTATGTTCATTACACCCCTATAGAAACTCCATATATATATCTACATACACCATATGTAGGAAACACATACAAATATAAACATACACAGTAGATCCACATGAAAATATTGTATGAATAAGTACACCACATACATATACTGTATACCATCTGGGAATATACTGCACATTACTACCATATATAGCGCCAAATAATGTGCTACACAAGGCAGATCGAAACATAATTTACTGTTTAATTCTGTTGTCTCCGCTGCTGGACTGGTCCATCCTAGTCTTCATCCTGATGTACCCTTCAAAGATGATAATTCTTCTTGTGACTGTACACACTACCAGATAGATTCAGCTCTGTGCAGCACATATCAAAACATATATTTAACACTGCACCCCATCATCAATTAGCAGAGCAGCACCCACTCTCCAATCCATATGTTGTCAGCAGTGCCCTCAATAATATGTAACATAGCAGATTGATATTATTTGATATAAAGCTTGGCCCCCCTCCTTTATTAATTGGTATACCACCCAGGTATACAGCAGGAGTATGTATATGTGTGTGTGTAAATTTATATTATACATACCACCACACTTCTATATACTGTCCTGAAGCCCACCTTATTATTACACTGACCAGCAGCCATTAAATTTAAACCCAGTAAACCCAGTACTCTGCCGCTCTGGCGATCACACCTCTTCTCCTGACTCCTCTGTGCACACAATATGATCTGGGGATGTTGTGGTGACGTCATCATGCCACCAACAAAATATAGAGTGTATGCAGGCAGAGTGCACAGATGTCTTTCTGTCTGCGCTGCTCAGATAATCAATTATATGTGTGTCTTTTATTGGGGCCCGGCTGGCAAATGCTGGCCTTCTCCAACTTCGGACCTGTTTGCAGTTGCACCCCCTGCTACCACGGTCATTACGCCCCAGGTGCAAAGTGATAATTAGTTTGTGATAAGTCTTATAGAAATGCAATAAGTACATATTGTTAGCATTTTTTACTTAATTGTATGACTTTTTAGGTGTGAAATCCAGAAAATTTTCTTACCCCTCTAAAACCTCCAGCTTGAAAAAAAAAAAAAAAAAAAAAAAAAAATATATATATATATATATATATATATATATATATATATATATATATATGTCATATCCGTGATACTATAGCAGTAATAGTAATCTCTTTCTTCTAAGTATCTTACAAATACTCTCCAGGGTTTTTGATCATTTCCTGATTGTGTGATTTGCTGACACTCCAATGAGTTAATACACCCGCTTAGGCACTTGCCTCCAGATCATGCTGTCTCATAGAGGAGATGCTTTTAAATGACTTGACTTGATCCTTGGAGGGATGGTTGAGTTTTATCGCTGGTGTGCAGTAGATTGGTGACGGCAGTGTTCTTTTTCAGTATTTTGATCAGAGAACTTGTGATCTGTGGTAATACTGTGCATCAGCTGAAATTCAGCGGTTATAATCCTTATCTCTGTGTTGTGAGAGAGATATGGCATTAAATTTGTAGTCTTTAAACCAATTTGACTGCATTCCTTAAGGATGTGTTAAAGATGCACAGCGGTGATCTACATCCGTATTCTAGATTAGGGGATTTGGAATGAGACTTTAAATATGTGTGTATTACAAATAATGGGGCAACTTAATTAGTGTATTTTTTACCTTTTTTACCTCAATAAATATATATCTGAAAATGTGTCTACCCACTGTAAAGTCTTGTCCTTTACCCACTGTAAAGTCTTGCAATGTGGCCCTGAACTAGTAAAGAGTCCCAAAACAACAGCATGGAATTGTCTTAAGACCACAGCAAATTGCATTTAGCAGTAATGGAGGCTGGTAATGAATCTCTCGTACAGTGTCTGATTTGAGACACTGGTGTGTGTTATCTGATGTAACACTATTGAAAAATCTCCTCCATTGGCTGAATGATAAATTTTTTACAGTTTGGAAGAAACCATTTTCTTGCTTGTTTTTAAAGAAATGTACACTTCCATACAGTCTCATTATATGTACAGTACTGTTCTGATTTGTTAAGCTTTTCTGATCTCATTGTTTGAACTGATCTGTTCTCTTCTTGAATTCATCTTCATGGGGGTGAAATATGTAATGTACATGAATATGACATTAGAACTGTATCACAGTACCTCCACATTGCCACATAGTTTATGAACTGGCCTGTCAAACATATATGTATGTATGTATATATATATATATATATATCTCAGGAAAGCAAATGGTTACTGTGTTGTTTCGCTGCTGCTTCCAACGTTTTTGTTTCCTTTTTGTAAACAAGTTGGTGATGACACCTTTTAGGTCATTTAGTATCATAAACGTCACAACTAGTTTCTCTCCCTCACTCAAGCTATATATACTACTCTCTGCCATTGCTGGTCTCGGCAGTAGTGTTTTAAAAATGACAAGCTTCGTTTGCTTTTTATTGTGTGTGGACTTCATATAGGTGGTTCATTGTCTTTGGACTCCTAACTGGACTCTAGAATTTATCATATGCTGCCGCTCTATGTGTTGTCATATGATGAATCCCTCCCCCCCCCAAAATAGATCTATTCATGATTCCCAGTCCTCCTTTCCACAGCATCTACCTTTATGCCACCCCATGTCCTGAATAATTCAGTAGTTCTGAATAGTCATTTAAAGGACATCTATCACCAGATCAAGGATTGTAAACCAAACATACTGACATGCTAGTGTGTGCCCCCTGTGGCAGGAACTGCTCTTCTTTTAGTTTCTTATGATCTTGTTTTTAAGAGAAAATGCTTTAAAAATTATACAAATGAGCCTGAGGGGCTCCAGGCTCCATTAACTCCTATGGAGCCTGGAACCCCTCAGGCTCATTTGATTTGCATTAAAATAAAAAAAAAAAAACAGGACATAAGAAGCTAAAAAAACAGCAGATCCCTCCATAGGGGGCACACACCGGTATGTCAGTATGTATGGTTTACAATCTGGTGATAGATGTCCGTTAAGTGTTTGATGAAAGAGAAAATGTAGTAATTTTAAGTTATTCTTGAAGGTTTTTTTTGTAGTTTTTACCAAATTACTGGTATTCTATGGCTTGGAGAAGTAGAAGATAACTGAGAAGCACTTCAGTAAATAACAGCTCAGCATTCTGTGTATGTAGGATTATTTGTAAGATCTTTTTATGTCTACTACAAAAATATGTCCATAAAATGAATCATAAGTACGAAATAGAGTTTTTCATTAGAAATTATCTGTACAATTTGTTGTGATGTCTCCCTAGTTCATAGTTTCAGTATTCCAGTACATGTAGATGTTGCAAAATCCTTCAGTCCAGATTTCAGGAAAAGCTCAAACCCTGCCTGCAGCCTTGAGCTCACAGCAGAGCTTTACCCCTGTGAAAGGAGACATACAGGGCTCCTTCATAAGTCAGCGTATCTATGGTCCTCTTGCCTCCCTCGGATCAGTTTGCTGTCTAATCATGTCTACTAAGTGAGGCACAAGCGCCAAGCAGAATGGTATAGGCGTGTCTACGCTCTGCTCTCCATCGAACATCTGCTCTGGTGACAGGCAAACAAAGGTCACTCCTGCTAGTGTACCTGTGTAGGGTTTGCAGGCAGCAGGTGCAGGGCCATTCCAGTCCTTTTGTCTGACACCTGTCGCACACCAGGTAAGTATAAACAGCTGCTGCTAGGAGAATAGCATTACCATGTCTTGTATTTGTATCTGGCAGACTCCCAAGTACAGGGCCATTGTGCAAGTTAACTTTCAATAGCTGATTATGATGAAGGTTTGACATAGATAATCCACTTTAACCACCATTGGAAACAGGCAATAGGACTGCTGCTCAGACTTCTGAGTAGAAGCGGGTAAGATAATAGTCTTTCTTTTAAGTATTGCTCTAGAGTGCAACTTAAAACCAGGAATTGTCAAGGCCAGATCCCATAGTTCTTTGTACAAAACAGAATAAAGAGCTGTCCCTATATATCCTGTGCATGTATAAGATGAGCAGATTAAACATTTTCTCAACTTTTTCTTTCCTTATTTGATATTCTGATACCCCGGAGGTATTTTTCTAAGGTGTGTGGCAGATGCTTCCTTTTTGAAGACATGACAGATTGCATGATGCGTTGGTGACTGCATGCTATGTTTTCAATGTGAGCATGTCACGCAGTAGACACAACTGAGGCTTGACAGATTTATTTCACGTTAAAGGAGTGCCAAAGCTTAAATAAAAGTTACTAATAAGATTCTAGCTAGAGTGACAGACACTTGCTGTCTATCCCATTATATGTTATTGCAGCCCTGGACACTGGTGGAAATTAATTCACCTGGAACAAAAAAACGCTCAGGGCAATTCGTGGAAATAACTCCTAAGTTCCCAGGCAATAGGGATTGTTAATACTGCTAAATCTTGCTCTGAGAATCTAATAATTTGATTACATTAATACTGAAACCCTTTGCGAGTCCAGTTTGAAAAAATATTACTTTTCAAAGGAAATGTTTACACACACGATTTTATGGCCATTATTGTTCTAGTAAAAGGTATACAGCAAAGAATAAGATACCGGACATTATGTGTCTGAATTTAGAGAAGTACTGACCGTAAAAGGGAAGCAAAGCTAGTGCTTCTTGTAGCATATAGCAGCTTGACCTTCCTTTGGTATGTTAGCCTTGAGGATTTTGTATCGCAACTGTATGAGGATAGACAGATATAGGGCACACCGGACTTCTAAATGTCACTTTAGTAAAACTTCATTATACTGTCAGCCATAACAGCATCTCTTCTACTCATAAGTAATTTCTGCAGATGATAAGTAAAATACATTTCTGGGCCTTAGTGCTTAGGAGTTTTGTTTTTCTTTAAAAAAAAAAAAAGTAAAATTGCTGAATACTTGGTAAAAAAGTGTTGCTTGCTTGAAGTGATTTCACGACAACGTACAATTTGGCACCTTTTCATTTTTGTTCATGAAAAATGAAGAAACTTTCAAATTACTATAATTTACTGGATCTTCTCTCTCATCCCAGTAATGAAGGGACAGCTCTCCCTTTGGCGGTTCTTCTCCTCGGCTATGCGCCATCTACCCATTGTGTAGCTCAAATGTAGTAATGATTGTTTGTTGTAGGTCCTTGTCCAACAGATAGATGGGGAGGACCGCTGAAAGAGCTGCAACACATGACTATGAATGCTGCACTTCCGTTCTGAGGATCTCTGATACCCAACAGTGAATTTCTTCATATTTTGTTGCTGTTTGTGTTTGTGCAATTCTTTTGTATTAGGGATGTCCCAATGTAGGATAGGTGATAACTTCCTAAACGTTGAGGGACCCTCTGCGATCATAACAGGGATCCTGCTCTCACTAATCAGTGTCTTTGAGAATGCACCCTGTTGCTGCATTCAGTTCTTTGGGATCGGCAAAGAACTATGCTTAGATACAATAGTATTGAATGGAGCAGCTCCCCCTTGCGCTCCCTCAATGAGAACAAAATCCTAGTGCTTGTGATCTATGGAGGTCCTAGAAGTCCCTTTAAAAGAATGGAGCTGTGCTAGCAGATGAAAGCTAGTAAAATTGGCAACATTCTGGAACCTCAGAACACATGTTTTTACTTTGAAATTGTATATCACTGTATTTTTCTTTGCATTTAATTGCAATATATTCTGCTTCCTGTAGCTGATTTTTATTTCTACAAGAAAGAAGATGCAAGAAGCTGTTGTACAAGCACTGCACCAGGATGCTTTGCTGAATTTTCGAATTACTGACCAACTTTGTAGGTTGGTTGTAGAGATTTCAAAGATTTGTTTGTGGCTTCTCGTGGTTGTGCATTGTGTGGCACCACTGTACCCATCTGTTTCTGTTGATTGGTTTGTCACTTGCTAATCTCATGCCACTCTTGAGGGCACCTAATCTAAGTAAGAAGTTACTCCGATCTGTAGTTGGCCATCAGAATTCTATAAAGGGTATAAAGCTCACATCTATAACACCCAGAGACTGATATTTTTGCCATGTGGGAAGCCAGTTTTCAATTTGAATGTACTGGAGGGGTGTAGCTGAGAAACCTGCAGGACTACAGACGTGTGAATAACTACTGTCTTCCAACGGTAACAGCATATGGTGACAGCTGATGGGATTCCTTGTAGGCAAAAGCACTTTTTGTACAGGATTTCTGTGATTATTTTGAATGGTATTTTCTAACATTTTCTACATTTTTATAACTTCCCAGTTTCTTATTGCAGTCAACATTTTAAAAACTTTATAAGACTTGAAGATCCTTAAAAGGTTCCTGCATGTGTCATTTAAATCATCTTGTTTGTGCAGTTTCAAGTGTTCAGATATGTTTTTAAGTCCATAGATTGCAACATTTGGTCCAAAATTGCAAAACTTAAATATTTAATAAATAAATGGTTTTAATTAACTCATAAGTCACATGGTGTTTTATAGCAACATAGTTACACAACATTGTAAGTGTGCATGTGATAAATAGTTCCATGAGAACACTGTAACAGGCTTATGGTCTAGCAACTGCAGTATCCATGGGTAAACATCTATTCATGTGTGTGTCGTGTTAAGGTTCTGTTTAAACCTTGACTTGTTAAGAGGTTAAGAGAATGTTAAGAGGTTATTACAAATGCTTAGTGAGGAATGCACTCTCTAGAATTGGTTGTTGCATGCGTGTTCCTCCCACTTGATTCAGAAATTTATGGTAAACAATATGTAGCAGGATCCATTGTGATCAATAAAGGTGTGATGTTTAAAAAAGTGGTTTTGTACAGATCTCCTTCTGTGTGTGCACTCCTGACTTTTACTTGTTAGCTTTATGTGACCTTCTCTACACTCTTCAGTGCACGTGTCCAACTATTCAAAATTTCTTAAATTTTGTTTGCATAACTTGATGTAGCTTAAAGGGAACCTGTCACAATTCACTGGTGAAAGGCTGCAATAGGCATTGCCTGGTACATTACATAACTGTTAGTTTTCGATCTTTGCTCCCCTCTGTTCCTGAAATATCCCCTTATAAAGCTTACCTGGCTCCCTGCCAAGAAGTCATGGCCAAGCCTCGGCTCTTGGCTCTTATCAAATCTAACGTTTGTTGGTTAATTAGCATAATGCTAGGCACTGCCCCTGTTTGTTAATATTTATTCCTAACCCTACCACATCCTATTAGATCCTAACCCTCTCTTTCTGACTTCAGCTCACAGCAATCATGTACAGGGCATTAGAATGGCAGCGCGCAGGCCGGTACTGCTCAGTACGCTACACACTACATCGTAGAATGGAGCTGCTTCTGGTAGCAGATATGTCACGGGAGGGGGCGGGGCCTGCAAGTAGAACAGATAGAGGGACTGTGTGTATACATATGTATGGAGGTGAGGGGGCTTGACAGGAGTTGATATGATGGTTGTAGTAAGGTCAGGGAAGACATGTATGTTACATGGGATTGCATATCTGGCAGATTCTGAGGTGGCATGAGGTGTATGTTACATGGGACTGCATGTCTGGCGAGTGCTTAAGTGGCATGAGGTGTATATTACATGGGGCTGCGTGTCTGGCAGGTGCTGAGGTGGCATGAGGTGAATGTTACATGGGTCTGCATGTCTGGCAGGTGCTGAGGTGCCATGAGGTGTATGTTACATGGGACTGCATGTCTGGTGTGGGCTAAGGGAGCATGAGGTGTATGTCACATGGAACTGCATGTCCGTCAGGGATTGAGGTGGTAGAAGACATCCCCTCTCCCAGAGATCGCGTTAATGCCTATACAACAGTCAGCTATGCTTGTATATGCAGTTTTACTTTAAAAAAAAAAAACTCTCAGGTCTATAAATCTACCTGAGAGTTTTCTCCTCTCTCCCCTAATGCTGCCCGCGGAGCTGCAGCGGATTCCTGCAACTCGCGGCCTTGGCTAGAAGGTCACGTGACTGAAGCACTAATAAGTGATCCTATGGGATCTAAAAAAAATTTTTAAAAAATGACAGACGCAAATTCAATTAATTAAAAAAAAAATTCAAAAACGCACCCTACACACAGACCACAGAAAATTAAATAAAATGTATTTTTTAAAAAAGCTTTTTACAAAGCAACCATCATGGATTTGCAGTGTCAGCTGCAGTCTAGCCACTGGAAGCTCAGCAGTGTCTACCACAGTCTGGTCACATTGGGAGGGGGGGGGCGGAGGAATAGAGTGTGCGTTAGCTTCAGTCTGGCCATGAGGCTCGGCCACGACTGCCGAAGTCTGGTCACTGGGGTGGGGGGTACAGTGTGCGTTAGCCGCAGTCTGGTCACCGGGGCTCGGCTGCGTCTGCTGCAGTCTGAGCACGGGAAGGAAATATCATGTGTTAGCCGCAGTCTGGATGTTTGGTGTCAGGGGCGTTAGCCACAGTCTGGTGGGGGGAGGTTTCGGCGACTGCAGTGTGGTTGGGGCGTTGGTGGCGTTGGCTCCATTCTGGTCAATGCTTGATGTAAGATCACTAGAACTGCCTCAATTTGCTATTTAAACACATGATTTTCTATCTAACAACATTTTATACGGCTATAAGTTATATATTTGTATTACTGAAAATTTCATACTCCTATTCGGCTAAAAATACTCCTCAACCCCTTAACGCTCTGCGCCGTAACTCTACGGCGCAGAGGTATAGGGAGTGCGTGAAGAGGGCTCACTGGCTGAGTCCTCTTCATACAAAGGTGGGGGTTGTTGCATATTGCAGCAAACCCCCACCGCTAATAACCGTGGTCGGTGCTTGCGACTATTGACCCTTTGATTGCCGCCGGCAAAGTCACCAGCGGCATTTAAAAGACAGCGGCGCGCCCCTCAACGCCCCGATCGCCGCTCCCCTGAACGCCATCGGTTGCCATGGTAGCCTCGGGTCTTCGTTTGACCCGAGGCTTAATGGCTTCTGCAGATTCGTTACAATGAGCCACTGGCTCATTGTAATGAATGAGCTGCAAAAATGCCATATATTGCAATACAGAAGTATTGCAGTATATGGTAGGAACGATCTGACCATCTAGGGTTAATGTACCCTAGATGGTCTAAGATATAGTGAAAAAAAAAAAGTTTAAAAAAAGTTTAATAAAATATTAAAAATTCAAATCACCCCCCTTTCGCTAGAACTGATATAAAACATAATAAACAGTAAAAATCACAGACACATTAGGTATCGCCGCGCCCCAAAATGCCCGATCTATGAAAATATAATAACGGTTACGGCCGGCGGTGACCTCTGAGACGGGAAATGGCGCCCAAATGTCCGAAATGCGACTTTTACACCTTTTTACATCACATAAAAAATGTAAAAAAAAAATGATCAAAATGTCGCACAGACTTCAAAATGGTAGCAATGAAAACGTCGGCTCATTTCGCAAAAAAATGACATTTCACACAGCTCCGTGCGCCAAAGTATGAAAAAGTTATTAGCTTCAGAAGATGGCAAAAAATTTTTTTTTCTTTTTTGTACACATTCGTTTAATTTTTGAAAATGTATTAAAACACAATAAAACCTATATAAATTTGGTATCTCCATGATCGCACCGAACCAAAGAATAAAGCTGAAGTGTTATTTGGAGCGCACAGTTAAATTCGTAAAAACTGAGCCCACAAGAACGTGACGTGCGGTTTTTTTTTTTCAATTTTTCCACATTTGGAATTTTTTTTCAGCTTCGCAGTACACGGCATGTTAAAATAAATAACATTACGGGAAAGTAAAATTTGTTACGCACAAAATTAGCCCTCACACAGGTCTGTACACGTAAAAATGAAAAAGTTATGGATTTTTGAAGGCACCACTCAGGCATGGGCTTGGACTAAGGAACATCTTCACCAGACAAGGAACCAGTGGGCTTCATTGCTGTTAACTGATGAAATGATTCACGGGAAGCAGAAATTGTGTTCACCAACCATGTCTTACATGTCATGGTGAGCACTATGCATCAGCAGTTGTAACCAGACGAGCCCTTGGTGTTGGTAGTACAGCGTAGGCAGGTGTATCAAACTACCCTACTCTTTGTATGCTTGAGCAACTATAGGCTTGAATAAGATTATCAATTCACCTACCATTCCACTGCATGAACAATAGGGCCCATTTTTCTCTTCATGGACAAACTTGTTAGCTCATGGAGGTTGCATCATTTGGGAACAACTGCTGAAGACTGGGGTGTCTCAAATAAAGTGGTCTGCACTAGAGATGAGCGAGTATACTCGTCCGAGCTTGATGCTCGTTCGAGTATTAAGGTACTCGAAACGGCTCGTTGCTCGGACGAGTATTTCCCCTGCTCGAGATCGAGCATTTAATTAAAAAAACACAGTGAAGAACAGTGAAGAATAGAATAAAAACAGTGAACACAGTGAACACAGGATCATTTAAGTGAAAAACACAGTGAAGAATAGATTACAGATGTTCGGCACATCTGCTTACTTGTCGGAAGATACGCGCGGAACGGTGCGAACAAAATAGTATGTGAAGAACAATATATATGTGTGAAGAACACATTGAAGAACACGGTGAGCAGGACAGAGACAACGGGGAGCAGGACAGAGACAACGGGGAGCAGCACGGAGACACCGGGGAGCGGCACGGAGACATCGGGCAGCGTCACGGAGACATCGGGGAGCGGCACGGAGACATCGGGGAGCGGCACGGAGACATCGGGGAGCGGCACGGAGACATCGGGGAGCGGCACGGAGACATCGGGGAGCGGCACGGAGACATCGTGGAGCGGCACGGAGACATCGTGGAGCGGCACGGAGACATCGTGGAGCGGCACGGAGACATCAGGGAGCGGCACGGAGACATCAGGGAGCGGCACGGAGACATCGGGGCACGGAGACATCGGGCAGCGGCACGGAGAGGCACGGAGACGTCGGGGAGCGGCACGGAGACGTCGGGGAGCGGCACGGAGACGTCGGGGAGCGGCACGGAGACATCGGGCAGCGGCACGGAGACATCGGGGAGCGGCACGGAGACATCGGGGAGACTTCAGTGGAAGAAGAGCAGCGGATCCCGGGACAGCGTATCTCCCGACAAGTAAGCAGATGTGCCGAACATCTGTAATCTATTCTTCACTGTGTTTTTCACTTAAATGATCCTGTGTTCACTGTTTTTATTCTATTCTTCACTGTTCTTCACATCTGCTAACTTGTCGGGAGATAATATACGCGCGGAACAGTGAAGCAGATGTTTGCATACATCTGCTAACTTATCAGAAGACATTCTTTTTCAATTAATTAACACATTTTATTCCCGAACCATGGTCCCTTTGAAAAATGCTCGAGTCTCCCATTGACTTCAATGGGGCTCGTTATTCGAGACGAGCACTCGAGCATCTGGAAAAGTTCGTCTCGAATAACGAGCACTCGAGCATTTTAGTGCTCGCTCATCTCTAGTCTGCACCTTCTCCACACCTGAATCCAATTTCAAACCTATAATATCAGCTGAGTTGCCGTGTAGAGGCTCATCAAGCCATGTCATTCCCTACCTGTCATGTGCTATCCTCTACCCAAAGTGTTGTGAGGGAAAAAACTGAAGAAATTGCAATTCCCTGGCCATGCACCAGGAATTGCAACTTTTCATGCCTTTTGTGGCAGAAAACCTACATACAAGGGATGAGCAATGCTCCCACAACTGACATTTTTGTGTCCAACAATCCACTGTTGTTGAACTTTGTTTCAATAAAATGTTTGAGTCCTCAATACATGCTTCCACTTAAATGCTCTACTTTCATGATACAATATTACCCCAGTGTTAAGTTTTTCATTCTTTTCACCTTAAAGCAAGATATTGCTAACTTTTTGTCATTTGTATGTCATGGGGAGCCTATGCAATGACTTTTTGCACAAGGGTCCATGCTCCTCCACTGCATACTAGCGTCACATTGACTTAACAGCATGTATGGTAGTTATTCCTATCCCTGCACAGGCTACCGTCTCCTAATTCATGCCACCAATGTATGCACAAAATGCCAGCTGGTAACCATGACCTGGCCTAGAAGTAGCCTTTAATCCAATGGCTTGATTCTAGATCACAATCCACTATTGCAGTACTTGTGAAAGTGATGTTACCATTTCACAACTTGCAGGAGCTTACTGGGTAAGTAACCCTTGTGGATATGAAGGAATTCCAAATGTTATAAGGAGGCTATCCTGGGAAGCCTCCCGCACATGGAGCTCTCAATCACATTCATCAGATGGTCAATTTTGGCTTTGCTTCCTGGGCTGCGGCTCACACGGCTTCCTTCTATGTAATTGGTCATGTGTGATGCTTTCATTTAGGCCATTTGTAGGTGCACGTCTGTGGGCAAAAAGCTATTTCTTTTGTGCTATATTTTGGTTGGTTGCATTCCTCTACTGTATAACATATGCATATTAAAATGAGATTTCTGTAGTAAGTGGATTTCAACAATTTTGAACACATATTAGATTTCTTGTTAGATTATTGGCTTTGGGAACCTTTATACTGTATACTTGTAAGTACCTAGAATTTCAGCTTTGTTTGGTCATATTCGTTTATTTCGTTTATTCGTTTATCTATATAAAAATCTTAAATGTTTTAGATATACTTATATAAAGTAGTAGATAAATAATGATGGATGTTTGCAGCTTGCTCAGTTTTTCAGTATAAAATAGAATATCTGGATAGAAGGAAAACCAAGACAGATACTTGTACAGCAACCCTCTTCTTATTCCCTCTGCCAGCTGCCTGGGCTGGGAGAATAAAAAGAACAATTCTCTGATCATCCTAGGGTAAACAGAAAAGCAAGCTCTTCATCACCATGGGGTCTTGTCAAAAGCTTTGGTTCTGTTCCAAGCCAGCTTAATGTATTTAATTTAGGATGCGAGGACAGACCAGAATTTCATCTGAAAAAGAATGAAGAGTTAATCCTGATTTATCAAGCATTTTGACAAGTTCTTTAAAAAATCCTCTCACTTCACCTTCTGATTTTTAACATGGTGTGCATTAAATGTCTAGCCCAGTGACTACAGAGCAATCTCTGTTTTATGCAGATGTTAGCAGCATATTCGTTTGGACAACTAGATGGTTAAGATAATCCGTAGCGTTCGCCAATCTGTGTACACCAGGTGTATGCTCTTTGCACTAAATTGATACAGTATGCCATAATGTCATTATAGACAGAGCTCTGCCGAGCACACCTGGTGTTGATCCTCATCTTCCTTTGTCAATGTGCAAACAGACCACACTTCTATGTTTGTTTTACACTGGTTTGTGTCTGCTATAGTATGGGATGACATTCCCTTTTCTAAAGTCATGCCTGTGCCTGTCCTTCTCAAGGGAGACACGACTGGGAAGATTGCAATGAAAATACAATGCATTTTAGCTTTTTACAACTTATCCACTTTTTGTTTTCTTTTGTTGTCTTTGAAGTGTGGTTAAAGTTCACATTTAATAATAGCTTGACAGGACATATGGCCAGTAAACATTTTTTTAATACAGGCTGCCCAAGAAAACAGACATATGGAAGGAGATCGCTCAGGGTGCGTTGACACGTTCAGTTTTTCAGATGCAGTTTTTGAAGCCATAAGCAGGTGTGAATTATAATAGAGGGGAGAAGCTGCTCCTCCTCAATTTTCACTCTAGTCCTGGTTTGGGCAAACTGCATCTGAAAACCTGAATGTGTGGACAGAAGTGTCTAAGGGTGTGGTCACATGTCGTGTGAGATTTGCCAGCTGTTAACACTTGCATTTACAAAACGCAAATGTTAACTCTTGTGTTAACACAAGCGTTAACAGCTTTTTAATCAGGCAAATCTCTTTTCAGCTGGTACAATGCGGTTCTAAACACATGCGTTAAACGTGACATGTGAATGCACCCTCAGAGCAGAACTGTTCTAGTTGTCCATGAAATCAGAGATCAGCTTTCATTTTCCAACAGCTGTTCGTAAAATTACAGCTGAGCTCTGATTGGTTTTCATGGGCAACTAGAGCTGTTTTACTTCAGGCACTACTGATAAATCTCCACCATGGAATAACTGAATTGTAAAAATAAGGAGACTCCGTTTATACTTGCTGCTCTTATAGGAGCTCATATGTGTGAAACTTGTGGGCATAGTGTCATTTATAAACTACTTTTCCGATACAGACTACTGACTTACAAACATGGGGAACATGACTTAAAGGGGTATTCCGGGAATATGAACGTCTGACACAAAAACCCGTGATGATATAAATAAATGAATACAACAATACTCAATGTCGTTAGTCACAAAATGGAGCTTCAATAGTTTGATTTTCTGATTTACAAAATGTATGGCCTCTCTAAAGTAAGTGGAGTTATCATTAAGATGGCCGCCACTGTAAACTACAAGTTCCATGATCCTTTAGTTCTCAGTAACTCCTCCTACCTCTTATGCTCTGCTCCCAGTGCTGATGTAATAGGTTTTCTTGCTCTGTTACCATGGTAATGATGTGCAACTGCCATCACCACAACACTGGCCATACTGGCTGCACTGCAACAAACCGACTACAGCCAAACGTAGTGGTGATCACATGACCTGCCCAGGCAGGTGCAGGACATGTGATGTGGACATGTGACCAGCGGCCATCTTCTGTCCTGTGTATGCTCTGCAACGGACCGCACGGAGGAAATCTACGGACTGATTAAAGGGCCGGTAACATTTTATTTCTTCATTACAGTCTATGTCATCAGCATTTTCTGCTAAGGGGAGCAAAATTTTTAATAACAACTAATTACACATTAGCTTATATTTTGAGTGCCCACTTGTATATGAATTATGCTGATTCCTGGAATACCCCTTTAACCCTTGCATAGACCTATTCGGTAAGGATTTATGGCATTTGCTTTTCATTAGACTTGGAGTTTAGTCAAGACATGACTAATCAACCTGAGCTGCATCACTCATACACAGCAGCTGGGTGATGGTGCAGCAATTGATTATACTGCTTTCAGGCACAACACAGGATTGTGACATCCTCTCTTGCAGTGAATAACTACTAGGAGAAGGGCTGGAGCAGCCATCCAAGCAACAGAGCTTCATTACCATAATTTTATAATTGTTTTATCAGCAAAACAACTCGGCACCGGGATTAACCAAGATATGATTTAGCATTCTCCGTCTATGTTTGCATAATACTTCAAATTAAATGGTAGGTTTCCTTTAAGGCTTTTTGATTTAATTTGTAAAAGTAATAGTAATTAAAGTCATCCCTGCAATATTTCACAACAATCATCCTGATTTACGTTTTTTCAACCTGTGAGAATTTTATGCTGGTACATGAGATACTTTTCTGAAATTAGTTTGAAAAATCCTGGCCATCATCTTTACCAGGATTTGCTTGAACACAAGCAGTATAAAATAATTTTACATGTTGGGTATACATGTGGGCAATATAGCCTTATTCATTTTTCATTTTCCATACATGTATTCCTCTTAACTGTGTTGTAGGCCCCTCGGGTAATGAAAGGATTAAATTATCTATTTGTGCAGACAATGCCAAAGCTGTGCCATCTGCTCTGCCTATTCTACAACTCAGCTGATATTGTTGACCCCAAGTAGAATTAGAGCATCCAAATCCAAACCAGGCTAACTCCAGTCTTTTGAATACCTCTGAAATGAGTGGGTTACCATGACAGCAGTACAGAAGGTGACAAGCGCTAGGGTCAGTAAGGATCAGTTATTATAGCGCGACAAGGATCTAAAGAAACGTAAGGCATAAAGACTGCAGCGTGCCTTTAGGAAATCTGAGCTTTCTTAGGTGCTTTCTCCTACCCCTTATTATTTTATGTTCTCTCCCCCCACCCTTTATGAAATGTTGCAAACTGCCTTAGCTTAACAATTGGAGGCCTATTCAGCTCTGAAAAGACCAGGCACAAAAGATGGTGCTTCATCTGCACCTCGAAGATGGGAGAAAAAGCCTGCAGCTGCAATTAAAAATGTTTTCTGAAAAGGTGCCAGCAGGTTCATGTTAGAGGCAACTCATATTTAAACAAGCCCTATAAAGGGGCTCAGTGGGTTTTTTTTTCTTGGACAATTGTTTAGTATGCACAGTTTATTTTGTGTTGCACTGTTTCTGTGCCTTTCTTAATTTTAGATTACCGGTATGAAGAGATCAAAATAAATAATTGTATTATTCCTAAATGTAAAATTAAGCTTAAATATGGCTTTGTTTTTGTGCAATATGTTCACTAGGTTAACCCCTACGGGACGCAGCCTCTTTTGGCCTTAAGGACGCGGCCCTATTCTTCAAATCTGACCTGTGTCACTATAAGTGGTTATAGTTTTGGAACGCTATGAGATATCCAGGGGATTTTGAGATTGTTTTCTCGTGACACATTGTACTTCAAATTAGTTTAAAAATTTGGATGAAATCTTTTGTGTTTAGTTATGAAAAAAAACAAAATTTGGCAAAAATTTGGAAAAATACTTTATTTTCAACGTTCTAAATTCTCTACTTTTGATGCAGATAGTCATAGCTCCCAAATAAATTCATAACTTACATTTCCCAAGTGTCTGCTTTATGCTGGCATGGTTTTTTAAGATTCCACATATTTTACTAGAATGTTCTGAGGCTCAGAATTTAGGTATCATTTTTCACATTTTTTGTAAAATCACCAAAACCTGTATTTAGATGGACCTGCTCAACTTCTAATTGACACTGAGAGGCCTAAATAATAGTGAGACTCGTAAATTACCCCATTGTGGAAACTACACACCTCAACGTATGAAAAACCACTTTTAAGAAGTTTGTTAACGCTTTACGTGTTTTATAGGGGTTAAAACAAAATGGAGGTGCAGTCTCCAAATTGTAATATTTTTTCACAATACACCCATTTTGGGTGGAAAATTAAACATTTACAATGGATTAAATGAATAAAGGCTCCATAAAGTTTGTTACCCAATCTCTCCCGAGTACACGGATACCCCATATGTGCTGGTAACCTGCTGTATGGGCGCACGGCCGGGCATAGAAGGGAAGGAGGCGCCATCCAGATCAGATTTGCTATGTCACATTGTACAGGCTATAATTTTTTTCTTTTTTTTATTGTGGACCTATAGGGGCTTATTTCTTTTGCCACATGAGATGCACTTTTCTGGTACGTAATTTGGGGGAATCTATAGGCTAATTGGTGAGATTTTATTAACTCTTTGTTGGTGGAGGAAATGAAAATCATCACTTTTCAGGAAGATTTTTATGGGGTTTTTTTTGGCTGTTTACCATACCATAAAAATAGTATATTATTTTTATTCTATGGGTCGCCACGATTACAAAAAGACCTCATTTATATAGATTTTTTATTTTTTTCCCATTTTTACTGCATAAAAAGTAATTTGGCAAAAATGTTGTTAATTTTAGCATCACCGTCTTTCATATGCATAACTTTTTTATTTTTCGCCTCACAAATCTGTTTAAGGGCTTATTTTTTGCGAGAAGGATTGTTCTTTTTAGTGGTCTTATTTTAGAGTGCATAACATTTTTTAAATCCCTTTTTAGAGCATTTTTATAGGGTATTAATTGAAAATGATCTTTTTTCTGGAGCTTTTTTTTGTTTTGTTTTTTACGGGGTTCACTTTGCGGATCTAATAACGATTCTGTTTTATTATACAGATTGTTACGGACGCAGGGATACCAAATATGTGGGGGTTTTGTGTATTTTATTCAATTGTACTGAATAAAAACCAATTTGGAGAAAATCTTGTTCATTTTAGCATCACCATCTTTTCATATGCATAACTTTTTTATTTTTCGGCTGACAAATCTGGTTAGGGGCTTATTTTTTGCGAGAAGAGTTGTTCTTTTTAGTGGGCTTATTTTGGAGTGCATAACATTTTTTAAATTACTTTTTAGAGCATTTTTTTATAGGGTATTAATCAAAAATGATCTTTTTTCGGAACGTTTTTGCGTTTTTTTTCTACGGCGTGTACCGTGCGGGTCCAGTAACGATTCTGTTTTATTATACAGATTGTTACGGACGCGGCAATACCAAAGATGCGGGGTTTTTTGTGTTTTTGTGTTTTTTATACTTTATTAAGTGTTTTTATGGGAAAGTGACATTTTAGGGGCTTATATTTTTATGTATTTATTTTTTATTTATTATAATGTGTAGTGTTAAGTGTTTTTGCATATTTTTACTTATACATACTTGAACTTGAACCAGTGATGCTCTGATCACTGGTTTAAGTTCAATACACTGCTCTACAATACTATTTTATTGTAGAGCAGTGTAAACTGTCTGAGCAAGCTTGCGCATGCTCAGACAGTTTACAGTCAGACCCGGAAGGGGTCTGGCTGCCATGGAGACCGGGCAGCTCCGGGGCACATGCCAGTCCTCGGAGCTGCCCAGAAGTGGATCGGATCCCCCGGTAAGCGGCACGGGGGATCCGATCCACAGCGCAAACACCCTTACACGCCGCGGTCATGTTTGACCGCGGCGTGTAAGGGGTTAACACCCGCGATCGGAGCCGGCTCCGATCGCGGGTGTTAGCGCAGGCTGTCAGCTGTACTAGACAGCTGACAGCCGCTGCTTCTGGTACCGGCTCCGTTCGTGAGCCGGTGCCAGAAGCAGGACGTTATAGAACGTCCCCGTGCGCTAAGCATCTAGCCCCGGGGACGTACTATAACGTCCTGGTGCGCCTAGGGGTTAAATGGCTTCAGTGCAAGCAAAATATGTACAGTACACAACTCCCAGAATACTGTTAGTATTATTAATATTATTATTGAATTATTTTGCCTTCTAATATGTATATTATACTAGTTTTGTAACCAAGTAAAGAGGTTATGTTTTCAAATATTTTATTTGGCTACTTATGATTCGATTCTACAATTTTGTAAACAAGTAGTTGATGAAAACCTGCTTTAGTATTATTCTGAATCTAATATTTTATCTGCAGCTGTTTTGCTGTGACGTTTCGACTACAATGGTTTTTATCAAACACTTGACAAACCGCGCTTGAATAGTGTTTTGAATTTGCACTTTGTTTTGCCGGTTAACAAGGCAAAACACATGTTGCTACTTACCGTTTGCAAATGTTTTTGTCTAAACACATATGTATTTGGGGATGAGTAATTTCAGATGCTCTTGAAATGCATTGCGAAACACAAAAATATGTGAAAAATCTTAAATCCATTGCAACACATAGTCCATAAGGGAAGTAGCCCCAAAATGTAATCATCCTTTGCAACTCATGTAATAGAAAACCGCAAAGGTAGATGTTTACCAATTATCCAGTAATGTGGTGACCTGAAAATTACCTAAAATAACCACCAGTTTTCTCTTGCAAAACCTCTATGAATTTTAGTGTCCTTCATATTTTGGGCAGTTTCTGTGAATAATTCTAAACAATAGGCTAGAATACTTCAAACATTCTAAATATATGTGTATAATGAAACCTTGAACCACCCGGTGAACAGCGCTCTTTAATGTCAGCGTTTCTGCGGACATTAAAGTGTGTTTGTCTTTACTTAAAATACTAGTTGAGAGAAATCGCTGCTTTTCATTGACCATGTCATTAATCATGGATTGAGGCTTTAAAAAAATCATGGCAGAAAATTCAATTATTAACACAATTAGTGGGCTTTAACCTTTTACTATTTTTTTTTAACTTATTGACAAAAACACAAAGGTTAAAACTAAGACTTTTTTTGTTTTCTTTTTAAATAATCTGGTCTATTATCAAGGAGTTGTCTTCTGAATCAAAAAATCAAAATAGCTAACATAGCTTAAAGAATACATAAAAATAGATTAAAAGTGAACTCCTTTTCATGCCGTACAGCATTATCAAGCCAGGAACTGGACTAGGTGCTTGGGTCAATCGGCTTCCTAAAGGTCTTTTTACCATAACCGGACATTTGTAACAATTAGCTTAAGATGATTCTCTGTAAGGATTGTTTGACTGTTTACATATACCAGGTTTCAGAATAAAGGATCATTTTTTATGCTCCATTTTCCACATGACAAAGGTGCATGTAGTATTTTGCTTGACCAATTAATTTTCATGTTTCAAAAAACATCACTTTAAAAATCATTTGCTACTTAACTTTTTAGCCAGTGCATCACTTGTATCTAGTACAGTATATAATGCCTACCAATTCTAGGCTTGAAAGTGCTTTCATTGAGAGGGTTAAACTTTGCCCTGTAAAACACAGGCGTCATTCACCTGTTGGGTTTGAAGCTGGTGTGCATTGCCTGTGAGTCTTCTACAGTTGCATCACTTTGGAGATACCCACACCATACAAAAAGATAATTTGTACATAAATGTTCAAGTCGCCAGATAAATAACGTCGTGACTGTGCTCCCATCTGCGTACCTGGTAAAGTACTTTAATCTGGGAGTTCTTTCTCCAGTTAAGCATGAAAAAGTCAAGTAGCCCTGTATTACCTACTTGTATTGTTATTTTAGGACTAGGAGGAAATTTTTTTCTTAGAACACTATTCTTGTCATCAACCAAGGTTAGTGGGTCTGTTGGATTTGGGCATACCTTCCCCATCCCACTGTCTGTGTGCAACATTGTCATGCACTATAGGTGTTTTCATATTTTTTTCCTGTGTGAACTGGAATAACTTATTTCTGAATTAATAAAGTTTATGGGGGAGAAGCCGTGATAAATTAATTGTTGGCAACTTTACACATGCTCTTTTTCTTTGTTGTCTTTATCTGATGTATTGATATGTAGCCGTTGTTTATCTTGCTGTGCCAGACCCCACCCCTGAGTTCTGATGGTGGCTTGTCACCTGGAAAGGAAACTAGGAGGAGCTGCCATATATGCTGCTTAGGGTTAGGTACTTACACGGCATCATCTGTCTAACCTGGCCATTTTGCAACTCCACAAAACTTCAAGCTCTTACTTCTCCGTGGTTGTATGGTTTCAAACTTTTATTACTCTATTGTGGAAGCGAAGTGGCCATCACTGAATTGGCCAAATGTGCTTTCAGTATTATAGAGCTGGTGTGTTTGCTCAGAGAGTTTACTGCCAAGTTTATTACTCCATTATTTGTAACCTTAAGGGTACGTTCAGGCGAACGTTATGGGAAGCATTATCCATAATAGCTGCACAATTTGCAGCCAAATATCGGTCCCCATTGGTGCTTTTGCTGCCCAATCACGTTGTGTGTTGCCTCACCGCACCATGACCGTGCATGGCAAAATAGAGGACATGTCCTGTATTCCGCAGTTTTACTGCACCGGCCTTGTGCTGCTCTGTGGGGAAGGGAGAGCAGCACTCATCCCTCCTCCTCTCCAACACGCTGACATGTGTATAGATACAGTGATATACGTCCACATATGGATGAAAAATCATGTCTCTACGGATTCATAAAGCACATAAATACAAGACTGGAGAATTCACATGTTCATGTGAATGCAGCCTAAATACAAGTAAACTTAAGAAAAACAAGTCCATAAATGGGTTCGACAACAAAAAGATGCTGCTCTAGAAATCTTATCTTATTCTCATATAAAATGTGTCAATAGAACATATATTGAGACTTGTTAGCATGTAAGTCATATAATCCTTGGTTAAAAGATGATGGAAATAAGAAATGGTACGCAGTGTTGCACACAACTGCTTTATATATCAGGGAAGCAGCCTTTCAACTGTTAAATAATTTACCTTGCTGCTAAGCATTCACTGTAATGCTTAAAATCCCTGTAAACACATGACTGGCAGTTGCCTCAGGCGGAAATTTTTACTGATGCAATGAGATAAAAGTAATTAAGAGGCACGTAGATGGATGGGTAATTAAATTCATGTGAAACATTTTGTAGCTAATTACTGTGTTTTAATGACAGAATGGTTTCTATTTGTCAAGGTAAATATATAGGATTACAGGACAACCACTTCTCTTACCTTAAAGTCTCCAGCCATTCTGTCTTGATGGATGACACGGATATCACCCTCATTTCTTTCTGTTCCCTTTGAAACATCATTTAATTGAACAATTGCTGTGCTAAGAATCCATGCATTATTAATTGTAGTGAGTATGTTTGCAGGGCCGTAGTGTGTTATGGGCTGATTTAAAACTGGCAACCACTATTATTGGAGTGAGCTGCTAAAAATTTTGGGTTAGTTACATTGACATTGTAAAAGGGTTAAAAATCTTTTTTTTACCTGTAACTTTACCAGGCCTGGGCTGATGCTCCTCCCTACCAGGCAAAATGTTCTGCTCCTGCAAAATCTGTCCTATTGCAGTTGGCACTGGAGGTAATCCTGAGCTACCTGTGATATTTTCATTTATATGATCCTGCACTGCTCTAGGACTTGGTGTATGGCACCTCTTGAGCATTCTTTGCATTCTTGAGGTATTAGTTTTTAATATCATAACATTATATAAGAAAAAATAAATGTCATCCGAAGACTATCTTATGATTAGATAATTACAACCTTGGATGAACAGTAATTAAAATACAAATTATGCCTTGCCATAAACAGTGTTTGAAACATTGAGTACTCTTACTGCTTCTCTTGCAATTAAATGAGTAATTGGCAACCAGGTGCTGCTGATAAAACCACCTTGATTGATCATAAGCAAGTGTGACCACCTCTATAAATGTTTGGCAGTTTCCTGGTCTGGAGCATTCAGGTATGTGTTAACACAATAGGGGATGTATTAATGTGTCTGTTTTTAGACCAGTGTAGAGTAATCTCCTGCGCCAGATTAATTATTGTGTCTGATGCTGGATGATTAATCTGGTGCAGTACAACACTGGCGAGTCATACTTTGCACCTATTAGTTATTGGCCTTAGAATATTGTGATTTGGCATTTCTCAAGAGGTTTAATTTTTTTAAGTACCAAAACATAATAAAACCTATATAAATATTGTATCTCAGTGATTGCAGCAATCTAAAAAAAATTAGGGGGGGGGTAGTTTGGACTGCCCAATATAATGGAGTGTGTTTACTGTCAATCGTAATGCATTTGGAATTTTTCTCCAGCTTCCCAGTACAATCCATGGAATAAAAACCCCCTGGCAATAGGAAGTACAATTTGTCTAGCAGATAATAAGCCCTTATACTGCTGTGTAAATTGAAAAATAAGGGTTATGAATTTTTGAAGATGGGGAGCAAAAAAAAAAAAAAAAATTTAAAAACTTCTTCAACACTTTTTTACTGTTTTGCGTAAATGCTTGGGCAATTTTAGTGTATGTATACCAGCTTTCTGGCCTTAAGGTTTTTTCCATGCTAATATTTTCAATTTTCTTCAAAATGTTGATAGAAGGATGTGGGTATTACCTTGCTTGTACAAAAACGTACTACAGCATTTTCGAACATTGCATCAGTGGAACATAAATGCATAGTACCGTATATTCCGGCGTATAAGACGACCCCCCTACTTTCCCGTTTAAAATATAGAGTTTAAGATATATTCGCCGCATAAGACTACCCCTTTTCCAACGCATACAAAACACCGGTAAAAAATTTTTAAAAAACAGATTTGAATTTAACATGGTCCTTTTTTTTAATTTAAATTCTTATGACATGCAGGTATATAGCAGGAAAACTGTCGCTCATAAACATAAGGCATACAACAACAACATTACCATTACAGCACAGCCCCCAGTAGTATACAGCACAGCCCCCAGTAGTATACAGCACAGCCCCCAGTAGTATACAGCACAGCCCCCAGTAGTATACAGCACAGCCCCCAGCAGTATAGAGCACAGCCCCCAGCAGTATACAGCACAGCCCCCAGCAGTATACAGCACAGCCCCCAGCAGTATACAGCACTGCCCCCAGCAGTATACAGCACTGCCCCCAGTAGTATACAGCACTGCCCCCAGTAGTATACAGCACAGCCCCCAGTAGTATACAGCACTGCCCCCAGTAGTATACAGCACTGCCCCCAGTAGTATACAGCACTGCCCCCAGTAGTATACAGCACAGCATTAAAAAATAAATAAACTTATATACTCACCCTCCGGTGGCCCCGATGTTCGCGCGGCTCGTCTTCAGTGTTCCGCGCCGCCATTGATCTTCCCCGGCAGGCGCCTAGTATGACGCGCCGCTGCTGACGTCATACTAGGCGCCGCCCCGGGGAAAAACATGGCGGCGCCTAGCAGAAGAAAGAAGACGGCGCGGTGAGTATGTCCCATGCGCATCGCTGTGAAAACACCCGCGATCGGTGCTAGCACCGATCGCGGGTGTTACTGGTAAGCCTTTGCTGCAATATGCAGCAAAGACTTACCGGCTATGGAGAGGGCTCAGCCCGTGAGCCCTCTCCATGCAGCGCGATCCGACCGCGATCGTCTTATACGCCGTCATTACCGGCGTATAAGACGATTACCGGCGTATAAGACGACCCCAGAGAAGACAGAAGATTTTTCTGTCTTCAAAAGTCGTCTTATACGCCGGTATATACGGTAGCTCAAAAGTCATTTGAGATGGTATATTTACAGAGATGATGAGTAAGAACTGTAATTAAATATTCCCAAGAAAACAGTTATTGTAGGATTTTTTAATTTTTATATAATTTATCTTAAGCCAGCTCTTTACATCATACAGTAATCTTTTATAATCAACGTCATATATTCACTTGTTCATTTTACAGAAGTAACCAAGCAGGATTTTACGTCCACTCCTGCATCCATTATAGACGTGCAGAATGTTAGACATGTCGTTTTCTTTCCATACAGCCTTCTGTCTGCTATGACAACATCTACACTAACTTTGCCCTCTCCCCAATACGCTTAATTACCGTATATATTTGAGTGTATGCCTGGTTTTTCGTCACAAAGAAAATGTGCTGATAAAACCAAACTCGCCTTATACTCAAGTCTATAACGTAAATAAACTCAATACTTTCTTTTCCAACACTTCCCGGTTCTTTCTTGCTAGCAGCTGCAGACACTGCGTGCTGGCCGCGCACACACTATGATGTTAGCGGGTGGCTTTATACTGGGGGCATAGGCTGGCTGGCTATAAAATGAGGCAGTGGGCTGACTATATACTAGGGGGGCATGGGCTGGCTATATGCTGTGGAGCGAAGGGCTGGCTAGCTATATACTGGGTGGAGAGTGTGACCAATGCATTTCCCAGCCTAGGCCTATACAGGAGTCAATGCAGTTTTCCAGGTTTTTTAGGGGTAAAATTAGGTACCTCTGCTTATATTTGGGTCTTTGGGTCCGCTTAAGTATATATGATATTTGCACTCTAACAGTACTGTTGTGGTGAAAATGAAAATAACCTCACTATAGATCAAGAAATATATACCGAATTTCTACTTCTTGAAAGACCGGGCAAGAAATCTCACACCTAGATGGAACTTGTTGGAGCAACAGCTTTACTTTACAAAGCCTGTATACAAAGCCTTTACAAAGCCATATATATATATACACTCACCGGCCACTTTATTAGGTACACCATGCTAGTAACGGGTTGGACCCCCTTTTGCCTTCAGAACTGCCTCAATTCTTCGTGGCATAGATTCAACAAGGTGCTGGAAGCATTCCTCAGAGATTTTGGTCCATATTCACATGATGGCATCACACAGTTGCCGCAGATTTGTCGGCTGCACATCCATGATGCGAATCTCCCGTTCCACCACATCCCAAAGATGCTCTATTGGATTGAGATCTGGTGACTGTGGAGGCCATTTGAGTACAGTGAACTCATTGTCATGTTCAAGAAACCAGTCTGAGATGATTCCAGCTTTATGACATGGCGCATTATCCAGCTGAAAGTAGCCATCAGATGTTGGGTACATTGTGGTCATAAAGGGATGGACATGGTCAGCAACAATACTCAGGTAGGCTGTGGCGTTGCAACGATGCTCAATTGGTACCAAGGGGCCCAAAGAGTACCAAGAAAATATTTCCCACACCATGACACCACCACCACCAGCATGAACCGTTGATACAAGGCAGAATGTATCCATGCTTTTATGTTGTTGACGCCAAATTCTGACCGTACCATTCGAATGTCGCAGCAGAAATCGCGACTCATCAGACCAGGCAACGCTTTTCCAATGTTCTACTGTCCAATTTCGATGAGCTTGTGCAAATTGTAGCCTCAGTTTCCTGTTCTTAGCTGAAAGGAGTGGCACCCGGTGTGGTCTTCTGCTGCTGTAGCCCATCTGCCTCAAAGTTCGACGTACTGTGCGTTCAGAGATGCTCTTCTGCCTGCCTTGGTTGTAACGGGTGGCGATTTGAGTCACTGTTGCCTTTCTATCAGCTCGATCCAGTCTGCCCATTGTCCTCTGACCTCTGGCATCAACAAGGCATTTCCGCCCACAGAATGCCGCTCACTGGATGTTTTTTCTTTTTCGGATCATTCTCTGTTAACCCTAGAGATGGTTGTGCGTGAAAATCCCAGTAGATCAGAAGTTTCTGAAATACTCAGACCAGCCCTTCTGGCACCAACAACCATGCCACGTTCAAAGGCACTCAAATCACCTTTCTTCCCCATACTGATGCTCGGTTTGAACTGCAGGAGATTGTTTTGACCATGTCTACATGCCTAAATGCACTGAGTTGCCGCCATCTGATTAGAAATTAAGTGTTAACGAGCAGTTGGACAGGTGTACCTAATAAAGTGGCCAGTGAGTATATATATAATAGATTTATTTTTTATTTGTATTTTATTTAATTCTATTCAGTACAATGTACATCTACAATACTATACTTAAGAATAGAAGAGTGTGATTAGTCTTCTTTTAAAAGCTGCGTACCACCAAACGAAGGGGGATTCTAAGAAAAAATTAAAAACAAAAATTTCTAACATAAATTTTATTTTTACATTGCAGCAGCTAGGCTTCCAGTTGCAACCTATTTATGACTCTGCACCATCTATTTCAGTCCCATTTATTTCCTTTGCATTTTATTATAAAGTATGTACTTTTGTAATGTAAATTAAAAGTTTGAGGAGTGTGCAACCTCAATCACCAGATGTCAATTGTCTTTTCTTTTTTAATTTAAAAAAGGAAAAATGTATAATTAACACCTATGTATAGTATTTTTGTCATGGAACATAATTGTTTTTTGCACATCTTACATACATCTACCTATCTTCGTTAATTGTATTAAATATTGTCTAGCTGTCATGCTGAAGAATAACGCCATGAATTTTAGCAGCTTGGACTCCTACAAGGGTGCTAATTAGGAAAACATGCTGTGAGGGGAGCCCATTAGGATATGACAATATAATTTAAAGATGGGGCACAGTTGAGCTCATTTTCACTGATGATTAGCATTTCCTCAGAATTTCTTCCAGCTATCTAAAGTTTAGAACCCAAATCCACCCCATATCATGGGGCATGCTTAGGTTAGGATGCATATGATATATACATATGTATTTTAGTCTAACAGGAAGAGTGTAAGGGCCTAATTTATTCTTGTAGTCAAATATTTAAAGGGCCATTCCCACAAAGACAAGTTTCTTAAATATACATGATCTATAGGATAACAAAATAACACATTTTCTAATTCATTGTTATGAACAAAAATACAACATTTCAAAGTCCTACACACGACCCTTTAACTTATGCTTCCTGCAATCTAGTCTCACCCCCCTGCAGTCCAGGGCGGAGTTCACAGACACATACACTGACTTCCTGCTGTGAAACAGACACTGAGTTCCTGCCGGCAGCAGCAGCATGAGAAGAAGTACAACCTACACAACCTACAGACAGATAAGTTCTGTATCGGGGGAAGAAGCCACAGCAGATCTAGTGTGCAGATCTCTGCTTATACTCGAGTCGTACGCTGTACTTTCTTTTTGACACGCTCCTTCCCCCCTTTCTGATGTCCCATACTGGGCAGGCTGGCTATATATTGGGGGGGCATGGGCCTGCAGGGACGGGTTGAATATATTCTGGGGGCATGGGCAGACTGTCTTTATTCTTTATTTATTTATATAGCGCCTACAGAACACGCAGCACTGCACAAAGCATGCCAAATTGATCCTTGTCCCCTTGGGGCTCACAATCTAATCAACCTTCCAATATTTTTATTTTTGGAGTGTGGGAGGAAACAGGAGTACCTGGAGGAAACCCATGCAAATACTGAGAGAACATACAAACTCTTTGCAGATGTTGACCTGGGTGGGACTTGAACCCAGGACTCCAGCACTGCAAGGCAGAAATGCTACCAACTCAGCCACCATGCTGTGCTGGCTATATACTGGCGTGGTATGGGCTGGCTTGCTGTATACTGTGGGCATGAGCTGGCTACATACTGGGGGGTATGGGCTGGCTGCATACTAGAGGTGGGACATGGGCTGGCTATATACTGATGGGGCATGGGCTGGCTATATACTGGGAGCCGGGGCTGGCTGGCTATATAGTGGATGTGACCAATGCACTTCCCACCCTAGGCTTATATAAGTCAATAGGTTTACCCTGTTTTTTTTTGTGTTAAAATTAAGTACTTCGGCTTATACTTTGGTCGCCTTATACTTGAGTATATACGGCAGTTAGTGCGGCAGTAAGCAGTTGAATTGGATAAAATGAATTACAAAGATTTTTGTAGACACTTGATTTAATTATGTATGTATGAAAAATTATTGACCATTTTAAGTTTTGAATTTACTGTTTTGTTTAGGTTAATTGTCTTTATTGTAGCTTCTCCTGTATGTACCCAGTATTTTTTTTTTTTTTACTATAGTTTTCAGTGGCTTTTCCTGTCAGAGCAAAGTTATGCCTGGAATATGCAAGCGTTTGCTTGTGTTCACTGCTAATTCTATTTGATTGCTTATTAGTTGCTATTATAGTCCATTAGTCCCTCCACTGTTGATCAGTTTAGAGTTCTATTTGTTTGATGTCAATTTTCCTTCATAATTCAGTATTAGGATAGTTTTTCTTTTGATGTATATTAAACTCAACACTCATGGATTACAGCAGAAAACTTCCTTCTATACATTACTTGCATAACTTGCTAAATGTTGGTTGAGCTGCAGAAATGGATGAATTGATTTGAGGCAGGTATTTATTAGATGTCTTCAGATTAAAATGAGATAAATTACATCCATTGCATGGCGATTTAAAGCATAACCAAATTTTTTAATAATTGTTTTTTTTAATTGCATGTATCAATAGCATAGTTAATGGTAAACCTTGTACTATGTACTACTGTGTTTTTTGTGCCCTTTATCCTGCAGTGTGTCTGTGGTGCTCTTCCAAAATGCCCTGTATTTACATTGCCAAAAGTTTTGAATTGTACAGCGCTGCAGAGTTTATCAGAAGTTTCCGATAATGCTAGCAGTGAACCACTGCGGCATATGCTGTAGCGCTAGGAGCTGCTTACTTTAGTAGAGCAGTTTTTAGAGGTGAAAGGTCCTCTTTAAGGCTCATTAGTATAATTTTAAAAGGAGAGGCCATGGATAAACAGTTGAGTAATCTATGAGTAAATGTTGGTTTGTCATGCTTTATTTTGATGGTAGATTTTCTTAAAATCTAAATAATAAAACTATGCTATAGAGTTTGTTTGCCTGCCATTTCTAGAAAACTGTCAATTATTATAAAAAGTTTATTTACTAAAAGTGAATAAACCTATAGCAAAATAAGTTAAAAATATGTATGGCTTCAATCTCTCATCTCTCCAGTTTCTGCTACAGATGCAAAGTGTACATAAACTTCTGCAAACTATCAGCTAAGTCTTCACTGCAGGGAGGGCATATTTCATGTGGAATATTTCATTATAAACTGTATAACCTAGAAACCTGATTCTGGTGTAATTTTAAAAAGGAATCTCCGTTTTTAATACTGTGGCAGTATTGTTTCTAGGTGCCTCAGAACTAGAAATTTCCTTTTGTTTAAGCTACAGACAGGAGTTAGAGCTGTATATAAATATCGCACTTCTGACTGCTATTTTTTTTAAAATGACACCAGAAATATGTAGCACAGTCCAGAAAAAATAGCCTTTTATAGTATGCTATGATGTGTATACATATGTGCAGTTTGAACGTATATAGCTACGTATATAGCTACGTGTCATTCAACACCTGGACTAATAATTTGTAAAATGAAAGATGATTTGCTTCAAAGGTTCAGTTGTGTTTAAGCTTTTCTTTGAGGGCCCAAAAACTCATTTTATGCAGAGTATTTTGAAAATTTGAATGGACAAAAGAGTAAATTCAAGGATGTCAGAAACATTATGAGCACCCCTTTTTCTTGCTGCAATTTAACTTTACAATAAGGAATTAACTCAAACACCTTAGACCATATTAACAGCCATTTGCTTGGTTTTGTGAAGACCATTTGACATGTGCTTAGTGATGGGGAAGCATACTGTAGAATAAATGCCATTACCTCATAGTTCCCCATATAAACATTGCAGCATTGATTGCATTGTTATGCAGGACTAAAAATCTTTGTACTACAAACTTTATGGGGTCCTAACATTCACATTACTGGTGCATCAGGCAGTGAAAGAGGTAACCTCCAGTCCTAATACATCGACAAGGAGGTGCAAATGGGGTTTTGATATCATGTAATGCCGCTCCATTTAAGGACCAACATTACAAAACTTTACTCGTCAGCATGGGAGTCTGCGGGTCCCCCATTGGAATAATAAGAGCGGGGGGTGCCTGCTCCAGAAAGACTTCTAGGATGTCTCCACCAATCCCATACAAGGAAAAAGAAAATGCCATACAAGTTTTATTAGTAGCACAAACCTATTGGCACATACAGGCGGTCCCCTACTTAAGAACACCCGACTTACAGAGGACCCCAGTTACAAACGGACGTCTGGTAGTTGGTAATTTAATGTACTTTAGCCTTAGGCTACAATGATCAGCTGTAACAGTTATCAGAGGTGTCTGAAATTAAGCTTTATTGTTAATCCTGGTTTTTTATGACAATCAAACATATTTAAAATCCAATTGTCTTAGGAACCCCCAAAATTTGACTGGGGTTACAACTATAAAATATACAGTTCCAACTTACATACAAATTCAAGTTAAGAACAAACCTACAGAACCTATCCTGTATGTAACTCGGGCACTGCCTGTATTTCATATTGTTTAATAGTACATTTCCAGATCCTGTGTGCTTGTTAGAAACAGAGAAAATTCCTAAAGTGATCCCCATTACTCCTGTTACATATTCGAACTGTATACATTGTAATAGAATCTGCCAGTTTACATGGTTAGTTTGAAGGGTTTTGTAAATAGGTTGAATAAGTTTTGAAGGAAAAAAGGAACTCTATCACTTTGCAAATAGTCTGTTTTGTGCTTTGAGATGCAGAGGTCAAGATCTAGCGTGTTGAGGGCATTTTCCCAAGATACACATAGTTTACAAGGTTGGCTTAATAACCTTAGCAAATATGTAGAACAATAGTCAGTGCAAAGCACCAAGTCACTGATTTCAGGGAATCCAGACATTCTCGGCAGACTGTTAAGCTGAACCACATGGAGCTTTTTGTAATCAGTTGACTTGTTTTTCTCTTTTCATGTCATAAAGAATGTATTTGTCCACATATCCTTACTTTTTTCATGCATGACTGGTTATGTTTTAACATCTGGACTATAAAATGAAGATGGTGATGTTGTCGTGTTTAACGTAATTCATTTTTTTGTGGAAACTTAGCATACATTGATTTAATGTGTTGTGTTGAAATGAGAGCTGCATTGGTGGGATCTCTTTCTGTATATTGTGTTTACATGTGTGTATTGTCAATTATTATAAGTTTTTTTTTTTTTTTTAAAGTGCATGATTGAAGAAAATCTAACATTAAAATCAAGCATGCTAACAAATATAAGAAGATTGCAACAGTGTCTGAATGTGTTAGTATCCATAGTTTATCATGCCTTATTTTGATGGTAAATTTCCTCTACATAAAACTGGAATGAGCTAAAAAATAAAAATTAGCAAAAATCTATATTTTTGTATAATCTCATTTCTGCCAGTTCCCTCCCGACAGATAAAGGAGGTCTGTAAATTCACAGAGACTGCAGTGGAAAGAGGTGTTAGGTGATTAACCCCTAACCGCATTTGGACGTTACTGTACGTCCAGTAGCGGAGAGGGGGGTATGAAGCGTGCTCACGGGCTGAGCCTTCTTCATACTCAGCAGGTATTTGCTGCACAATGGAGCAAACACAAGTCGTAATAACCCTTTGTTCGCTGTCTGCATTAATGATCCACGTGCGCATGTGTGTCGCCATCTTGGCTCGGATCGATGCTCCCTGTGACTTCATCGGACAGTGGCAATTCATTTCTATGACAGCCTCGGGTGACACAAAGACCCAAGGCTGTCATGTTTTAGGCTGTTAAATTACGCGATTGTAATAGATGATGTGCAAAATCCCGATATACTGCCATACTGTAGTATGGCAGTATATAGTAGGATCAATCAGACCCTAGGGCAGGGATGGCAAACCTTTTAGCGACGAGTGCCCAAACTACAACAAAGACCCGCTTATTTATTGCAAAGTGCCAACACAGAAATTTCATTTGTGATTTATACTCCCTTCTCTGTCACAGTTTTCATTAATACCAGCACCTGAGGACACCAATAAAGCAGAAAATAGTCCCAGGTACAGCTGTCACTTTAAAATGGCTCTGTGCACAGCAAGTCCTGGGCAGTCTGGGACTGCAGGAAGATACCTGGAGTCATCTCTGGTGATGGCCTGAGTGCCCGCAAAAAGGGCTCCGAGTGCCACCTCTGGCACCAGTGCCATAGGTTAGCCATCACTGCCCTAGGGGTCTGAAAAAAAAAAAATTAATTAAAAATAAATTGAAAAAAAAAAGAAAAATTCAAATAACCCCTCTTTCCCTAGAATTAATATAAATATAAATAGACAGTAAAATCCTAAACATGTTATGTATTGCAGTGTCCCAAAATGTCCGATCTATCAAAATATTATAACGTTTTTGCCCTGTGTTTAACCTTGTAATGGAAAAGTCGAGATTTTGCAAAATATAAGAAATTCAATAAATCGTGATCAAAAGGCTGTACAGTCCTCAAAATGGTAGCATTGAAAATATCATCAAAAGTTGCAAAAAATGATGCCACCCACAGCTCAGTACACCAGAGTGTGAAAAAGTTATTAGCGCCAGATGGCAAAATGAAGAATTTCTTTTTGTACAGGTTTTCATTTTTGTAAATGTATGAAAACATTATAAAACCTATACAAATGTGTTATCTCCGTGATTGTACCAACCCAAAGAATGAAGTAGACATGCCATTTGGGCCGCTAAGTGAAAGCCGTAAAATGCATACAATGTGGCGCAAATGCATTTTTTTCATCATTTTTACTGCATTCAGAATTTTTTCCCCCCTTCCAGTACATGACATGGAAAATTTAATACCGTCACAATTAATTGCAATTTTTTATGGAGAAAACAAGCCCATACACGATTCTGTACATGGAAAAAATAAAAAAGTTATAGATTTTTGAAGGTGGGGAGTGAAAAATGAAAACACAAAAACAAAAGGCCTGGTCGTTAAGGGGTTAAGATTACAAACCACTTGATGTGAAGAACAGTGTTAATCCTCATATGCACACACTGGAATACTGATTTCTACAAACTTTTGTTAGACAAAAGTCTTCCAGGACTGAATCCATCACAAACTGGTAAAAATGGTCTTGGATTTTGTGTAATGCAGAGTGGAAAAAAATGACAAGCTTGTAGATTTCAACTCTTGATGGAAAATGAGGATCGTTAAAAAGGACACAGTTACCAAATTGGATGTAAGAAAATGTTTTTTCTTGTATAATCTGGATAACCTCCAATAAGGCTGAGATTTGTTACCAGGTACAGGTGGTACCCCGACTTACACACACCCAACTTAGACAACCCCTAGTAACAGATGGACTTCTCTGCCCATTTTCACCTCTGGTGAATCTGAAGCTGGATGCTTCTGAGTGCTTCATATTTGTCCCAGGATGCAATGATCAGCGGTAAGATGTCTGCAATGAAATTTTATTGATAATGCTTGTTCCCTGCTTGTTATGTTGAAATATAAAACATATACTAGTTCTAACTTGCATACAAATTCTACTTACCATATAAGCTGAGGCACCTAATTTTAACACAAAAAAAAAAAGAAAACCTATTGACTCAAGCATAAGCCTAGGGTGGGAAATGCATTGGTCACAACCAAGCACATTTTTTGTGCTGAAAAACTGGGCTTATACTCAAGTATATACAGTAAGTACAAACCTAAAGAACCTATCTTGTACGTAACCCCTGGACTGCCTGTACAGTATTTCGGTTACAGAAACTTTTTGAAGTTATTTTTGAGGATCTTTAACCACTTATCTCGCCCATCTGTTTTCCACCTTCCAGGCCTTTTTTTTTTTTTTTTTTTTATTATCTTCGATTCCTTCAAAAAGTTATACTTTTATATTTTTCACTATAGTTGTATGAGGTCTTGGGGGTGAGATAAGTTCTTTAATAGCACAATTTAAAAAAAGAAATCAAATCTCTCATTGTTTTTATAATAAAAATTTGATGCCTATATCGTAATACCTAAATAACATAATTTTTCTGTGGATCAATACGCACACAGCTATACCAAATTTATAATATATATTTTTATATGACCTTTGCATAATTAAATACTTTTGGGGGGGAAACATTTTTTTTATACATTCCAACCTTCCAAGCACCATAATTTTTGAAACTTTTTGTCAATGTGGCTGTGTGAGGGCTTATTTTTTGTGAAAAGACCTATAGATTTTTTGTACAGAATTATGGTTCATAAGGTTTTTTGATTGCAATTAGTAAAAATTCTTTTGGGTGATGGATGAAAATATTATTTACATATTTGCATGTTTTTTTCCTTTATTTTTAAGTATTTTATCATACTAGATAAATACTAGTGTAGTTTTGTAGCTTGGGTTGGTGTGGAGCTTCACAATTTGTGTGTTTTCATAAAAGTGGAGGGCCATTTATGTGTATCTGGTGTTTTTTTGCTACTTTTTTATTTTACACTTTATTAATAATATTTTATTAAAGCTTTTTAATATATATATTACATAGTACTGCAGTTGCTTGGACACGGCAGTCCATGCTTGACCACGGTGTCTAAGAGGTTAAATATACCGCCACTGGGAGGACCCGATGTTCTGCAATATTCTTTTGACGTGCCGCCGTAGAAATGTGGCACCTTAGAAGCATCATCCTAATTGACCGCTGTAGAATACCAATAAGGTGGTCATTAACCCCTTAACGCTCTGCGCCGTAGCTCTACGGCGCAGAGGTATAAGGTAAGTATGAAGAGGGCTCACGGGCTGAGTCCTCTTCATACAGAGGTGGGGGTTTTTGCATTTTGCACAAAACCCCCACCGCTAATAACCGCGGTCGGTGCTTGCACCGATCGCGGCTATTAACCCTCTAAACGCCGCCCGCAAAGTCGCGGGCGGCGTTTAAAAGACGGCGGCGCGCGGGCGCCGCCATCTTTTTTTCGATCGCCACGCCCCCGAACGTCATCGGGGGGCGGCGATCGGTTACCATGGTAGCCTCGGGTCTTCTCTTGACACGAGGCTACATGGTTTATGCAGGTTCGTTACAATGAGCCAGTGGCTCATTGTAATGTAAGACCTGCAAAAACGCCATATATTGCAATACTGTAGTATTGCAGTATATGGTAGGAGCGATCTGATCATCTAGGGTTATTGTACCCTAGATGGTCTAAAAAATAGTGAAAAAAAAAAGAAAAAAAAAAGTTTAAAAAATAAAAAAAATTAATAAAATATTAAAAGTTCAAATCACCCCCCTTTCCCTAGAACGGATATAAAACATAACAAACAGTAAAAATCACAGACATATTAGGTATCGCCGCGTCCCAAAATGCCCGATCTATCAAAATATAAAAACGGTTACGGCCGGCGGTGACCTCCGAGGCGGGAAATGGCGCCCAAAGTCCGAAATGCGACTTTTACACCTTTTTACATAACATAAAAAATGAAATAAAAAATGATCAAAATGTCGCACAGACCTCAAAATGGTAGCAATGAAAACGTCGCCTCATTTCGCAAAAAATGACCCCTCACACATTTCCGTGCGCCAAAGTATGAAAAAGTTATTAGCGTCAGAAGATGGCAAAAAATTTTTTTTCTTTTTTGTACACATTCGTTTAATTTTTGAAAATGTATTAAAACACAATAAAACCTATATAAATTTGGTATCACCGCGATCGCACCGAACCAAAGAATAAAGTAGGCGTGTTATTTGGAGCGAAGAGTGAAAGTCGTAAAAACTGAGCCCACAAGAACGTGACGCACATGCGGTTTTTTTTCAATTTTTCCACATTTGGAATTTTTTTTCAGCTTCGCAGTACACGGCATGTTAAAATAAATAACATTACGGGAAAGTAAAATTTGTTACGCACAAAATAAGCCCTCACACAGGTCTGTACACGGAAAAATGAAAAAGTTATGGATTTTTGAAGTTGGAGAGCGAGAAATGAGCCGGAAAACCCTCCGTCCTTAAGGGGTTAAGGAGCCTAGCTTAACTTGGTGTGGAATTTAAACAAAATTGTGAGTGGTATAACAGTAATATAGTCTGTATTTTCTCACTCCACTCCTCTTCTTAAGCTAAAAGGCAGACGTGTGACACCTGACCCCAGCCAAACATTTACTATTTGATTTGTTAGGTTATGTTCATTTTGTTTAACATTATTGCACGGTTGTTGTTTGAGGTAAAACAAGATTATGAGTTATGAGTTCAACATTACAGCATTTCATGATTACCGTTATAGAATCGGTTATGACTAACCCCAGAGGCGGGGATATACATAAGAAACTACTCATGCGAGAAGCTCATTGGATTTTGGAACTAGAAACTAGATTTCCAAAAGGACTCAAAAATAAATACATAAAAATATAAGCCTCTGACACTTTCCCATAAAAACACTTAAAGTATAAAAAACACAAACACACAAAAACCTGCCACACATTTGGTATTGCTGCGTCCGTAACAATCTGTATAATAAAACAGAATCGATACTGGGCCTGCACGGAAAACGCGGGGGGGGGGGGGAACGCAAAAACTTTTCGAAAAAAGATACATTTTAATTAAAATGCTCTAAAAAGTGATAAAAAATGTTATGCACTCTAAAATAAGACCATTAAAAAGAACAACTCTTCTCGCAAAAATAAGCCCCTAACCAGATTTGTCAGCCGAACAATAAAAAAGTTATGCATATGAAAAGATGGTGATGCTAAAATAATTAAAATTGTCTCCAAATTAGTTTTTATTCAGTAAAATTGAATAAAATAAACAAGACCCCCACATATTTGGTATCGCTACGTCCGTGAAAATCTGCATAATAAAACAGAATCGTTATTGGACCCGCAAAGTGAACCCTGTAAAAAACAAACTCAAAAAACTCTCAGAAAAAGATGATTTTTAATTAATACACTTAAAAAAATTCTCTAAAAAGTGATTTTAAAAAGTTACGCACTCTAAAATAAGAGCACTAAAAAGAACAATCCTTCTCGCAAAAGATACGCCCCTAACCAGATTTGTAAGACGAAAAATAAAAAGGTTATGCATATGAAAGTCGGTGATGCTAAAATTTACATTTTTGCCTAATTTCTTTTTATTTAGTAAAATGTGAAAATTTTCTTTAAAAAACTATATAAATGAGGTCTTTTCGTAATCGTGGAGACCCATAGAATAAAAATATACTATTTTTATGGTATGGTAAACTGCCAAAAAAAGTTCCTAAAAATTTATGATTTTCATTTCCTCCACCAACAAAGAGTTGATAAAATCTCACCAATTAGCTATTGATGCCCCAAAATTAAGTGCATCTCATGTGGCAAAAAAATAAGCCCCTATAGGTCCACAAAAAAAAAAAAAAAAAAAATTGATAGCCTGTACAATGTGACATAGCAAATCTGATCTGCATGGCGCCACCGTTCCCTTCTATGCCAGGCCGTGTGCCCATACAGCAGGTTACCACCACATATAGGGTATCGTTGTACTCGGGAGAAATTTGGGTATCAAACTTTGTGGAGCCTTTTTTTCATTTAATCCATTACAAATGTTTAATTTTCCACCCAAAATGAGTGTAAAAAAATCTTAAAATTTGTAGACTGCACCTCCATTTTGTTTTAACCCCTATTAAACACCTAAAGGGTTAACAAACTTCTTAAAAGTGTTTTTTTGTACGTTGAGGGGTGTAGTTTACATTATGGGGTCATTCACAATTCTAGCTATTATTTAGGCCTCTCAGTGTCAATTAAAAGTGGAGCAGTCCCATCTAAATATTAGTTTTGGTGATTTTCACAAAAATTTGAAAAATGGCTCCCAAATTCTGAGCCTCATAACCTTCTAGTAAAATAGGTTGAATCTTAAAAAACTATTCCAACATAAAGCAGACATTTGGGAAATGTAAGTTATGAATTTATTTTTTTGCCAAATTTAGTTTTTCTTTCATAACTAAACACAAAATATATCATCCAAATTTTAAAACTAATTTGAAGTACAATGTGTCATGAGAAAACAATCTCAAAATCCCCTGGATATCTCATAGCGTTCCAAAGCTATAACCACATATAGAGACACAGGGCAGATTTGAAAAATGGGGCCGCGTCCTAAAGGCCAAAAGAGGCTGAGTCCCGTAGGGGTTAATAAATACATCCACCAACTATAATATAAACATATCGCAATACAAAATTCACAAATGGTGGAGGACGTGTCCCACCAGTGATATCATGTATCTGCTGGTAACACACACACTAACTTAGTTTTGGCTGATCTTACATCATGTTTTTTTTGTGTGGGTATAGCAGCTAAGTTGTGAGGCTTCAGTTCACATTATATTGGCCTTGGTTCACATTAAATGTTTTCAGCATGGGAATAACTGCTTAACATGCTCTTACCTACCCCGTCCTCTTTCTAATTATAGTTGGTATTCGATTTTTACTACAACCACTATTCATTCAAAATTTGTCCAGCACAAATACCATTGTTCTTTTAACAGTAAAAGGAAATTAAAATGAAACATGATTTACAGAATAAACTGACAAATGCATATCAAAGGGATATAAAAAGGCATATACAAAGTTCTGCAGTGCCTTTTTGGCCACGTGTTATTTTTTTTTTGTATGTAAAACATAACTTGACCCCCTCCCCCAAAAAAATCCAGACTGACTTTTAGGTTTTAGGAGGAACATAATGTATTATGGTTTAGTTTATCATAACAAACAATTTTAATATTGTGTGTTATCTACAGGAACCAAAATATAAGTGAAAAAACAGTAACAGTAATGAAATCCTTCTATCATTTGCTTGCTAGTAGATTGGTATTTTATAATTACTTTATCTCCAGAGTCCAGGCAATGCCGTTATATACATATGTTGGTGCATGACAAAGTGACTTTAGTTTTTGCAGTCTTTTTTTTTATCCATGCGTCTTGCACTCTTGGCTTTATCTTACAATGTATCCATTTGGCCTGGAGTGTTCTTTTAAGTGGCTACAAACGTGTTAATACAGTGTGCAGCAATGATGTCTTAATGGCTCAGGCCATGTGCCTTTGCTGAAGGATTCCACCTAGTGCGGTGTCGGAACATCACTGGTAACCTTTGATGGAAGACCTCACCAGAGACTTATAGAGAAAAGACCATTGAGGCAGAGTGGCTGAAACCATTCAAGTCTTAAATAGTTTAATATCTTGGGACAATGCTAAGTGATAAAAGCGTCTTAAAATAGATTTCTTGTGTATCAGTGTTTTTAAAGACATGAGTTCCACAGACTCTTTTGTGTATCCTCTTGCAAACTGTAATCCCAGGGGTGCAATCCTTAACCCACAGGCAGTCACTTAGCTTGCCTATTATACATCTATGCTTCTTGGAAAAACAAGACCTTCCAGACACTGTAATGGTTTCTGCTCTGTGACTCTAAAGATTCCATTCTGTAAACCAACCGTACACGAATTTGTCCAATAACATGGGATTTAAGAGTTGTCGAAAGTATAGTTTTCACTTTTATTTCTACATTTATTTTGAAAGGTGCTTTTGAAGTGCTTATGTTCTCTTATGGGCTTCCAGTGCCTACTTATCACTTCTTTAACAAACACTTGAACACAGATTTATATTAGAGCATGTGAAAAGTTTCTTAAGAAAGTAATATGGTTTAATTCTAACCTAGGTATGATTATTTTTTTAAAGTATGAAACGTTCCTATACATTTTCACAAATACAAAGTGAAATAGATGATACCAGATTTAGGCTACATGCATGCGAAAGTATGCACACAGCGGCGCGCTGGAGAGGAGGAGGGGTGAGCAATGCCTATCCACGGGAAACAACGGCGTACTCTATCTTTTTCCCGTGTACGGTGCCACACTTAAAACTGCTGAGTTGCCATGCTTGCTGTATATACGTCTCCACGATATGTTTTGCCAAGTGGCTGTTCTGACCAATTTCCCTGCCCCTTTCTCGGCACATTGTGCATGTATTCTCTAAAGGGTAAGAAAAGTCATTAATTGCCAGCCATTGTATACAAAGTTTAAATCCCTTACACTCTGTTGCCACTCTTCTGGGAACCTGTCACCACACTTACCCCTCCCAAGCCCACAAACAGTACCTTCTTCTGGTATATGTACATCACCTGGAGGTCTTTTCAGCATATTTCTTTGATTTGCTAGGGGTTTTCAATGATGACTTCACAATTAGGAGGCAGGGCTGGGACACCAGATGCATGGAGCAGACAGAGGCGGACTCTGAACAGTTGTCAGGAGGTGGGGTTACTTGACTGCATCTTACAAATGAATCATCTCTAAATCATTAGAGTCTTGTCTAAAGCCAGAGGGATCAAATTTGTATTTTCTCTATGGAAAATGCTAATAAATTTCTATAATTTATACAATGGGATTTTTTGGATTTTTTTATGTATTATGTTATGATATCTCTCAATGTTAAAATTTACTTACCCTTAAAATATAGACTCATCATGATCATCAACATCAATCATGGATCAAAAAATGATTTCCCTCACTCTAAATATCACCTATCTTTTGGATTGGAATAACTGTTTAAAGATCAAAGATCAAAACAATGGGACACGTAGCCAGCCAATGCCACACTGATGTATGTGGAAATTACTGACACCAACATTAAACTTTGTTGAACATGGCTGAAATGGTATATTCATTTGTACCAGTACATAATACACAGTATACAATACTAATGGTACAAAGAAGCTTTTCCATTTACCACGTTTTACCATAGACTTGCAGACACAGAAGAGTTCCTTCCATACATGCAAGTATGTGGGAACTGATGGTAAACTGGATGGCACCCGTTTAAATGGCACGGAATATATTTGAAACCCTAAACTGTTCTTTAGTTATGTTTCAACTGGACTGTCACTTAATTTCCCTACAATAGAGTTTGTTTACTTTAAAGTGCAATATAGGAGGTACCTAATTTTAGAAATCCATCATATTTAATAATAATTATATGTCAGGTCACTAATATTTGTTTTTTGTTTTTTTTTGTTAAAATCAGTGATGACCGATTCCTGTATGACTCTTGAGATGACTAGCTGGTAGACATACTAAACTACAAATGCTTACCTATGCTACTCTTGATGTTGATCCCGTTGTCCTTCTCAAAGAGGACATCACCAGGATCAACATCAAGAGGAGCGTAGGTAAGCATTTGTAGTTTCATATGTCTACCAGCTAGTGTTAGATTTCCTTTAATTCTTTGTTAACCCTAAAGTTCATTAGTGTCTGCTTTTGGGTTTAGTAACTGCAATGCAAAGTATCATTCTGATCTGACCCACTCTCACAGTGAGGCCAAATGAGCTGAGGCTAAAGACATTTTGGCAGATGACAGCTTTGCACATGCTTGTATTTCGTTAGGGTGGAAGCTCGATGCATCAAGCTTTCACTGAGGATTAATGACATCATCTATCATATTGATAAATAGGGTGGTCTTTTTCTGTTGGTTAACACGTTGAGTGATTTAAGATTTTTTTTTTCTTTATAAAATAAAAAAGTTCTGTAGACAGGCACTAGAAGAAGGGTTGAGTATAAAACACGCAATGAGATTTGGGTCATTAGCTTAATTAGATTTTGTCGATTCATGGCCAGGAAAGATGTATGTGGTACTGTATGAATCATACCATTAATCATTTTATACATGTATTATTGTTAAGCTAATATTACAGCTTTATGTTTATTGACTCTGCAAGTACACAGTGTTGCGGAAAAATAACTCAATGTGCTCTTGATGAAACATCTAGTATTATGCTCCCCATATACCTTAAATTTTATGTATATAAAATTATGTACTTCATAAGTACAGTATATCACAGTTGGAAGGGTTTAGTGTCCCTCTTTGGATATGTGGCAGGTAACTGAGGATTATCTGTCCGTTGTGGAAAATATTTTCTGCTGACATTGTTACACTTTTCAAAGCCACGCCATTTAGTGCATTTGCACTGTATAATTGTTATGCATAACTTTTTAATTGTACAGCAAGTAATTTTAAATGTTGTGGGTTTTCTCCTTGGCAATTAGGGAGGGTGAAATATATGACCATTTTTTTTCACCGATGCACAATTTTTATTTTATTTATTTTTTGCTGTAGATTTCCTGCCATAAAGCTGTCTTTCCTGGAGCAGAACATCTTTGATTTTTCAGTTTTGTAGGAATTTACTTAGTAGGCTCATTTATTGTGGGCATTTTTTGACTTATTAATTTGAATGCTACTTGCTGAAATCCCTGCATATTCTGTATCAAAGGAAATCTACCATCAAAATCAAACATGATATAAAGGGACACTTGCTCATAGATCTCAGCACTGTGACTTTAGGAATCTTATTTGTAATCCATGTTCTCCTTCCTTCTAAAATCAACTTTTACTAGTGCCTACTATAGCCCTCACTAAACAAATAGCTGACACGCATGATAATAATCTTTACTATAGCGCCATCAAATTACATAACGCTTTACAAATCATAGGACATGTACAAATATAATATTACATTACAGAGTACAAACATTCATATGGAACAATAAGAGTGAGGGCCTTGCTCGCAAGAGCTTACATTCTATGAGGATGAAGGGGGTGACACAAGAGGTAAAGAGCTTGTATGGAACAGTATAAAATAATTGAATAATTCTGCTACTTGTGTGAATTATTATTATGTGTGTCAGCCATCAGCTGCCATCTTATTTACAAGGTCTAAGGTGAAAGTGACTGTGGAGAAGCCTGTAGCTTGGTATATATCTGGTGTTTGCCGGATACCTGACAGGAGGAGAACATAGGATGTATTAATGAAGATAGACTTGACATTTCATGCAGTTAGTAAACGTGATAGTCCTGCCTAAAAATTTGGTTTTCTCAAGAGCACGTTTGAAACTTTGGAGGGTGGTTATTAGTCTGTGGCCGGGGAAGGGCATTCCGGAGAATTGGTGCGACTCTGGAGAAGTCCTGGAGGCGTGCACAAGAGGTTCGAATTAAGGTAGGATGGCAGATCAAAGAGCACTGGTTGGGCAATATTACAAAATTACAGCTAGCCTGACTTTTCAGGGAACACACCGGACAACCAATTCAGTGGACACAAGCTTTTTATTTTAAAGGAAATCTATTATTTGATTTCATGCATTATGAACCAAACATACCTTGAGAATGCTGTAGCTACACTGATCCAGAATCATAACTTGTTTAATCCCTGAACTGAGTGGTTTTGCTGAATAAACAATTATGATATTGAAGATAAAATAAAATTATGATAATGAAGCTCTGTTGCTACTGTGCTGGGGCTCGGCGCTTCTCCTCTCACATTTAGTATTCACTGGTCGAAAGAATGTTGTAATCATTGTGATTTGCCTGATAGGCAGAAGTAATTAATTGCTGCACCATCCCCCAGCTGCTGTGTATGAGTGATACAGCTCAGGTTGATTAGTCCTGTCTGTACAGCTCAGGAAGCTGCGTGTAGCATGCAGGCTGAAGGCAATCCGGCTTTCTCAAGATCCTAAATGTTATAATTGTTTTTCCAGCAAGACCACTCAGCTCAGGGATAAAATAAGTTATGCTTCTGCGTTAGTGTATCTACAGCATTGTCAAGGTATGTTTGGTTTATAATGTATGGAATCAAATGGTAGATTTCCTTTAAATAAGCCAATAAACCTTGGAGATTTGTAGCCTTGAAATTGCATGACACACACACCTTTCATATGGTTTATGTATCGGGTTCAAACACCTCAAATCCAATTTCAATTCATAATATTTTTGCAGACTACTACACAGATACTTTAAATCCTCCAATTCTTTCTCCCATCAAGCCCTTTCTTGAATCCACTACCCCCCCCTAGGTTTCTGCAGATCCGCCTCATACCCTGAATGCACCCATTTCTTTAGAATAGCTATTGCTCAACTCAAATTAGGGAACATCCCTATATTGCAATACATTTCCCCATCATCTATTGAAGCCATTGCAGTCCTACTTACACAAAATTACAGAAGGCGATAAACCATCTAATGTATTTTTGAATGCCCGCCTTACTGTTACACCCACTCCTCAAAAGGATCATAGTTTTCCTAACAACTATAGGCCCATTTCCCTATTCAACATAGATTTTCCACAGACCACAAGTTGATTTCATCCAACAACTCCAAGCTTCTAGCACCGACTACCGAACGGCGCTGGGGCCAGAAGCTGCGGATGTCGGCTGTATATTGTACCCGACACCCACCGCTCACACCTGCGATCGGAGGGTCTTTTGCCCTGATCTAGCGCAGAAGACCCTCCGATCGCAGGTGTTAGTGGTGGGTGTCGGCTATAATATACAGCCAACAACTGCAACTTCTGGCGCCGTTCAGTAGTCGGTGCCAGAAGCGGGATGTAGTATTACATCAAGATGCAGCTAGTCCTTGCCGCCCGTGACGTAGTACTATGTCGGGAAGGGGTTAAATCTAAACCAGTGAACTAATGTTTCAAAAACTTCCATGTTTCTTCTTATCTTTCTTTCTGCCCTTGAGAGTTTTGGTGTCAGAGCCCCTTTCTTATCTGTTATTAAACAGTTATACTCAACTACTTCGACTACACTGAAACTCCCCACCATCTCCACTAGTACTATTCACCTTGCTCTGGGCCCCCTGTCGCCAACCCTATTTGCCCTAGCTATGAAGCCAGTGGCCAGATTAGGTCAGATCCTAATATTTTTGGGGTTGATGTGGAGGTTAGCAGTTTAAGACCAATCTCTTTGCAGATGATTTGCTTTTAGTCATCAGCAGGCCACTCAAGTCCTTGCCTAACCTCATGGTATTACTCAAAAAGTTTTTATCAGAGTCAGGACTGCATATTAATCTTAGGTCTAAAGCTCTATTTTGCAATCTTCTTCCCTACACCAGGGAGCTAAAAGAATTTAATTTTAAATTTAAGGCTTGCGATAAATACATCACTTATTTGGGAACCAAAATTTCACCTTCTTTCATCCATCTATGAATAAGTAACTTAAGTCAGATCTACTAGCATGGGACACCCCTGCCATAGGTTGAAAAATTTCAAGGACACTTGCCATCAAGCATCATAAATCGTGGGCACTTACCAATCCAAGCACTGTGACTGGGGTAATTGTCTTATATTTATTATCCATGGCATCCTTCCTTATAAAATAACCTTTCAATATTATGCTGATGAGCCCTAAGGGCTACTATAGCGTTTCCCTCAGTGCTCTGGATGTACAGGTTGTTACAGTGTGCAAGGAGCACTTCCCCCTCCCACTGTGTACTGGAACTTCCTGTGCTGCAGTGAGATTACATCAGACAGACGAAAGTGTTGAACGGTAGTAGAGGGGAAGGATGAACCTATGTAACAGCCTGTGAATCTGCAGCATTCTGGGTATCGCCCCAATGGCCTACAGGCTCATTAGCATATTTTTAAAAGTTAATTTGAAAAGGAAGAAGACTATGAATAACAAATATAAGAAGGTTCAGTATTGATAGGTCGGCACCCAGTTCACTGTTTTCTTGTGCCCGTGGATAAAGTTTAGCAATAGACACACAATATATACACAATAATCCCGGCACCTTTAGGATGCAGTATGACTGAATCGTGTCTTATATTGTTAATACATGTATTGAAGAAATAAAGGTAAGACATATTGCATCCTTAAAGAAAATCTACCATGGGGAATCTACTTTCTGACTGTTTCCCTGTCCGGGCAGCAGCTGCATTCCGTTTTCACTAATCCAGGGATGAAGCTGCTGCAGCTCTGGGGGGGAAGAAGGCTTTTCCACGCCCCCAGTAGCCACCAAAATAGGTTTTACAGAAAAAAAGATAAGTTATATAGTACCTTTTCAATGCCATGTGCACTGTGACAAGGCACTTGAAGGGGCGTTTTTGCATGTTTGAAAAGGACACAGAGGCGCGGTTTCCCAAGGGTGGGGGGAAACTGCTTCTCAATAGCCTCTCCCTTTGCCACTCGAAGTGCCTAGTCATAGAGCACATGGCATTGAAAGTTACTATGTATTTATTTAAAATATTCTAAAATTTTGGCAGTGTATGTACTATGCTCTGTGGCTACTGGGGGAGTGCTAAAAATGGGTTTCCGGGTGACAGGTTCCCTTTAAATTCAGCTAAGATGGATACGCTCCATAAATTGCTGTATTTGTTTAGATGTCTTCCCACCCCCTGATCCTAACTAGGGTGCACGGATTGCCTAGTTGAATACTATTCATGGGAGTCAGCTGGCCCCCTTGTGGTCTGAATTGGAGTCCTCTCCTCTTCACCTTCTTACTTTGCTGGTAGTGTGCTGGAATACTGGGTCATTCCCTCCTAGATTTCTGGTGGCCCCTTAAACTTATCACTCATTACAATTGAGGCGCCATACCTACTCATTGGCTAATATGCCATCCAGGTTGCTTCCAATTCTCCCTCACAGAAGTAGTTATTTTTCTTTGGAGAACAAAAGGGCTGACACAGTGAGTACTGATTCCAAATTAATTGAGAAATATGAACATCCTTGAATTGAGCATGTTAAAAAAAAAAACTTATTGATGTAACCCTTAGTTTGCTGGTGCTTTCCATATTAACTATTGTCAGTAGAATAGTTTCCCCGTCATTTAGTGTCACTTGAGTATTTCATGTGACACTAGATCTACACATGCAGAATAAAACTGTTGTAACTTTTTATGGAGACTATAATACCGGTCAGTAATTTCAGTAAATGGCCTGACATATCGAACTGTGCTGTCAAGCTAATGAAGAAAATGGGTGCAGGTGAGGGTGACATTAGACTACACAATAAGATCAAATGAAATTTAATTCAGGTCACAAAGCTCCCCTGTCTATCTCCTGAGCGGTAGAAAGGCTGATGTTCATCTTGCAATGAATTGTAAAGGCCAAGCTGGGGAGCTTGCATGGCAGCCATGGATTGATTGTCCCCAGACTGCAGGCCATTTTTGACAAACATTTATGTCAGGTCTTCTCTTGGCAGATGGTCTTTGAGATTTTAGCGTTGCAGAGGGAGATGTATTTCAGCAGCCTGGCCTGTTCTTTAAGCTGCCAGAAGAATTCTCAGTAGGAAAGGGAATAGGATAGAGGTTAGAGAGTTATTGATAAGTGCAGGAAGGTCACAGCTAAGGGCCTGGAGCCCAGACAACCTGCAGAAATCCACACTGCCCTGGAATAAAGAAGTGTCCATTCAGATGTACTTGAAAATGTTTATATTTAAAAAGAAAAATAACAATAAAAAAACGTATGATGTGTTCCAAGAAATCAATAATATGTAAAAGCCTGTCACTATTCCTCCCTAACCTTTTCTTATGAGATTGCTTTTGTAATCTATCATAAGCTTCTGACAATACGCATGCATTTGTGTCGGTAATATAGAAGCTTGGAGGCTTAACTGCTTTACTAGGCTATGGATGAAGTTATGGCTGCTTTATGGAAATAATTTTAGAGAAAATGCTATATCTTCTTTACCTATAATCTTCAAATATATAATCTGTATATAGTGACTTGTACAATGGAACAGCCATTCTTTATAAGTCGCCTCCAATGTTACCACATGTTTCTCATAGACTGGAACCCTTGCTGAGCAGGACCCTCATTTCTGTTGTTTCAGCATGTGAACATTTTATTACTCTGTAATGACATTTTTTGTTTGGTTTGTTTGTATGTGTATACCATGATCTGTAAAGTGCTGCAGAATATAATGACATTTTATAAATAAGCATCTATTATCTTAATGATTTCTGGGCAAAAAATCTAAAGTAGATACTAAAATATTGTAACAGTGGCACAGTCTCATTTATAAAATTCAGATGACAAACACTGAATTTTCAGCACCAGAACCACATTCTGTTGTCTGCTTCAAACAGAAAAACATATGTATATACATTGATTAAAATAAAAACTATTATAGCAGCACCAAATACTACTAGCCTACTGTTATTGAATGAAAAAACAGACATGGCTCTTTGACACTTTACATACTGAGAGTTGTCTCAGAAACTAAGTCAGTCAGTAGTCTACTCATTGGAGACAGTGGAATCTAGCAACTCACAAATGGCATATCTTTATCAGTACATCTCCACACTGCACCCGTAAAATCACTTAAATTTCTGTAAATTGCGGTTTAGTGTCCCCTACTTCACACTGCTCCTAAATATACACACTCACCGGCCACTTTATTAGGTACACATGTCCAACTGCTCGTTAATACTTAATTTCCAATCAGCCAATCACATGGCGGCAACTCAGTGGATTTAGGCATGTAGACATGGTCAAGACAATCTCCTGCAGTTCAAACCGAGCATCAGTATGGGGAAGAAAGGTGATTTGAGTGCCTTTGAACATAGCATGGTTGTTGGTGCCAGAAGGGCTGGTCTGAGTATTTCAGAAACTGCTGATCTACTGGGAATTTCACGCACAACCATCTCTAGGGTTTACAGAGAATGGTCCGAAAAAGAAAAAACATCCAGTGAGCGGCAGTTCTGTGGGCGGAAATGCCTTGTTGATGCCAGAGGTCAGAGGAGAATGGGCAGACTGGTTCGAGCTGATAGAAAGGCAACAGTGACTCAAATCGCAACCAAGGTAGGCAGAAGAGCATCTCTGAACGCACAGTACATCGAACTTCTGAGGCAGATGGGCTACAGCAGCAGAAGACCACACCGGTTGCCACTCCTTTCAGCTAAGAACAGAAAACTGAAGCTACAATTTGCACAAGCTCATCGAAATTGGACAGTAGAAGATTGGAAAAACGTTGCCTGTTCTGATGAGTCTCGATTTCTGCTGCGACATTCGGATGGTAGGGTCAGAATTTGGCGTCAACAACATGAAAGCATGGATCCATCCTGCCTTGTATTAACGGTTCAGGCTGTTGGTGGTGGTGTCATGGTGTGGGGAATATTTTCTTGGCACTCTTTGGGCCCCTTGGTACCAATTCAGCATCGTTGCAAAGCCACAGCCTACCTGAGTATTGTTGCTGACCATGTCCATCCCTTTATGACCACAATGTACCCAACATCTGATGGCTACTTTCAGCAGGATAATGCGCCATGTCATAAAGCTGGAATAATCTCAGACTGGTTTCTTGAACATGACAATGAGTTCACTGTACTCAAATGGCCTCCACAGTCACCAGATCTCAATCCAATAGAGCATCTTTGGGATGTGGTGGAACGGGAGATTCGCATCATGGATGTGCAGGTGACAAATCTGCGGCAACTGTGTGATGCCATCATGTCAATATGGACCAAAATCTCTGAGGAATGCTTCCAGCACCTTGTTGAATCTATGCCACGAAGAATTGAGGCAGTTCTGAAGGCAAAAGGGGGTCCAACCCGTTACTAGCATGGTGTACCTAATAAAGTGGCCGGTGAGTGTATACTCAGCTCAGCTGACCACACTGTGCTCCCACATATATACCCCTCTCACCACACTCTGCTCCCCTTATATCAAATATATCTACCCCTACACATATGCCCCCCACACAAACACAAAAAGATGAAACATATGACCCCAAAGATAAAAGTCTAAGGGGATCAGTTTGGGAGACATTGGTGGCCATTCAACTGGCCCACGACCAATCCACTTTCCATTACTTCTGCAGTGTTGCTATTGGTGTGTCATGATTGGGGGGAGAGGGTTGCATTGATAATCCAACAAAATGAGCAGCACTTTAAACACATTTGATAAGTGGTCATAAACTTGTAAATAACTCATGAAAGAGTAAAGTTTTGGTAAAACCAACTGTATAAACGCATCAGCAATGTACGCTTTTCTTCCCAGGTAAGCAACTCTGTGCCATTCTTTGGACCACTATTTTTTAATGGTGTTTTGTCTTCATTTAGTGTTTTAGATCTACAGAAGACGCTAAAATATAAGCGCAAACAGTTCTATGTATATAAAATAGTATCAGTCTGACATACTTATTCTAAAGATGGAGGGAATCTAGTTCTATTATTATCTATATCTATTATTAACTGTATCTATTCACCAATTTATCAAGTTTTATATACCGCATTTTTCAGACTATAAGGCGCACAAAAAATTCTTTGATTTTCTCAGAAATCAAAGGTGCGCCTTATAGTCCAGTGCACCTTATATATCAACCATACTTACAGACAACAGCTGCCTTGAACTGTGCACAGGTCTGCTACCTGCTGGTCATTCATCTTTATAATCAGGTGCACCTTATATATGAACCTAGACATTTTATCAGGCATTTATTGATGGTACGCCTTATAGTGTGAAAAATACGGTATGTAGATAATTATGAATTATAGGTGTTGACGTCTCCTGTGTAATTATTCACAAGGACTTACATGTGCTGTAAACCAAAAGACTATTTTTGAGTGATTTTGGTAAAAGAAAAGTAAAAGACATTGTGATAAGACTGAATACCTGAGCTGAGTACATTCCATATCTTATACTGTATGTAATGGTCATACAGGATGGCATTTGGAAATTAGTTTTTGATGAGCTGATTAGAATTTTCAGTGTTATTTCTTCTACATTTCTACACTTCTGAAAGTGTTTGAAAAGTTGTCTGAATCTCTGTGTAGCTTTTCTATCAATAAATAACAGCAGTATAACCTCTGTAGTCTGTAATATTTATAGTTTCATCAAGTCAGGGTTTAGAGGACTGCGAAAGCTTTGGTTCGAGGGCTTGATGACCTTCTCATGTACAGTGACAAAAGTGATTTGTTGTATACTTATTCTTCACCCTTCTTCCACTGTTTGCTACTACAAACCTAGAATATAATAGAGCCCATGAAAGATCTCTGTGGCCTTGATGCACCAGTCCTAGCCGGGTCAAATCTTTCTTCACTGAAGTGTGACTCCACAATTCCCCCTAAGGTGACAGGGCAAATATCTCTCTGCTTTTCTGTAAAGAATAAAATGCTCTAATGGTTATGGGTAAACTTTATTTGTTCTTGTAGATTGTTTTTTTTTTTTCCTTTTAAATACAACAGTCACAGTGAATATCATTTTATAATCTCTTCATATAATCTTCAACAGTATAGTCATTAGCTTGGCAAGATAATTGATTGTATTTCCTACATTTTTAACCCCATAGCGCAATAAGACGTACCCTTACGTCTTACTGCGCATGGGGGAGTATGAAGAGGGCTCACGGGCTGAGCCCTCTTCATACTCACCGGGCATTTGCTTCATAATGAAGCAAATGCCCGTCGCTAACACCCGCGATCGGTGCTTGCACCGATCGCGGGTGTTAACCCTTTGATCGCCGCCGGCAAAGCTGCCGGCGGCATTAAAGAGCCGGCGGCGCGTGGGCGCCGCCATCTTGGCTCCGATCGTCACTCCCCGTGACGTCACCGGGGAGCGGCGATCCGTTGCCATGACAGCCTCGGATCACACAATGATCCGAGGCTATCATGTTTTAGGCCATCTATTACAATGTGCGATCTGCACATTGTAATAGATGGTATGCAAAATCCCCATATACTGCCATACTGTAGTATGGCAGTATATGGTAGGATCAATCAGACAACCTAGGGTTAAAGTACCCTAGGGAGTCTGAAAAATAGTGAAAAAAATAAATAAAAAAAAGTAAAAAAAAAAAAATTATATTAAAAAAACATAAAAATTCAAATCACACCCCTTTCCCTAGAACTGATATAAATATAAATAAACCGTAAAAATCATAAACACATTAGGTATCGCCGCGCCCGGAAATGCCCGATCTATCAAAATATAATAACCGTTTTTCACTGCGTTTAACCCCGTAGCGGAAAATAGCGCCCGAAGTCGCAAATGGCATTTTTTTGCCATTTTGAAAAATAGAAAAAATTCTATAAAAAGTGATCAAAAGGTCGCACAGTCCTAAAAATAGAAGCATTGAAAACGTCATCAGAAGTCGCAAAAAATGACACCACTCACAGCTCCATACACCGAAGTATGAAAAAGTTATTAGCGCAAGAACACGGCAAAATGAAGAATTTTTTTTCTGTACAGGAGGTTTTAATTTTTGTAAATGTATGAAAACATTATAAAACCTATACAAATTTGGTATCCCCGTGATCGTATTGACCTAATGAATGAAATAGACCTGTCATTTGGGGCGCACAGTGTAAGCTGTAAAAACAAAGCCCACAAGAAATGGCGCAAATGTGTTTTTTCATCATTTTCACTGCATTTAGAATTTTTTTCCCGCTTCCCAGTACACGGCATGGAATATTTAATACCATCACTACGAAGTGCAATTTGTTATGCAGAAAATAAGCCATCACATAGCTCTGTACACGGAAAAATAAAAAAGTTATAGATTTTTGAAGGTGGGGAGTGAAAAATAAAAACGCAAAAACGAAAAAGGGCCTGGTCCTTAAGGGGTTAAGGATGGTTTGAATGAGCCTTCTGTACATATGGAAGATACAGATTAGATACAGATAAGATCTTTTACTACTGTTATCCGTTATGAACTTCACAACATTTTAATTTACTAGATGTCATATTTCTTTGTTTCTAATAGACTTAAATCGACTTGTTTCCTTCTAGGGAGAGGCATGTCTCTTGTTTATTTAACAAATGATGGCCCCATTAACACGGCCATAATAATTCCTTTATATAGTGCACACAGATTACGCAGCACTGCACAGAGCTTGCCAAATCGGTCCCTGTCCCCATGGGGCTCACAATCTAATGTTTTGGAGTGTGGGAAGAAACCTGAGGATCCGGCCATGATTGTGCCTGAGATTTTGCTGCACAAATTGCAGCAAGATCACGGCCACAAAGAAGACTATGGCATCCGGTCATGGTGCAGTGATCACAAGGATCTCACTGCATTGTGACTGACCTCCCCGCTTTCAATGGAGAGGGAAGGGGTGTGTCCGCCCGGAATCAGGTCCAGACAAGCACATGGCCTTGTAAATAAAACCTTAAAATGCAGTTTTTCACATTAGCTAATTCAGAATGATAAGTTTGCTGTATCTTTACACCAGTGGTTCTCAACCTGTGGGTCGTGACCCCAGCAGGGGTCGAACGACCAAAACACAGGGGTCGCCTAAAGCCTTTGGAGCCATGATTTTATTGTGTTTTTACTGCAAATCGCATGGTTTGGGGTCACTGCAACATGAGTAACTGTATTGCGGGGTCACAGCATTACAAAGGTGTAGAACCACTGCTTTACACTGTCTAGCCCAAGTTTACACCATCTTAGTTGGCTTGTTTTCAGACAAAAGATTCCCCTTTTAATATACATCATGCAGTCTCCTGTAAGACAATTCTCATTGTTTAAAGGGTGCAGAAATGTCTAAAACTCAGGTGTAAAGTTAGTACCCCATTTTGGTACATAGATCTGCCCCAGTGTTTAACCATGTAGTAATCAAATGTAAATGCTGTGTTCGGTCTATCCATAGTTTTTATTTTCTGGAGCTCAGTGACCCCACTTGGAACCATGCAACGTTCATGAACAGTACAACCATATGCTTTTTGCCTGCTCATCTTATGTCAATATTTAATAATATGTTTTTTGTTAGCTGAAGGCGAACAATGGTTCGAGTTTAGTGTAAACATTTACTACTAATATTACCATACTTGTTTCCTTTATGAAACAGTTTTGCCATGAACAGTACAGCTTATAAGTTATGTGAATCATATTTGAGTAGAGGATATCTTTGTCCCTAAAGAACCTTAGGTTTACCTATATGGAAACTATTAGCTATTACCTTTTTTACTGTTCCTGTTAATGTCCTAAGTATATAGAAAATCGCCATGATAAAGAAGACCCTCAATAATAGACCATCTTTGTGCTGAAGTACTCTTGCTCGATGTGATAAGATGCTTGAGATGTAGACGTACAGAGCTGCCTAGAATAGAACAGTGTGTCATCCTGCTGATTCCCATTCAGAGTAGCCATTCACTACAACAAAAGGTATGCTGTGTTAGGTAAAGCTATTGTGTTTGTGTATAAGGCTAGACAGGTATAGATATTTCATCAATCTTTTCCGGGCCTTCATCAATTTTCACACCACCAGGCTTTTTTATGCACGATTTACAAGAGCAATTCTTTTTTTTTTTTTGTTTCAAGAATTTTTTGTGGAATGACTTGTCTGAATGTCTGAAAATAGGATCAGTTTTTGTATGTCTAACCACATTGGCTCTCCCCTGATAATTTTTAGAATCCCCATATATAAAATAATTCTAATAATTTCCCCTTTAATCTGTTTTATGAGTTAATAGTTTGGGATGTTTATTAACTCGTCACTTGTGATGAGTGGACTCGTTAATGTTCGGGTGCTTGTACTGATCACAGGTGTTAACTGTTTAAATCCCTTCCACACTGATGTCAGCTCATCGGGCCCTAATGACAGGTTCCCTTTTAACTAGTACATAATGTTACCCATCAGAGTCAAATAAATTAAACTTGCTTTCATTACTAAAGTAAACTGTGGACCACGTTTACTTGCACACAACATGCTCCTCAGCTAAGGTGAGTCTAGCCTTTTGATTCTTTCTGCTAATGAGAAGTTTGGTTACTAGTGAGCAATTACAGCTGCAGTGTTGAAACAATTACCCCTGGAGAGTCTCTGCAATATCCTATTCTCTTTTGCATTTGTCTTTCAAGAGTGACCAGCTTTCATGGGGGAATGTGTTAGTGATGTTGTAGTAATGCAATATTTTAAAAATCACAAACTTGGAATGTCCAAATTTGGCCTTCACCTCGACAACCTAGACAAGAGGGCTTAAAGGGGTTATACAGTCAACGAACCAAAAAAAAAAGTCCTGGCTGTGATGAATGCACCCTCTACTCATACCAATACAATGTTTTCCACTCAACCTGTTAACGCTCAGCGTCCGATATATCGGATGCTGAGCTTAGTGACTTAGTGCTCAGCGTCCGATATATCGGACGCTGAGCCGATGCCGGTTCAGCTCAAGATTTGAGCCGAACCGGCATCGGAAAACACGGGGTGCCGGCTGTAACATATAGCCCGCACGCCAGTGTAACGCCCACGATCGGAGTGGTCTCCGATCGCGGGTGCTTAACCCGTTAAATGCCGCTGTCAGCGCGACCGCGGCATCTAACATGCATCTGGGGGGTCTTTCCCCCACGATCGCCCCCCCCCCCGAATCGTTTTCGGGGGGCACCGATCATTGCTATGGCATCACTGGGGTCCGATCTGGACCCCAGTGTTTCCTGCAGGAACTGCCGGTAAGATGGCGACTTACTGGCTCAGTGCCAGCCTATGCATGTGCATAGGCTGACACTGCTAATGCCCTGCAATACATAAGGATTGCAGGGTATTATCATGAACAAGCAATCATGTGATTGCTTGTTCATGTCCCATGGTAAAAAAAAGTGAAAAAGTAAAAAAAAAAATGATTCAATAAAAAAATAAAGTAATAAATGACTAAAAATGTCCAAAAGCCGCAAAACATATAAAGAGACATATAACTAAAAAAAAAAGTCTAAATCATAACTCAAACCCCACATATATAGTATTACCGGGTCCGTAACAACCCGTAGAATAAAAATAAATAATAAAAATAAATAATTATTGAACCCGTACGATGGACGCTGTAAAAGAAAACTGTTATAAACCCTCCAAAAATTATGATTTTTACCTATTCAGTCCCACAAAAAATGCTATAAAAAAGTGATCAAAAAAACATATGTACTCTAGAATGATACTGGTGCAAAGTAAGTGCAACAGTAAATGCAACATGTCCCACAAAAAACAAGCCATCAACCAGCTCCGTAGCCAAAAACATAACAATGTTATTCCACTTGGAAGACGGCGATGCAAAAATGATAGATTTTTCCCCACATTAGGGTTTTATTTGACAAATTTAGTAAAACGTAAGAAAAATATTCAAGTCTGGTATCCCCGTAATCGTATCGACCCATAGAATAAAGATAACAGGATTATTAGGATATACGGTGAACAAGAAAAAAAAAGGACAAAAATCCAGTAGAGAATTGATGCTTTTCTACTCCTGCTCTCAAAAAGAAGTTCCTAAATTTTCAACAATAGGTGATACCAACCCCAAAATGGTAACACTGGAAAAAGCATTTCGTCCCGGAAAAAAGATGCCATCACATGGCCCAAATAACGAAAAGGCGAAAATTTTATAGCCTACAAAAGGGGCCAATGAGGAAAGTAAAATCCTGGCAGCTGCAACGCGCTCCTTCCCTTCTGCGCCTCGCTGTGCACCCATAAAACAAGTCACGGCCACATGTGGGGGGTCTCTGCACTTGGGAGAACAAATTGTATGGTGGGTTTTCTCTTTTTATCTTTTGGAAATGTGTAAATTTTAGGGCTAAATGAACGTATAACCGGCACAATTTGACCATTCTAAATTTCGCCTCCATTTTGATGTAATTACTATGAAGATCTCAACGGGTTAACAATCTTCGTAAAAGCTGTTTCTGATAGTTTGAGGGGTGCAGATTTGAAAATGGGTTGGTTATATATGGGGTTTTGATGCTAAATATGTAAAATTTCATTCAAAACGTGATTCATCCCCAAAATAGTCAATTCTGAAAATCCGGAAAAGCGCTATTCGATTTGTAAACCCCGCGACATCAAAATAAATTATCCAGACATTTCAAAAATGGTGAAAATGTAAAGTAGACATATGGGAAATGTTACTCAGCAGCTTATTTAAATGGTAAATCTATCTGCCTGAAAACACAATGATTTTGAATTTCAAAAGTGGCAAATTTTTCAAAAATTCATCATATTTTCTTTTTTTTGTAAATAAACGCAAAACTTATCAGCCAAAATTTACCACTAAAATGAAGTACAACATGTGGGGAAAAAAAACAATCTCAGAATTGCTTTGATAAGTAACAGTGTTCAAAAGTTATAACCATATAAAGAGGCGCATGTCAGAATCCAAAAAATGGGACTGAGCCTTAAGCTGTAAAATGGCTGCGTCCTTAAGGAGTTAAATCATGCGAAAAGAGTTCTCAAACGCATCACAACAGCTGAGACTAGGAGATTTGCCTGATTACATAGCTGTTAACATTGTGTTTACATTACGCTTGTGCTAACATTGTGTTAACACATTTGTTCTGTAAACGCAATGTTAACAGCAACGGAATCTGGCAAGACTCCTCAGTTGTTTTAATGCATCTCAAAACATAAACATTAATGCCTTGTGTAAATGGTATGCTGTTCTCTAATTTTGATAAGTGTTATTTTATAATTCTTATTTACATTTTTATTCTGTGTTTTTATGGAATAATCTTAAAAAAATGCTATTTTACTCATGTTTGGATATCATGTTAGGATATATACACATAGGACTACACAATGACCTTGACCTTTTCGATCTCCATTGTATATATCTCTGTATGAAGGGTACGATTGTGAAATCCTTTTATTTGTTTTATAATGGAATACTGCTCAACTAACATTGGCTATTAGGCAATGTATGTGGACTGTGATAAATTTGCATTTGTAGTAATATAGATAGGACTTCCACTGCTGTGGCTGCACTCCCAGCTAAAGTACACACTTCAAAAGTGTAAATGACATTTAAGAAGTATGAAAAAAGAAATGTCCTCCTGCCCTGAGATTACTACCGCAAATATATGAAAGACCAAACGAAGAGCTCAGCAAGCTGGTGTATAATGTATACTCACCGGCCACTTTATTAGGTACACCATGCTAGTAACGGGTTGGACCCCCTTTTGCCTTCAGAACTGCCTCAATTCTTCGTGGCATAGATTCAACAAGGTGCTGGAAGCATTCCTCAGAGATTTTGGTCCATATTGACATGATGGCATCACACAGTTGCCGCAGATTTGTCGGCTGCACATCCATGATGCGAATCTCCCGTTCCACCAAAGATGCTCTATTGGATTGAGATCTGGTGACTGTGGAGGCCATTTGAGTACAGTGAACTCATTGTCATGTTCAAGAAACCAGTCTGAGATGATTCCAGCTTTATGACATGGCGCATTATCCTGCTGAAAGTAGCCATCACATGTTGGGTACATTGGGATCATAAAGGGATGGACATGGTCAGCAACAATACTCAGGTAGGCTGTGGTGTTGCAACGATGCTCAATTGGTACCAAGGGGCCCAAAGAGTGCCAAGAAAATATTCCCCACACAATGACACCACCACCAGCCTGAACCGTTGATACAAGGCAGGATGGATCCATGCTTTCATGTTGTTGACGCCAAATTCTGACCCTACCATCCGAATGTCGCAGCAGAAATCGAGACTCATCAGACCAGGCACCGTTTTTCCAATCTTCTACTGTCCAATTTCGATGAGCTTGTGCAAATTGTAGCCTCAGCTTCCTGTTCTTAGCTGAAAGGAGTGGCACCCGGTGTGGTCTTCTGCTGCTGTAGCCCATCTGCCTCAAAGTTAGACGTACTGTGCGTTCAGAGATGCTCTTCTGCCTACCTTGGTTGTAACGGGTGGCGATTTGAGTCACTGTTGCCTTTCTATCAGCTCGAACCAATCTGCCCATTCTCCTCTGACCTCTGGCATCAACAAGGCATTTCCGCCCACAGAACTGCCGCTCACTGGATGGTTTTTCTTTTTCGGACCATTCTCTGTAAACCCTAGAGATGGTTATACGTGAAAATCCCAGTAGATCAGCAGTTTCTGAAATACTCAGACCAGCACTTCTGGCACCAACAACCATGCCACGGTTAAAGGCACTCAAATCACCTTTCTTCCCCATACTGATGCTCGGTTTGAACTGCAGGAGATTGTCTTGACCATGTCTACATGCCTAAATGCACTGAGTTGCCGCCATGTGATTGGCTGATTAGAAATTAAGTGTTAACGAGCAGTTGGACATGTGTACCTAATAAAGTGGCCAGTGAGTGTATATACGGTTATAGGTGAAGCAGTGGCAAGTGTTCCATATATACTCGAGTATAAGTTTAACTCTCCAATCAGCTTATACTCAGGTATTTACAAAAATAAATAAACTGAGTACTCATCATTGCAACTCCCCGGGCAGCTTATCTTCTTTCTTCATGTGCACCGGTGTGGGTTCTTAGTCAAAGACAGCTTCCTGCGCATGGCCCGGTTTGCACACAAATTGACATCACTTGGACCTGTTGCAGACCTGGCGCTGGTACACAAGAAAAAGAAAGAAGAGCTGTCCAGGGGCGTCAGAATGTTAAGTACTCAGTTTATTTTTTTTATGTGCTGGGCATACTAAGGCTGGCAGTCTATATACTACATGGGACTGGTTGGCTGGAAGACTATATGCTGCATTGGGCTGGCTGGAAGACTACATGCTACATGGGGCTGACTGGCAGGCTATAAGCTACACTGGGTTGGCTGGAAGACTATATGCTACCCTGAGCTGGCTGGCAGGTTATATACTACACCTGGCTGGCAGGCAGGCTATAAACATACCCAGAACTGGCTAGCTATATACTATAGGGGGCTGACTGGCTATATACTACATGAGACCAGCTGGCTTCATACTAAAGGGTACTGGCTGGCTTCATACTAAAAGATACTGGCTGGCTTCATATTAAAGGGTAATGGCTGGCTTCATACTAAAGGGTACTGGCTGGCTATATACTACAGGGGACTAGCTGGCTATATACTACAGGGGGCCGGCTGGCTATATACTACAGGGGGTGGCTGGCTATGTACTACAGGGGGTGGCTGGCTATGTACTACAGGGGGTGGCTGGCTATATACTACAGGGGGTGGCTTGCTATATACTACAGGGGGTGGCTGGCTATATACTATAGGGGGCTGGCTGGCTATATACTACAGGGAGCTAGATGGATATATACTATGGGGGGCTGGCTATATACTACTGGGGGGCTAGTTGGCTATATACTGGGAAGGCTGTGAGCAATGTTTTTTCCACCATAGGCTTATACTCAACATTTTTTCCCAGTTTTTGCCGGTAAAATTAGGTACCTTGGCTTATACTTGAGTATATACGGTAAGTAACAGATCTACCTATAGAGCTGTACACAGCATCTGATTAGTACGCCTGAGTATGGCTCCACTTGTCATAATGTTAGACATTTTGGAAACTGTGGTCCCCTTTATCATGGATGAAACTTTTTTTTTTTTTTTTTCTTCTCTGTGCTATACCCCTGACAAATGAGATGGCCACAGAACAATGGCATACTGATGTACCTGCTTTGATTGTCTGAGATATTGCCTTGACAGTTACAGACTGGTTTGGTACAGAAATTAATAGGTCATTAAAATTTGGGTAATTAAGTATGCAATTTTATGTCATTGAACTGGAGAAGAAATGAAACTGATTATGAAAAGAAATAAATGACTTTCACTGTATAATGGATCAGAGAATTTTTATTGTGTCGCTTGGTTCATATGGACTTTCTTCTATAATATAATTGCAATTCTTTACAGCACCAACAATACATTTTATTTTTTTTACTTAAAATTAATATTTTTGTCTTGTAACATAGTTCTACTTCTCTTGTTAGCTTAGTGTATTAGGGAACTGGGTACAAATAATTTCTTATACAAAGCTTACATTCCCTACTTGGCTATTTTAGATACTGTCCACAAACCTGAATGGAACTTTTACTGAGTAAGGGTATGTTCATGTAAAAATAAATATGGAGGTACTCGTAAAGTTAGTAACAAGAAATGAGTTTTAGCACGCTGGAGAGAGCCTTTGACAAAAACTCCAACAGTACCTGTATTAGGCTTCTAGCTTCTTCCTATCCTGAGATATATGGCTAATAGATATGAGGCTATCTATAAAACTCTGCTTTTCCTGAAGTGGGCGGAGCTTCCGGGCTGTGACATCAACTCACAAAAAATAGGACAGGCAAGGGAGGGGGTGGGGAATGATGCTACAAAAAGGCAACGGCCGTTTCGCGCAGCTCGTGCTTCTTCCGGCCTCCGTGCATAGTGACTACATATTCCTAAGGGGTTTATATGTTACATCAAACAACTAGAGGATTCACAACACCTGTGGCCCAGCCTTGTGATAGGAGGCATCCTATGCCACACATTAAATATTCCACCAATGATACATTCTGATACATAAAAAGGGCTAAAACTCACCCAGGTAAGTGGACGCTCAGCCAATCCTGCGGCGTGATCGGCGGGGCCTCACCTGACTCGCTCCCCGCCCTTCACGCCTCCTGATCACATGACATGCATCTGTCCACGCTGCTGGGTGGTTCTGCAAGGAGAAGAGGACGTTGGGGGTGACCACTCATTTTATTATTCTTAAATACTCGTGTATAAGTCACGTGAGGCTTTTTCATCACAAAATTTGTGCTGAAAAACTTGTACCCGAGTATATGCAGGCATTTTTTCCTGGGATATTTTACATTACCGTTATGTCACTTTATTTGAGACTGTGCTCAAAGGTGAGAATTTGTAAACTACACCAAACCCTGTCCCTTGGGCCATCTAATGAATGTGTTGCATTTTGATCATTGGAGCAGTATATACTCTGTGTTTGTTCAGGGCTCTTATTATTGGCATTTACTGTGGATAAGCAATGAATGTAAATCTTTGCTTGGAGCACTGTAATTACTGTATTCTTACAGTAGGATAGTGGGTCTAAATGAGCTTAATAACCCATTGCTACTCTTGGGACCCTTCACTACAAAGGCAACTCCACTATGACTATAAAATAGGATTGTGAAGCTCTGAATTAAAAAGCTACAGCTGTAGGATAAATGCAGTATGACTTATTATCTCCCTTATTTTCACAGAGGGTGTGTGTGAAATCTGGTTGACCAGTGAAGACACCGGAGCCTATGGCAGAGACATTGGCACCGACCTTCCTACACTTCTTTGGAAGTTGGTTGATGTTATCCCTGAAGGTGCAATGCTAAGACTGGGTATGACCAACCCCCCTTACATTCTGGAGCATCTGGAAGTAAGAACAATTTGTTGTACACGTTATTCTAAGCAAGTCTTTAAAACTTCTAACACTGATTGATGGCCTATTTTCTCTCCTGGGATTTCCTGTATTAGTAATTCCTTGAGAGTCTCATAAAATGATAGTTCATGAACTGTTTTTCTTTTGATTGTGTTGTGCCTTATATAAATTGTCAACTGGGTGTGCAATACTCTCCAAACTCTTTTCAGAATTTTAGCTAGCCTTCTCCTAGCAGGGGTGCGCCTGCCATGAGGCGAGTTGAGAATCTCGCTTGGTCGAAGTCCTCTTGTGGATGGGGGTGGTGTTGTGGTATCATGTAGGCCAATAAAGAGGACAGTTTGGACATGCCACTTTATAATAACCATGATTGCAGCTTGTCCCAGCTGCCTAGGAATTGAGGAGGAAGAGGGGACAGATATATGTGTTGGTCTTCTAGACCAGTGCAGAGTAGGACTAGATGGTTCTCTGCTGCGCCAGATTAATCGTTGTGTTTGATGCTGGATGCTTAATCTGCTGCAGCTAGTGGGTCTAGTTTGCTATACCAGAATATTTATTTAATTTTTTGATGCCTGGGCTATTTTCTGGTCTAAAAGTTTCAGTAAATGTGCCGCACAGCATTTCAGGTGCAAATGACTCCAGCTTCATCTCTCCACCTCGGCTCTGCTTCATCTCTCCACCTCGGCTCTGCTTCATCTCTCCACCTCGGCTCTGCTTCATCTCTCCACCTCGGCTCTGCTTCATCTCTCCACCTCGGCTCTGCTTCATCTCTCCACCTCGGCTCTGCTTCATCTCTCCACCTCGGCTCTGCTTCATCTCTCCACCTCGGCTCTGCTTCATCTCTCCACCTCGGCTCTGCTTCATCTCTTCACCTCGGCTCTGCTTCATCTCTCCACCTCGGCTCTGCTTCATCTCTCCACCTCGGCTCTGCTTCATCTCTCCACCTCGGCTCTGCTTCATCACTCCACCTCGGCTCTGCTTCATCTCTCCACCTCGGCTCTGCTTCATCATCTGTCCATAGTGGAATAATTGCGGGCCAAGCCCTTGCCATACGTGGTGGTTGTCAACTGAATTATATAGCTTAACACCTGCCAAAACTGAAACCGTCTGCGTTGGAACCGATCACATCAGATAACCTGTTATAATCTCACTGCGGGATCTAACAGGTCATCTTTTGGGTGTTTCCGTGTTTAAATGCTTATTGGCGCCCCCTGTGATGTCATTGGAGTGCGCCTATCTGGAAGTTAAAGAGCCGAGACAGATTGTAGTACAGAAGCAGTAATAATAATACTGCAATACAGTACTTAGAGGGTTCCCCCCTTTCCCTAGAGCACATATAAAAAATAAACAATGAAATGAAAAGGTGTTTGCTTGACCCCTTACATAGCTTGGTAATATGTTATTAGCATCAGAATATGGGAAATATGTGCTTTTAAATGCATGTGTTTTACATTTTACCATATCTTTCTGGTTTTAGGGTGCATTCACATGTCGTGTTTTAGCATGCGTTTTATATACGAGGATGGTTCAATAAGTACCTGTTTTTGACGACAGAGGGCATTCCTGGGGGAAGTTGGTGTTATCATCATGTGGTGCTGTCTATCAAACGACGGCAAAACAAATTGCAGACTGATTGATTGCTTAGTTGTTCGGTAATTCGCTTTTTGTTTTTGGATGGGAAAAAATGCGAGGAGATAAAAGCAAATTTGGATGCTGTTTGTGGGGACACTTCAACATCTGTGATCACAGTTAGATATTGGTTCAACGAAATTAAACATGGGCGAACATCCGTTTTTTGTATGAGGAGCGATCAGGACACCCGGCAGATGTGGTTACCAAGGAAATCATTCAAAAAGTCTACGACATGATACTCACTGATCGACGAACGAATGTGTGCAAAGTAGCAGAGGCCGTAGAGGTGTCGCCTGCAATGGCAATTAATATTTTACATGATAAGCTGGCAATTAAAAATTGTCGGCCCGATTGGTGCCGCAACTGCTCATGGTGGACAACATGCGGATGCGGCTGTTAACTTTGAAGCAATGTTTGTGCAATTTAAGAAAGATCCAAAGAAGTTTTTGCGTCAAGTTGTCACTGTTAATGAAACCCGGATTCATCATTACACACAAGAAACTAAGCAATGATCAAACAATGGATTTCTCCCAGTGAATCTGCTCCAAAGAAGGTGAAGATGGTCCCATTGGCCGAAAAGGTCTTGACGACGATTTTTTGGGATGCGAACGACGTCATCCTCATGGATTTTTTAGAAAAAGAAAGAATGATAACTGGACAATACTACAGTGAGTTGATCGCTTCAACAAAAAATTGTAGATACGGCCACATTTGTGCTGTTTCACCACGATAACGCACCAGCACATTCATCCGGAGTCGTCGTCGCCGCCAAACTGCATGAATTGTGTTATGAATTGCTGCCGCACCTCCCGTGTTCACCCGGTCTGGCTCCTGCAACTTTTTCTTGTTGCCTAACATGAAGAAATGGCTCGCCGGAAAAAAAAATTAGCTCAAATTAAGTCATCGCCAATTAAGTCAGGCGTATTTTGGAGAGTTCAACAAATCCTATGTTTTTGGAGGGGTTAAAAAAATGGCAGGAACGTTGGGAGAAGTGTGTCTTTATAAAAGGGGACTATGTTGAAAGATAAAAATAAAAAATTTGTTAAAGTAGTGTCTTCCTTTCTAACGCCGGTACTTATTGAACCGCCCTCGTATTACCATGTGTTGACAGATGACAGCATTTTTGTTCATTGCTGGAAGTGTAAGCAGCTGTTTTAACCCTTTCACTGCTGCATACACTTCTAGCAATTAAATGCTTTCAAGCTCTGTGCAGCGCTGCGGAATCTACGTGCGCTATGTAAATAAACTAATTATTTATTATTAAAGCAGGCAAATGCGTGGTAACCTGTGAACAGCATGTGTTATGACGCATGCATCTAACTGCATGCCCAAAACCCCATGTGTGAATGCATTCTGGGGGTGCGCTCACACGTGCAGCTAGTGTTCCGTTCTCACGTGGCTTTCTGACACACGCATCTAAAACACATGAGTGCGTTTTAGAGGCATGTGTTCTGAATGCGGGTTGTGAATACTACCTGGGGGTGCAATCACGCATTGCGTTTAACACATGCGTTTCACAATGCAGTAAAATAGCTGAAGAGAGATTTGTCTTATTAAGTATGCTTGCGTTTCCATAGAAATGCATATGTCATTGGGACACCCTTAAAGTAACAGGTGAAAGACATTACCTGAACAGGTGAATTTGATATTTTTTTTTAAAGGGGAAGCATGATGAATACCGTACATACTCGAGTATAAGCCGAATTTTTCGGCACAAAAAATGTGCTGAAAAAACATAACTCGGCTTATACTCCAATCAAGAAAAAATATGGTGTACACACCTTCCGACACGCCCCCCCCCCCCCCACGACAGGTCCTCTTCTAACCAAGAAGGTAAATACAGTTTTTTTTTTCTACATGCGTTTTATTGGGGGCAGTGGCTGCAGGCTATTTACTGGGGGGCTGCAGGATTTATAATACAGGGGCTTGGAAGCTATATACTACAGGGGGCTGGCTAGCTATACTCCGGGGGGCTGTGTTAAATGCATATCCCACCCTCGGCTTGTACTGGAGTCAATAGGTTTTTCCATTTTTTTATGTTAAAATTAGGGTATACTCGAGCATATGTGGGATTTACTTTCAGATCATGTTGTTTAAAATAAAAAACCACCTCAGTTCTGATGATGCAGTTAACCTCAGGTTGAGTTCACACATGGTTTTTTGGATGCGTCAGAACACATTTGTTTTTAAATGTTACAATGCATTTTGCTATTCTAGAAAGTTTTTCTTCATTTCTGTATGTGTAATATTACATTTTCACAGCTGCCCAATAAAGAAAAATGCTTCTAGAGAAGCAAAACGCATTGTAACATTTAAAAACACATGCGTTCTGACACACACGTTTTGACGCATCCAAAACGCCACATGTGAGCCAACCCTGGTGTTTTTCCATTGATAGAAGTGTAAGCAGCTGTATTAACATTTTCACAGCTGCTTACAAATCCAGCAATGATGAATAACTCTATCAATGTGCATTCACACAAGGTGTTCTGACACATGCGTTTTCATGTTACTATGCATTTGGCTGCTTTGAAGCAGTTAAAGGCATGCTGACATGAAAATACATTCATTTGACGGCCATGTGTGAACGCACCCTGAAACCAGCCAAATTCATGGTAAGATAGAAAATGCATGCGTTTTTGAATGCGTATCATGCGTTTGGCTTCTTTGAGCCTATATATCTTCATTTCAAGAAGTAAAGGCAGCTGTGAAACCGATTGAAACCAGCTAAACGCATGGTAAACTTACAAAAACTCATCCGTTTAAAAACGCATGCGTTTTCAGACCATTTAAAAACGGTCCTAGAACATGTGTGGCAGCACCCTGATCCTGAATACTTTGTGGCATTTACATTGCATTTTGAAACGCAATACAACAGCTGAGGAGAGGAGATTTGCCTAGTTATGTTGTTGTTAACATTGGCATTTACAAAACATATAATATAACATTAAGGTGATGTTCACATGTGTGTTACCATCCTGTAAATGCATGTTTTGTTAATGTGATGTTAACATGTATTAACATTGCACTGACTGTTGTGTTTTGCAAACTAAAACGTTAACCGCAATGTAATTAGTCAAATCTCCTCCCCACAACTATTGTATTGTGTTTCCAAATGCAATGTAAACGCCATGTGTGAACGCAGCTTCTAGCTACTTCTAAAATGATGGATTGTTATACAGAGTATAACATGCTAATGGGATTCCAGTGTTTCATATAATGGCATATGTCAGCCATAGAGAAATGTACTAGTACTGCTGAAAAATTGCAGAATTAGGTCCACTCTACTCCTAAACAGCCTGTGTACAATTACACTTCCCGGGTTACATACAAGATAGGTTCTGTAGGTTTGTTCTTAAGTTGGATTTGTATGTAAGTTGGAATTGTATATTTCATACTTTTAAGCCCAGCCAAATTTTTTTGGTCTAAAAGCAGGATTAACAATAAAGCTTACCATATATACTCGAGTATAAGCTGAGATATCTAATTTTAACACAAAAAAGGGAAAACCTATTGACTTGTATAACCCTCCAGCTGGTATACAGATAGCCCCTGCCCCCCAGTATACAGCCTGCCAGCCACTGCAGTATTTAGCCTGCCAGCCCCTGTATTGTATATAGCCTGCCAGCCCCTGTATTGTATATAGCCTGCAGCCCTTGTAGTATATAGGCTTGACAGCCCCTGCAGTATATAGGCTTGACAGCCCCTGCAGTATATAGGCTTGACAGCCCCTGCAGTATATAGGCTTGACAGCCCCTGCAGTATATAGGCTTGACAGCCCCTATAGTATATAGGCTTGACAGCCCCTATAGTATATAGGCTTGACAGCCCCCATAGTATGTAGGCTTGACAGCCCCCATAGTATGTAGGCTTGACAGCCCCCATAGTATGTAGGCTTGACAGCCCCCATAGTATGTAGGCTTGACAGCCCCCATAGTATGTAGGCTTGACAGCCCCCGTAGTATGTAGGCTTGACAGCCCCCGTAGTATGTAGGCTTGACAGCCCCCTGTAGTATATAGGCGGCCAGGCCAGCCCCTGCCATGAGTATGCCAAGACTTTAATTTAAAAAAACTAACACTGTACTCACCTTTCCGATGCCCCCGCAGGTCCTCTTCTTGCTTCTGATGCTCCGGTGCCTTTTCAGATCCTCTTCCGGTGCTTTGGCACCTCTTGGGATCGTTTGGCTCTCTTCGGGTCTTCACACTTAGCTGGCATACAGAATGATGTCAGCCCCTTGCCTAGTCGTTGTTTGTGAGCAGCAGGCATCGCGACTGGGACCCAAAGAGGACCCTAAGGACTTAAGGAGGCTCTGGAGCATCAGAAGCAAGAAGAGGACCTGCGGGAGTTTCGGGAAGGTGAATAGTGTTCGTCGAGTAGAAGCCGAGTCAGGTTTTTTTCAGCACAATTTTTGTGCTGAAAAACGTAGTTTATACTCAAGTATATATACGGTAATTGTAGACACCTTTTGATAACTTTTATAGCTGTTTATTGTAGCCCAAGTCTAAAGTACAGTAAATTATTTACACCCAGAGGTCCCTTTGTAACTAGGGGTCGCCTGTAAGTCAGGTGTTTTTAAGTAGGGGACTGCCTGTATTTTGCTAGCTATTGGTCTATGTTTTTTAGTGATTCATTGGTAAGCAAATAAAGATTTTGTTCCGGCAATGAATATATTGACCACCTACTATTGAGAAATATTCGTAGAAAGCGTTTCATTTGCACTTGCACAACACCTTCATGTTCAGTTACCTAGTGCATAAGGTTTGAATGGAAAAGGATGTGCTGTCCCACATTGCACTCCTTCTGTATCCATTTGTTGTGTGCATATATAGAGCTGTGAACCTATGTGTAATACTTCCACAGACCTGTGCTTGCACCAGTCCTTTTTGCTCTTTCCCTCTCCTCTGACAACAGCACTGAAGACTCCGAAGTATGTCTCTTTTATGTGTCCCTGGCTGTTTTTTGTGCTGTGCCCTATCCCCAGTCTGTTATCCCCATTACTTTCCCCCTGTTGTCGGAGATGGAATAATGGCTCATAATAATTCCCTTGAGACTGCCTGCTTGCAGTGCTGAAAATATTGGTGCATGTGTAAAGTCGCTTTCACTTTTCATTAAACCTCATTACAGACACTGTACAGCTGATGATTGCAGCCTGGGACCAAAGTAAAGCATCCAGAGAGCTTGACCAGAGGTAACAGTGGGTAGAAAGCCTGTCTGTAACTAGGGGCCATCTGTAAGTCGGTTGTCCTTCAGGCAGTTCCTTACTTTGTCTTTTTGTTGAACATATGATGAGCACTGGTCAGCTATGTTGCATTTGAAACTGCAATAAATAGAACCCCTATAGAAATTGTCTATGAACCTACCACTTCCAACATCAAAAAGGTGTTTTTGGTTTTTAATTCAATTTTTTCAGTTGATGGCTTCTACTGAGGGTCCGGAAATAATTGATGCAGCATTTTACTTTATAAAATACTTTTAATAAATGAATCCCTAATATTTAGTATTGTTTAATCTGGAACTCCCCATAGCTAAAAATTGGTTTTAAGAACTGGATAATTTTCCCAAATCCCCCAGCTATTAACATCACTGACACTTTATGAATTGTTAAGCAATGAAAAGGTCACACAGAGCAACATGCTAATTAACCTAGCAACTGGAAAATCTATGGAAACTATTTTCCTCCAATTGTGCTTGACCTTCTTGGGGTTAACCTGTGCACAACAGCACTCAGTGGTAGGTTTTCCCTTTAGAAATATCCCATCCTGAAAGGTCACTATGGAGAGAGAAACTGTGATGTAGAGACATGACTTACATTTATACATCACACTTATGCAGTAAACCTGAATCTGTATTGGAACATTAAATAGTTTCCACAAATGCGAAAACACAACCACTGGGCCTTGGCATCTTTTGAAGTCATTTGCAGACTGGTGCCCTCATGGAGCAGAACTGTGCCAGTAAAGATATAGGACTTGGGAGTACTGCAGTACAACTGACAAGTACTTACCTCTCCTTCTCCTAGGTTCTTTCTTTTCTTTGTCCTGATGCTGGCACATACAACCAGTGTCAGGACACAGAGGGGCATGTCTGGTGCAGACAATTTTGGTGGAGTTGGAGTCTAAAATGTGGCTTGCCAACTCCACAGCCCTGGGATCAGCTAGGTCTTCATGTAGAGCATTTAGAGGACATTTAATTTTCCCATTGGGCCACATGAGAAATTGGAATTGGTTTTAGAGGGCCATATTAATATACTTAACTCTACCCAATATCTATATACTGTATTCAGTATATAACCTATCCCTACATAAAAAATGCTATAAATGAAACACAACAATGATTCATTGAAAATATGAAGGACCTATTTCCTTAATTAATTAGTGGTTGGGAGGAGAGCTCAATTTTTTCAATGAGCTCAGGTAGGCCGGTCATAGATGGTTACAGCCCCTAATGTGGCCCGTGGGCCGTTAAATACCTACGCCTGATGTAGAGGATCCTGTTCCCATAAGCCTCAACGACCTGAGGATCCACCCTTCAAAAAGAGTTGGATGCCAGACCTCTCTTGTGAACGGCATTAGACCTTGTCATCAGCGGTAATTGATGGTGGAGACCACATGAACAGTAACTGAGCCATTGCCATTTTTTCTGGTGGTTTATTTGTTGTTGCCTTTTGTTTTAATAAATTGTTTGAGATGAGTACATCACCACCGCATGCTCTACCTAAATGTTCTATTTACTTGCTACAATATCATTGCAGCACAAATGTTTTTCAGAAGTTTGCCTGAAAATGAAATACCCCTGACTTTTAGGGGGGAGTGTATAAGTTAAATTGTAGGCTTGCATGGCAATGGGATAGATTAGTTTTCAATATTGAGGCTGCAGTTTTCCAGCTATATTTATTGATATCTTAAGTTTTCATACAATGGCAAGGTGTTCACTATACGTCGACATGACAGGAGCAGATCGACTCTGTGCGAGTATATAATTCTGTGACATGTTTATAATGTTAATCTGGTAGCTGATGATTATAGGTGGACTTTCTGATGACAATTTAATGTGATAGGTGTAAGAAATCTTATTAGGAAATAATGAGCTACCTGTTAATAAGAAATAGGTCTGTTATTCCCTTAAGTAGCAAAATTTTTCTTGACTAAAGGTGTAAATGTATCCTGCTTATGGTACCTATTGGCTTAGTGCGTAGGACCACTGACAATTAGCGCTGCTAGTTGCTTATTAAGTGTGTAGATGTGTGTTCACACTGTCCATTATTATACCAACAAAAACCACTTTGCACCTGACGGAACGGGATGTGAGTAACCTGTCACTATACATGCAGAACTTTTCTTTTGCCACCTTTTATATGCAGCTTACTACTTTTATAATCCAGGTAACATCATTTAGTGTTTGCAGCTTTTTTAGTTTAGAGAACTAGAACTACAGTATATTATAAAATAGATTCTGGTTAGTAGTGTATTTCTTTACTGTCTTATGAAACTTAAAGCATAACTAAACTTTTAACAAAATTGCATAAATGTATAGTGCAACTAATAACAGTAAACTTTAATATATTTTATTAAAGAAATATGTTCCTGTGTGCCCCCCCCACACCATTATTCATTATTTATGTTTTCTTGAGGTTAAAAACATGACTTTCTTTCTTTCTGAAACTGATCTTCTTCTAACCATGGGTAGTGTGAGGTCTTCTGAGCTCTGCTTATCTCTATACAATTGAGCTGCTGTTCTGCCACAAACCATGGTGAGGTGTAGCACAGTTTTTTTGTAGAAAGCGGTCTGTCTTTTCAACCTTTGCCGAGTATAAGCAGTTTGTGTACATCAGCTTTCTGTCCTGTACTCCACTAACAGCTGAGAGATTAAGGTCTCTTATGAATTCAGTCTTTACAGACCATCTAATCTGCTTACAGATGTGAATCATCAAAGGAAGTATACTCTAGGCATAAGAACAGTTGAACTTTAGCCTGCTTTCTATAACACCATGAGCTGTTGGGGACTTCAGATACACTACTCCCGAAAGTAAAAAATCCCAGAGAAACTATTTTACCCTAACCCTTTCTTAACTGGGCAATTTTCCATTTTTTTGTATTTTTACTTCCATCTTTCCACAAGCCATATATATATTTTTTTATTTTTCCGTTTACATAGGAGGGCTTTTTATTTACAAATTATACTTTCTATTTTTTATTTATTGTTCATTGTACAGGTGCTGGAAAAAAAATCCAAATGCAGTAGAATAGCCAAAAAAAAAACAGTTGCTCAATATTCCTATGGGCCTTTTTTTCAGTTTTTTATATGTTGGCATAACTAAGCTTCATCTCCTTAATGTCTACTGAGAGAGTTATCCTTAGATGAAATACTTTATTTTAAATAAAAAAAACTTAAGGAAGTGTGACCTCTTAATTTCACACCACATCCAGGATACAATATGGCTGATTTCTTCCATCACTTACACATTGACATACCTCATTTTTTTCTTTATTTGCAAAACTCCCATATCCAACACTTTATTAGATAGTGTTGGAAAGTGTTTTATATGTGTTCTAGGTGTGGGTGGGTGGGGGGGGGGTGATTAGAATTTTCAGGTATTTTTAAATTTTTTTTTTAAGTTTTCTTTTTTATATTATTTCAAGCCCCCTAGGGTACTTCAATCCTATGGGAGTCTGATCACTCCTACATTATACTGCAATACAACTTAATTGCAGCATATTGTGAATATACTGCTTTTGTAATACAATCTGTCTCTGGCAGACTGCAATACTTAATAACTAATGTTATGGCAACTAATCGGCACCCTCTGATGACGTCCGGTGAGGGTGGCACCCATGTGAAGCAGTGCTGTGGCAGTTACCGGCTGCTTACAGCCCTTACTGCTGTGCAATGTACATAGAAGTACAGCAGTAAGGAAGTCTTTAATGAAGCATATTGCAAAGTTTACTATTATCACCTGCACAATCTATAACTTCGGAACTTTTTAACATATCCGGGTGATTTTGAGATTGTTTTCTCAACATAAATTTTACAACTAACATGAAGTACAATGTAAGTGATAAGTTTTGAGTTTCGTTCTGAAAAAAAGTGAAATCTTTTTTTTTCAGCAAAACCTCTTAGCTCAGGAATTAAACAAGATATGTGCCTGCATAAGGAATGTTTGGTTCATAATGGATAAAATGAAATAGATTTCCTTTAAGTCTATTCCTACTACTTTTGCATCTTAATGAAGTTGTATGCGTCTTAAAATAACCAAAACTGCTGCTATTTATATCCACTATGTCTGGTACTGAATTTCATTATTACTGTTAAAGGCTAAGCAGCGTAGCAATAGTTATCCATTATAAATATGAATTTTCTTTATAATAAATCATCATACTTATGTTTCGGAGGGGTAGCAACTTTGAATACAGTAACCAAAGACCTAAATAGTTGTCTGTTTTTTATGCTTGTATCTGCACAATTTAAGATTGTTTCTGTGTTGTGCTACACATGCTTTAGTAGTGCAGAAGGCCTCCGCATGGCTGTGTATTTATGTAGGAGTGTTAAATGAGTACTGCTGATTAGGCTCAGGATAGGTGAGGCCTGATGTGACCGCTGCACTGGGGATTCCTGTTTACTGGTCAGCATTGAAGTAAAAGTTTCCATTAATACTTCAGTGTCTGTGGGCTCAGAATATTCAAGCCTATCCGATTACTGTCTGGTTTTTGATGAAGAATTACTTTCCAAACATCTGTTCCATGTTTGTGTGGACAGTGTCATGCAGCGTAACGCTTGTGGTATCTCTGTGGATAGGCCATTTAAGGGTGCACACCTGCACAAAACGCTCCCTGGGCTCACTACTAAGCTGACCAGCCTTAAAGATACAGCTGTACGCTTTGTACAAAACAAGTGTAAGCTGCCAATTTACTATACTTTTCAGCTCACTGGCCTTTTCCCTCTGTCAGTATTTTGTAAAATTCTAAATTATGGTCAGTTTTAAATATTTTTACTTGAAAAGGATCGGGTAGAAGAGAAAAAAAACAACAACCTTAAATACGACGTTAGAAGGGGAGCAGCACGATGAAGGGTGACTTGGGGTTAGCTGTGTGAAGTGAAGGAGGGTTTGGCATTGAAGTGGAGGAGGGTTGGCCATGACAGAAGGGGTACATGTGGATTGCAGAAGTGACTGTGTGAAGAGGAGAAAGAGGATTTGGGAATCTGGCTGTGTGTGTGGACAGGGATGTTGTGGTATGCTGGCTGTTGTGGACTGGGTCCTGAGAATACGCTGCTTGCGTGTGTGCTCACGAGGTCCTGGGGAGACGCTGGCTGTGTGTGTGTGCCGACGGGGTCTTGGGGGTACTCTGGGTGAGTGTGGGGTGACAAGGTTTTGGGGATATGCTGGCTGTGTGTGCTGACGAGGTCTTGGGGATATGCTGGCTGTGTGTGTGCTGACGAGGTCTTGGGGATATGCTGGCTGTGTGTGTGCTGACGAGGTCTTGGGGATATGCTGGCTGTGTGTGTGCTGACGAGGTCTTGGGGATATGCTGGCTGTGTGTGTGCTGACGAGGTCTTTGGGATATGCTGGCTGTGTGTGTGCTGACAAGTTTTTGGGGATATGCTGGCTGTGTGTGTGCTGACGAGGTCTTGGAGATATGCTGGCTGTGTGTGCTGACAAGGTCTTGGGGAGATGCTTTGGGGCTGATGGGGCCCTGGGTGTGTTTGGACTAGATCCTAGGAGTGTGCACACTCTACCAGAAGTCAAAAGTTACCCTATTGTAGTAAATGTTATTATTTGGTATTATCTGGTTTGCTTAACCTCATGAGAACAACATACAGTTTCCTAAATGTCAAAGTCATTGTGTAGTCCTATGTGAATACCATACAATAGTACTTGGGGGGAATTCTTTTTTACATAGTGTCACTGCAATTGTTATGTACAGTGAGAGAGGCTTAACGTTATGGTTATATACATGCACTATGATATCCACGTTGCATGTTGCTAGTTCCTTAGTTTGATAAAAGCATGGTTACAGGACATTGTGATACAGCAAAATACAGGTTAATATGACCACATTACATTACATATGGTGAAACGATTACATTAAATAGGCAAAGGACAGACCGACATGCATAGGATGTAGTACAATAGGGATACCGTTGAAGCACTAACGGTGATTGTGGTGAAAGTGGTGTGTCATGCTGTTGGTTTGACGGAAGAGACACTTCCCATAGCGCCACGTTTGCCAAGTACCGATTTTTAAGCTGCTAGCTACCACTGGAGCCTTGGTACAGCGTTCTTCCTGACTTCCCGTAAGGCTATGGTTATGATCACTTACATTTCAGGTGCTCCGATGAAGCCGGTGCTCTTGGCTGACAGGTTCCAGTGCTCTGTTGCACCCAGTTTTGCAACATGGATCTCCTGTTACTGCTGATGTTGTGAGAGTACCAAGTTGGAGCCACGGGTCAGGGCTTGGTGGCAATAAAAGCTGCGGCTTATGCACAGGAAACTATAGCATTTTGAAAGTGTTATATTGGTTATTAGTAATTTTAGCACAAGTACTTACAGAAAGAGTCCATTTGTTCACTTCTGGTTCAATTCTGGTAGAATTCAGTTTGTGAACTTAAGAAGATGCACTGCAAGAACACAGACTGGGAAGACCTATGGTCAGCAATTTATACATCCAAGATAAATTAGCTATAGATACCAGGTGTTAATAAGAGGGCGAAGAGACAGAGAAATGAGTCAGGAAGTCTCCAGGGAACAGAAGGGAATGAGTTATGCATGCACACATGTCAATAGGCTAGAAAGTTGCAGAGAAAAGAAAATTATTGCTTCAGATGGCTATGACTTCTGGTACTGAAGTAAAGCACACATACCAATACACAAGAAAGTATCCTGACATATCTAAACATCGTAACATGAGTAAAATGGTGGTATTTTAAGCTTTTTTCCATAAATTGTGTGTCTTCTAAAGCACAGAATAAAAATAGTAAATGAGATAAATGAATATGGACATTAATCCAAATTTAAGATACCTGTTAAACCATTGGTGTTAATCTGGCACCTGGTGATAATTTCATTAATTATATGAAAAACCCTATTTAACTAGTGTCCAGTCTATATTGATTGAACTGACTGAAACCCTCTGGCAGCAGGTTGTCCCGATAAAGGCCAAAAGGGGAATGTTTTAATGGTCATAGCACAGTTGCTAGCATTGCATACTTGTACCGTGTTATCCATAGGGAGGAGAAGAGTGAGGCTGAGTATATTTGATGGGGAGCTTTCCCGAATACTAGTTTTCCTCGTCAGACAAGAACATTTACAGCATTTTGATTATCAAAAAACATTAAAAGAATTAAAACCACAGAATGATATATGCACAGACATCTTATTTACAGCAGGAAGGTAATAAACAGACTAATAACTTGTGAGGCTATCTGTTTGTGGCCTCCAGGTCAGATATAGGGGATCATAAGGCTGGCCTGGATATCAAGACCACTTTGTGGGTTGTAGGTAACGACATGAGGCATCCCTGTTGGGTCTCTCTATATGTAAGCAAGCTGTCTCTGTTGGTGGCTGTGGCTTTGCTTATTTGATTGTTGGTCACTTGTATTATCTAAGCAGATACAGTTATGACTGTATATAATGGATTGGTTTGTGTGTTTGGGTTGAGGCTCATTTCTACGCTGTAATAAACCACTTCCGCCTTCTCCATTCTGGTCTCCGGCGATGGCTCCTGTCCTGCTCCCGCGATTAACATGGGAGCAGGAGAAACTGCTGCTACATTGAGAGACATACTGCAGACTTGGGACCCGCTGACGTCTTTCCACACTGGGCAGACAGGATCGAATTAAGATCTCACAATAGAGATCAAAATTTGATAACATATATGATCACTTGATGTTTTTCAGAAATAATCTCATACAACTGACCACCTAGCTATAAGGGTATAAGTATACTCATCTTTACACTACCAAAATTCTGTGTAGTACAGTTTTTATATCCCATGTCATAAATTATCTGAAGCTGGTGGCGATCACAAAAGTAGCAATTTGTTAACAATAGAAATATTTTGTGTACTTTTGAAATTTAAATTAGATTGTATGATGTATGATTACTTAATTTTTTCACAAATAATATAATCCATATTGATCTACATTTGATGGATTTTTTGTGAGGTACACCATGCCACTAGAACAGTTTACAAAATTGCCAAAATATATCAACATAAAACCATTATTTAGCATCACACGTGATGATTATTATCAGAGAACAGCCATAAGTGCAGCACAGGGAAAAGGATTAAAATTACATTTTTTGAAGGTTACACAAATCGCCTATATGTGGCCAGGACATCAATAGTGTCTCACACTACTCTGGTGGGATTTTGGTCCACTCTTCTTCCAGTCTTTTCTTTTGTGGGTTTCTTGGCCATAACTTTGTCACCAAGGATTTTCCAGAGGCGTTCTATTGGGTTTAGATCGGGACTCTGGGTTGGCCGTTTCAAGGAACTGCTTTTCCCATATTGCTGTGTGACAGGAGGAAATATCCTGCATGATAATTACTGGCTGAGTGAAGAACGCAATGAAAGAACCATATGTTGTTGAAGATACACTGATACAGAGTTGCATTCACTCTGCCATGTAGTTGTATGCGAGATTTAGAGCTCCAACTCCTGCTACAGAAAACATTCTCCAAACCCTAAAACTTTCTCCACAACCTTTCACTGACTTCTTTACATTCTTTTGGGTTATGTCTTTCCCCGATTGTCGACAAGCATAATATTTCCCGTTAGATCCAAATAAACTAAACTTTCATCAATAAATTTAACTGTGAACTAGCTTTATTTTCTTTAAGGGTAGTGCTGAGTGGACCCGTTCTGGTACGCCTAGTTCCGTCAAACCAAAAAGGTGCCATTTTTGCAGTTGTGAAAGGGTTAAACACCTGTGGGAGTTAAAGGGCTTGTCTATATAACTAACTTCGTGTACTGCTAAACAAACAAAGCTATCCTTACCTTCTCTGTTGCTTTGATTTGTTTTTTTTCTCTTAGTTTTTTTTTTACATCTATAGTTGTGCATAAACCTCTGCTGTGTGAGTTTTATGTAAATATGTAAATGTTCATTTGTTTTGTGACAAAGGTGCTTGCAGTCAACTGCTAACCAAGACAAATGCAATCATTGGAATGTCTTTCAAAAAACATATAAAGGTTTTAGAGGTGCCTTTAGTTGCAGGTTGTAACGGTTTTAAAATTTCTAGCTGTCAAGCAGATCTTTGGCTATTTCAGTTGGAGATTTTATGATGATGTTTGAGGCACATTTTTTTGCCATCAATTTTATTTATTTTTTTTCACTAAATCTATGGTTTGTTGGGTTTTAAGTTAATTCTTTATATTGTAATTTAGTTTTTATTTGTACATGTAAAAATTGTTCTGGCCAATAATGTGACAGCATTTTCAGAAACATCTGACAGGTTAAGGTGGTAAGCAGCTGTCAAAAGAAGACTGCACGTAAAACATTATTTTCTGTGCAGCCTAATACAATATCAATGTTGTAAATGGAATATACACTCACCGGCCACTTTATTAGGTACACCTGTCCAACTGCTCGTTAACACTTAATTTCTAATCAGCCAATCACATGGCGGCAACTCAGTGCATTTAGGCATGTAGACATGGTCAAGACAATCTCCTGCAGTTCAAACCGAGCATCAGTATGGGGAAGAAAGGTGATTTGAGTGCCTTTGAACGTGGCATGGTTGTTGGTGCCAGAAGGGCTGGTCTGAGTATTTCAGAAACTGCTGATCTACTGGGATTTTCACGCACAACCATCTCTAGGGTTTACAGAGAATGGTCCGAAAAAGAAAAAACATCCTGTGAGCGGCAGTTCTGTGGGCGGAAATGCCTTGTTAATGCCAGAGGTCAGAAGAGAATGGGCAGACTGGTTCGAGCTGATAGAAAGGCAACAGTGACTCAAATCGCCACCCGTTACAACCAAGGTAGGCAGAAGAGCATCTCTGAACGCACAGTACGTCGAACTTTGAGGCAGATGGGTTACAGCAGCAGAAGACCACACCGGGTGCCACTCCTTTCAGCTAAGAACAGGAAGCTGAGGCTACAATTTGCACAAGCTCTTCGAAATTGGACAGTAGAAGATTGGAAAAACGTTGCCTGGTCTGATGAGTCTCGATTTCTGCTGCGACATTCGGATGGTAGGATCAGAATCTGGCGTCAACAACATGAAAGCATGGATCCATCCTGCCTTGTATCAATGGTTCAGGCTGGTGGTGGTGGTGTCATGGTGTGGGGAATATTTTCTTGGCACTCTTTGAGCCCCTTGGTACCAATTGAGCATCGTTGCAACGCCACAGCCTACCTGAGTATTGTTGCTGACCATGTCCATCCCTTTATGACCACAATGTACCCAACATCTGATGGCTACATTCAGCAGGATAATGCGCCATGTCATAAAGCTGGAATCATCTCAGACTGGTTTCTTGAACATGACAATGAGTTCACTGTACTCAAATGGCCTCCACAGTCACCAGATCTCAATCCAATAGAGCATCTTTGGGATGTGGTGGAACGGGAGATTCGCATCATGGATGTGCAGCCGACAAATCTGCGGCAACTGTGTGATGCCATCATGTCAATATGGACCAAAATCTCTGAGGAATGATTCCAGCACCTTGTTGAATCTATGCCACGAAGAATTGAGGCAGTTCTGAAGGCAAAAGGGGGTCCAACCCGTTACTAGCATGGTGTACCTAATAAAGTGGCCGGTGAGTGTATAATAATCCAAAATGCCCAATGTTAAAAAAAAATCTCTTGTGAAAACTGTGTTTTTGTATTTCATGTATTTGCTGCGGAGGTTGCCCCAAAATTGTGACAAAATGTATTAGACACCTAAAAACTATTAGAAACAATTTTGGTTGGTCTCGCTGGGACAATTGCCATAGCCATTGCACTACTTGCACAGATAGCATTATGGGTAACTGTGGAAGGTCTTCTTCCACCATGTAACTTTCTTCCATGTTATCCTCCCTCTTCCACATATAGGTATTCATAGGTTCTTCCTTTTATCATGTATATGCATTGGTGTTTGTAGAGAGTTAGCTGAAAATGACCATCCTATAAATGTATGCCCTGTTAGTTGCTCCTATTTTGCTTCTGATTTGTTTCACATGGGTCTTAGTGTTTCATGTAGACTTTTGACTGGTTAATAAAGCAGTTGTCTTGCATATTGGTTACCTGCCTGTCTGCATTTGCTTCAAACAAGATATTTTAATGCACACACAATCATTAATTTTTAATAGCCGAAGAGGATCCAGCCGCATTGATGCATACCATAGCTTTGCCTAAAGCCAAGATTATCAGCTGGAGACGTGGTTTATGGCCAAGAGGTGAGGCCCAATATCGGCTGGCTCTCTGCTGATTCTTAAACAGCCTGAAGTGTTTTCGGGGAAGCGGTGTTTGAATAAAGTGCTTTTAACCCGTGTCTGCTCTGAGGCGTTTAAAAATAGAGATGCCATTTTCTCCTAAAAGATTGAGACAATTCTTTTCCCTTGGAGGCTTTGCTGCAATATCCCTGATTTGATTCTCATTTCCCATATACGAGCGGTCTAATAGGTTAAGGGTCGACTTTGCATAATCTTCAAATACAAAGCACAGCTGGATACATTTTTCTTTTAGCAAGTCTCTTTACAATGGAAAAAAAGATGCTTGTGTCTGTTCATTATTTTAAGTTGTAGATATTTTTACTGCCCTGTGTTAACCAAATGAAAATTTTGATCACATTGTATGTGATGTCTTATGTCCTAGTAGGAAGTGCTGTCAGCAGACATGAGAATTCAATTGCATTTTTCTGGTTCCTTCTGGAACATGAAGAGTCAGAGGTTATCGTTAATTTGCATAAGGATGCATTTACATGGATGATTGGTATGTTAATTAGTAGAGGAGCCGATTACTTCACTCATGTTGGACTGTATTGACTAATATATATATTTGTAATTATTTTCAGTATTAATGCCTCATTTTTATGCAAATGAGCATGATTTTTTTAATGCAAATAAGCTTCTCTGTGGAGCAGAAAAGTTGCCATACCTGCTAGTACACCTGTTTTATTCTGTCTGTTCCTTTTTTCAGCAATATATGTTGGACTTTGTTCAAAGTGGTACTGAGAAGCATATGAATATGAAATGGTGCACCAACGGACATGGCCCTGACCTGGTTGTGCCGTGATGATCATTTGCATACAGTTAAAAGCTTAATTTTCCCTCATAAAATATATATGGAAATTTTACAAAATGCTCTGCATAATTCTGTATTTACTTATGTGTGAGCTGGGAGGTAGAAGACTCTAAGTGTACCAGCACAATAATGTGCACTGTTCTTGTGGCCGTGTGTCACTGGTGTTTGAGGTTCGCTCATATTAAAGACTGTTGGATTTGCTCTCTGATTTGCAGTCATCACACAAATGTTCCATGTATGTGAGCCCATAGATATGGGGATTTGTGCTAGATGTTGAATCGATGGATAACCCAGGCAAATTCTACATTTGTTTGCATGTAGCCTAGGCAATTGATTCTCTAGGCATTGGAAAAGAGGTACGAGTGAGTCACAGCATCTAAGTCTCTGCCCAGCAATTACATATGGACTATAAATTAAGAGACGGAGGGGTATTCTTGCCCCAGTTTTCAAGGGTGCCCTGAGAGCTTTTTGTATGTCAGATTTATTTATCATAGTGGTGTACATTGCTTGATAAATGTTACATATGAGGTGTAAAATTCTGAGATATCTGCATTGGATTTGAGACTTTTTAATTCTGATTACTGTATTTTTCGGACTATAAGGCACACCTTAAATGCCTGCTAAAATGTCTGGGTTCATATATAAGGCGCACCTGTTTATAACGATGAATGACCAGCAGGTGGCAGACCTGTGCACAGTTCAATGCAGCTGTTGTCTGTAAGTGCGGTTCATATATAAGGTGCACTGGACTATAAGGCGCACCTATGATTTCTGAGAAAGTCAAAGGATTTTTTGTGCGCCTTATAGTCCAAAAAAATATGGTACTTAACATTTCCTATGCCAGGAGGGGGCTAAAGTTACATTTCACCTAAATTTGCAGCTTTTTAAAAAGTCTGACTTAATAAATCTGTCTACTACATCTGGATTCACTAAAGTTTTTTTCAGCTGGGACAATAGTAACACATTTGTTCACCAGAAGATTGACGTAACTAGAATGATAAATTTCTCCAAAGACTTCTGAAGACATGACTGAATAGAAAAACGGAAGACGAAGGGCAGTTTCCTACTGCGGCAATCACTCCTGGAGTTCTGTGTCATGGACTGACAACCCTGCTGGGGAAGGGACTCCTTGCATCGTAATAATGTGTGATGCAAGGAGTTCATGTTTTTCTTCAAAAATGATTACACGTTATGTGCTGCTGTCAAGTAGTGACGCAGGAACTCTTTGCATCATAGATCTCTAAAATGTAAGTCCCATCCCCATCAGTGTTGTTAGTCTGTAAGACAGGATTCTGCACAATCCGTGGTTTATGGTCTGACAAAGGCCGTATGAAACTCTCCTTAAAACTAATGCAAAATTTTTTGTAATGTTCATCTGCTTTACAGACTTCCCATTCTTTGGGCATTTTTGATTTAATAATGACTTGTATTTACAAGTAAAAATTATTCGTTGAACGCTGTTTTGGCATTCCTCATGTAGTCTGATACCATAAGTTTGTCTCTACAAAATCTGACAATGTCCAGTTAATACTGACAGAATTGTGGAAAAAAAATTCCTTCAAAGTGCTTTTGACTGCCGGAGCGATAATGGGAGCTTTCATTTAGGAGATATTTTACCCATTGCCACCCAAGTCACCTGTGTCACTTTTTAGTTAATTATGAAACACTTTAATATGTACATGTGATTTTGAGAAAGAATCATTAGTGACACATTGTACGGAAATTTTGATGATATGCCTTATTCAAAATTCTTAGTATGCAGCCCTAAGGACCAAGTCCTTTTTCGTTTTTGCGTCTTTATTTTTCACTCCCCACCTTCAAAAATGTATTTTATTTTTCCATGTAAAGAGCTGTGTATGGGCTTGTTTTCTGCGTAATAAATTACACTTCATAGTGACGCCATTTAATATTCTATGCCAGATACTGAACAGCAGGGAAAAAATTCTGACTGCAGTGAAAATGATGAAAAAACATATTTGTGCCATATCTTGTGGGCTTGGATTTTATGGCTTTCATTGTGCACCCCAAATGACAGGTCTACTTCATTCATTGGGTCTGTACGATGACAGGGATACCAAATTTGTATAGGTTTTATAATGTTTTTATACATTTACAAAAATTAAAACCTCCTGCTCAAAAAACAAATCTTCATTTTGCCATCTTCTGGCGCAAATAACTTTTATGTACTTTGGTGTACAGAGCTGTGGGTGCTGTCATTTTTTGTGACTTTTGATGACATTTTTAATGCTTCTATTTTTTGGACTGTACGACCTTTTGATAACTTTTTATAGAATTTTTTTATAGTTTTCAAAATGGAAAAAAAATGCCATTTGCAACTTTGGGTGCTATTTTCCGTTACGGGGTTAAACACAGTGAAAAACAGTTATTATATTTTGATAGATCGGGCATTTTCAGACGTGGCGATACCTAATGTGTTTATGATTTTTACTGTTTATTTATATTTATATGACTTCTAGGGAAAGGGGTTTATTTGAATTTTTAGGTTTTTTATTTTTTTTATTTTTTTACTATTTTTCAGACCCTCTAGGGTACTTTAACCCTAGGTTGTCTGATTGGTCCTACCATATACTGACATAAAAAATACATACGAAAAGGAGGGTGGTGTATACCCCCTCCCAGTACCACTTGGTGGGTATGACAAAAAGTACAAGGGAAGTGGAGGACCAATATAAAACTTAGCTTTTAATACATATTTATAATAAAAAAGTGTTAATATAAAAATGAAGGAACGTATCCGTTACCAGTGTTGGTAGAGATGATGCCGTGTGATGAATATAGGCAATGGTGATGCAGAGTGGCACCCAAATGTCGAGGTATATGATACCGTCTGCAGAGGGTGTATCGATGCTCAGAGATGATATATGTGCGAAAACTCTGAAAAGATGAGACAAGGTAAGAGGGGGGAGAGGGGGGGCGGGCACTCGAGGCTGTAGAGTGCGGGGTGCCCTAATAGACCCTATTATTGGAGATGAAAAGTCCCTGTCCAACCCTTCGAACCTCAACACGGAGCTGCAGCCATAGATGGCTGCCACCCAGTCAGGAACCTGTCCATACCAGCGGCCCTCTGACCCTAATACAGGGGAGGCGGGAGGGAAGGGGGAAGATATCCAGAAGAAAAGTCTCTTGTGATGCAAAAGAAACCCAATCTATCTAAAGAGGGAAAATAGATGTGTCCTCTATTGTGAAGATAGTGGGTATTAGTGGCAAAAGGCAGGTAGAGAATATATAGCTGCAGGGTCGCATCTGGTCGTAAGAACCCTACATGTCATGTTTCGCCTCTTCAATTGGGCTCATCAGGGGCAAAGGAGACCAGAATAACCTGCTTCAGAAGCCTATGTAGATGTGTCGGCTGAGGACAGCAAAATGATTTTATATGATCTTGAATTGGATCAGGGCAATGGCCGGATCAAGGTGGTCCATTCCAAAAGGTGGTTGGCGTGGACCGTTTTAGCCTGGACTTAGAAGCGCCAAATGCTCGCATGGTGCCGGAGATGTCAGTGGAACTGGTCTCCTTTGCCCCTGATGAGCCCAATTGAAGAGGCGAAACATGACATGTAGGGTTCTTACGACCAGATGTGACCCTGCAGCTATATATTCTCTACCTGCCTTTTGCCACTAATACCCACTATCTTCACAATAGAGGGCGCATCTATTTTCCCTCTTTAGATAGATTAGGGTTCTTTTGCATCACAAGAGACTTTTCTTCTGGATATCCTGCCCCTCCCCTCCGTCCTCCCCTGTATTAGGGTCAGAGGGCCGCTGGTAGGGACAGGTTCCAGACGGGGTGGCAGCCATCTAAGGCTGCAGCTCCGTGTTGAGGTTCAAAGGATTGGACAGGGACTTTTCATCTCCAATATTAGGGTCTATTAGGGCCGCTCCCCCCTCTTACCTTGTCTCATCTTTTCAGAGTTTTCGCACCCATATCATCTGTGAGCATCGATACACCCTCTACAGACGGTATCATATACCTCGACATTTGGGTGCCACTCTGCATCACCATTGCCTATATTCATCACACGGCATCATCTCTACGAACACTAGTAACGGATACGTTCCTTCATTTTTATATTAACACTTTTTATTATAAATATGTATTAAATGCTAAGTTTTATATTGGTCCTCCACTTCCCTTGTACTTTTTTTTTCATATACTGACATACTACAGTATGGCGGTATATGGGGACTTTGCACATCATCCATTACAATGTGCAAATCGCACATGGTAGTAGATAGCCTAGATCATGATAGCCTCGGATCTTCGTGTGACCCGAGGCTGTCATGACAACGGATCGCCGCCGATGACGTCGCGGGGAGCGATGATCGAAGCCAAGAGCCGTCGGCTCGTTAATGCTGATAGCAGCTTTGCTGGCGGCAATCAAAGGATTAACACCTGTGATCGGTGCTAGCACTGATTGCGGATGTTAGCGACGGGCGTTTCCTTCATTTTGAAGCAATTGCCCGGTGAGTATGAAGAGGGCTCAGCCCGTGAGCCCTCTTCATACTCCCCATTGTGCAACAAGGAGTAAGGGTATGTCTTATTACCCTATTGGGTTAAAGACAATCATACCACCAAAATAACTCCTGTTTTTCATAGGTCTGCTTTATTTTCCAATGCCTTTTGTTTTTGAACGATGTTAGATGGGCTTAAAATTTTAGGAGCAATGATTTACATTTTCTCAACACACTACAATACTGTATATTTTCCTAGTCAATTGTATTAAGCTGCATCTTTGTTCTACTGTACACACAACTTCAAAATGTCATATTTACACTTGTGTGTTTTAGAACGCCCTGTAGCACATTGTACCCAACCATTTACCCTGTACTTTTCCTAATACTACAACTGGCACTGGTTATTGATTTACGAGCTTTTAGCCTAGATTATGTTTGTTTACTCTTACGTCTGACCTCATTATCATGTAGTTCTATTACTCGTATAGTCATAGCATATAGGTAGGTGAGATTATTCACATTGCTGCTTGGGTTCCTATGTACCTAAAGCTAGCTCACTCATGTTTTGACACATTTCCTTCTTCTTGGAAACGGAGAGCAGGTTAACAGAGGATACAGAGAGAAGCTCAGGTTCATGACACATTGCAGTCTGAATGTCACATTTCCTATTGCAGGAGAAGTTTCATTTAGAAGCTGTCCATACTGCCCTCAGGAAATAGTACAGCCATACACTTTGTACTTGAACTTTATTGGACTCAATTATTCTGGGATTTATTCAGACTGTTTAATAACAAACTAGAGTGCTGCGGAAAAAAAGTTACTGCTACCACGAGATTCTGATGTGCTAACGTTCTAATTACATCACAAGAATGGAAGTGTAAGTGGGTGACACTGCCAATTTAGATTATACAGATAGATACTGTGGTTTATCAGCCAGGCATTAGGACCCAGCAGCCCAACTAAAGATATGTGTTCACCTTTGGTTTAGACTGTCGGAGTAGAGATAAGGCAGTTACCGTAGTTTAGGGCCATGAAGAGACATAAGCTGGTGTGGAGTACAGCCTAGTGTGGACTACAGAGTATAAGTGTCCCTATGTCTAGAATTGGCCTCAAGGTGGATCATCTTATTAATTAATTAATGACAAGACATAACAAGCTGCAAGTGTCTGACTAAGTACCTGTCTGTGACAAGTAGGCCTAGTCCGGGTGAATGAGGCCTGAGGAGATTGATTCTAGACTGCTAAAGTCTTTTGGTTATATAACACATGTAGAGCCATAAAATAAACAGTGCTTAAAGGAAACATGTCACCGCATTTGCACATATACAGCCACTGACGGGTTCCTATAGAATGCTATAAATTAACTGACATCCTTCTTTTAGCTAAAATTTGTTTCACTTTCATCCACATAAATCATCTTTCATCTTATATTACCTGGCATCAGAAGGGGGGGGGGGGGGGGTATGCATGTATCTGGCCACATGAAGACACAGCTGCCTCCATGGACTGCTACTCCTTTCCATCCTCGATGGAGGCTGCTGTAATCATGTAATCACATACAGTACATGGTGTACAATTTGCTATTCTTAGAAGGCTAAAGGACCTGCGATCATTTCACTCTGGTCACTTGTCACAAATGTAACACAATATTTCCCATCTGTACATAGAGCTTTACTTGTCTGTAGTTAAATATTAACAGACAGTCTCTCAGTACAAAAAGGCAGAGAAAGAGAAGAGTCATAGATTCCAGACATGAGTCATAAAAGCTAATTTGCATATCAGAAAAACATCTACTTAAGGTACAGTGCACCACTGGAAGCTAATTTTAGGTGATATTGGGAGGACTTGTTACCCTTTATCAGCTGACATTGTTAGTCAGGGTGGTCAAAATCTTTAAGGAAGGGCTTGTCTAATTATCGCATCGTAACTTTTTGTAGAATTTATAACAGCCATAGTTCAAGCTTGCCAGAGGGTTTTGGTCATGGTGTTCTGGTTTTACTTAAAGGGCACCTACCACCACAAATCTACCTATAAAGGTAGATTGGGTGGTAGGTGGATCAATGGGACGTGAGGATAGCCCTTTTAAGGGCTAATCCTCACGTCCCTGCACTTTTTTGATAACTTTAATTTGATATTTATTCAAATTTACTTATGCGGCTACCGGCACGTGGAGTAGCCGCATATGAGATTACACGAGGCGGCTACTCCACGCCCCGGTAGCCATTTTACCCCTCCTACTCACCCATCTTCGGCGCGCAGCTACCTCGTCCGGCGATCCTGCCGTCTGCGCATGCGCAGAAGAGGGGTAAAGTGGCTACCGGGGCGTGGAGTAGCCGCCTCGTGTAATCTCATATGCGGCTACTCCACGCCCCGGTAGCCGCATAAGTAAATTTGAATAAATATCAAATTAAAGTTATCAAAAAAGTGCAGGGACGTGAGGATTAGCCCTTAAAAGGGCTATCCTCACGTCCCATTGATCCACCTACCACCCAATCTACCTTTATAAGTAGATTTGTGGTGGTAGGTTCCCTTTAAGTTGCATCTGTTATTTTGCGTATAGAGAATATTTTATTAATCTAAGGTAATACCACCTGCCATATACTTTTAATTATGTGCATTAAATAGGAGACTCCAGAGAACTCCCTTTTCCCCCACAACCAATCAGATATTCCTGATGCAGCCATATTATCCTACTACTTTGTGTATGCCTTAACATGACCGTGAACAGTTCATGAAAAACTGATTGTGGGCTGGCCAGATTTCACGGACCGACCACAGTGCAGAAGACGAGATTCAGAGCATCATAGTTATATATAATACAAGGAATCCCTTCTTCAGAATTGCTGCTCATTTTTAAGGGAAATACATTCGCTAAATGGGCAGTTTAGAAGAACTGACTAATTGTCTTTAAATGTTTAAAGTTTTTAAGATTTTGTTTTTTAATTCCTTTTTTTTTTTTTAAATGTAATGCTAATAAGTAATATTCCTTTAGTTGAGTATTCTGTTCATTTATTAAATATTATCTTCTATTTCCTTTTATCTTTCAACCTTGTCTGCTTTCCCAAACTAACTCTGAAAATACCTGCTTGTACGGTTCCTATAGGAGTTGCATTGTAGGGCTGTAGCAGCTGTCTTTGTAAGAAATTACAATGTGGCGAGTGTCACTTAATAAATAATTCCGTTAACACAATTTATTTTCTTTGTAATCTTTAGGAAATGGCAAAAATTTTAAACCATCCCCGGGTGTATGCGTTTCTTCACATCCCGGTGCAGTCTGCTTCAGACAGTGTGCTCATGGACATGAAGAGAGAATACTGTGTAGCAGACTTCAAAAGAGTGGTGGATTTCTTGAAAGAGAGGTATGTTTACTTGTGTGCAGAGTGAGATTAGCAGTGCTTTCTTCACAACATCTGAAAGGTAACTTATTCCTATCACTGCCGAGTAAAATGAAGAGTAAATCTTCAAGGTTCTTAAATTCCTTGGAACAAAGCATTTGTGCGTCTTTTTCACTTTCTATTGAATAACTTTCATCGCAGGGAGTTGTCCTTTTACTGTTGCAATTTTTTTTTTTTTTTTGTGCTTGAGTATGGGATGGTATATAGGCAAAGAGCATGTCCTTTATAGTGGCAATACTGAAAGAATAAAAAATGACATATTTATGCCTGCTTCTCTGAGGACAGGTGGCACAAACCTTCCCCTGGTGCTGGAGAGTTGACAGGTATTGTCATTTCATAGACACGTCACTTTATGTACTGTAGTGCCTCCTCACAGGAGATCTGAGATTTACAACACTTGTTCATGCATGTCAGCATTTTCTCTGCTTACATATGTCTTACATATTATATTCAATTACTATGCAGGCCTTCATTGTTAAACTCAGTAAAACACTATGTTTAGTAAATTATTTAAATATGTGACTATCTTTAACAGGTTTTACAGTGGGTTTATTAGGTCTTCAACTTTGTAATAGACTGTGCTCTTTGGTAAGAAAAAAAAAATATAATGGATATACATCTGTGGCTAGATCAATGTTCCCCACTCGCAAGCCTGGGAAGAATTTAGTTCTGATCCAAAGGATGTGAGTCAAGAGCGGAAGCTAAGTGAAGGTGTGGCATTATGCTTCTGCTCTCTTTTCCTCTGCACAATACCAGTATAGCTGTACTGGTGTCATAGTCAGTGGGAGGCAGAAGGAGCACTTCCATCACAACTTCATTTAGCACATGCTCACCCCCACTGACATGCTTTAATCTGCTGGCCCTACGCGCCAAAAGAGGTTAGGGACCACCTCCTCCCCTGTGATTGACATCATGCAACAGACTTCGGTGCTAAATTCTCCTACTCTTCGACTTTATTTAACCAAAGTACCATGGATGGAAGACTGACATATTTTTCAAACTACAATAAGCTCCATACTATAAGATGAACACCAGATTTAGTCATCAAAAAGAGGAAAAATATATTAAACACCAAGTAAAAATTCCCTGCTGCATATACACAAGCTCTTCTACATCCATCCATCTATTCACTTAGTTACAGCTCTGCTACATCCACCTATTCACTTATGTGGAGCAGTGATTTTCAACCAGTGTGCCGTGACACATGGTCGGGTGTGCGGCGGGGAAAGTTCCCCAAACTTTGGTGCCCCTCGTGTTTTGTTTCCCGGCAATGCGCAGTGATGCACAGTCACGGCTTCTTACAATGTAGGAGACGTGTACAATAACACATGCGCAAGCTTTGAACCTCGCGCGACAATATGACGTCACCAAGGCCGGCGCATCACCCTGAGAGCGAAGAGACTCTCGCATTTGCCCACCGCCAAGGTAATGCCCACCAATAATGCTGACTATATGAGCTTTTGCCTGAGTATATGAACTGTTGGCAGAATACTCAGCATATGAGCTGGTACTTTTAGTACTCCAGCAGTGTACTGCATATAACAATGAGAAATGTAAAATGAGAAATACTATAGTCATGAGGCTGGAGTACTACAAGTACCAGCTCATATGCTGAGTATATGAGCTGACACTTGTACTCTGGCCTCATGGCCATAGTACCTCTCATTGTACCCCTTTATTTTGCAGTATACATAATAATCAGCACCATATACTAAAAACAGGGAGAAACTGAGAACTGTTGAGGAAGAGCTTTGTGTGCGTCTTTCCACCATTCCTGCCAGGATATCCCTTTTGTGTTTATCGAAACAGGCCCAGGTTTCACACTGAGTGAGTAAAATAAATTTAGAATCTATATTATTAACTATATGTATAATATGACCGTTTTAGTGTCATTTTGTGCTATTTTGGTTGGTGGTGTGCCCCAGGATTTTCTAAGTATAAAAAGTGTGCCGCGGCTCAAAAAAGGTTGAAAATCACTGATGTGGCTACAGCCATCCATCCATTCGTTTAAATACAGCTCTTCCACATTCATACACTGCTCTGCCACATTCAGCTATTCATTCACAGAGCTCTTCCACATTCATCCATTCACACACAGAGCTCTGCTGCATCCATACATTTATACACAGAGTTCTTCTGCATCCGTCCATTTACACGTACAAAGCTCTGTTGCAATCCATCCAGTTGCAAACACACACATGCAAAGCTCTGTTGGTTCTATCCATTCACACACACACAGGCAACACACTTTCCCAATTGGCAACATGAAATGGTTCAAGGACCATATAGTAATGAAGCATGTGAATAATCACATTGCTCTGACATCAAATTAAGATCCTGTAGTTATTTTTCATGTCAAGACAGTTTTCATTTTTATACTTACAATATGTAGTCGAGTATAAGCTGATAAGCCCCTAATTTTTCCACCAAAAAACAGGGAAAACCTATTGACTCGAGTATAAGCCTAGGATGGGAAATGCATTGATCACAGCCAGTATATAGCTAGTCAGACCCCTTCCCCCATAGTATATAGGCATCCAGCTCCCTGTCTTCAGTATATAGCCAGCCCCCTGCCACAGTAGTATATTGTTATTGCCACTCTAAAGCTGGCCATACTAATTTTAGCTAACTTTTTTAAAATTACTACATCACTGCACATAGTAAACTAGGTAGTAAGGACGCTTCCCCTCTCTTCCTATATGGATCCATAAACAAGCTAGGGTGTCTAGCATTATTTATAATGGGTACATACATTTTGTTTTATATACAGAGGTGTATCCTCACATCCACCCAATTGTAAGTAGTGGCCAATTATGAGATATGCGCTATCATTATTACAATTCCAACATTAAACCTACTGAATTCAGCAAAATATTTAACCATAAACAGTGGCTGTGTTTTCACAACGCTTTCTGGTATGCTTTCTTGTCTGAATCTTGTGTCTAATGAGAATAATGGCAAAGCACAAATATTAGATTTCACCTGACACCTCATCACTTAGAGGCATAGGGTGGAGCTCTTCTAAGTTATTAAAGGCTTCACCTCTGGTGAATTATTATTCTACTCCTCCTCACTTATCAGCCATTATACAAATGATACCCTCTGTTTACTGGCGCAGATAATCTGTCAATGTACCTTCTTCTCATCTATCTCACTGCCTGTCCATGTGTTTACATATAGTGGTGCCAGGCTGTGAGCTAATCGTTATAAAGATATCCAATCTGTAAATATCTGCTGCGTACAGCGAAAAGCCCCTATGATGTAAGAATCCTGTGGACACTGATGAATTATGCAGCCCTTCAACTGAACACATTTGGCTAATATTATCTCTGGGAATTGAGACATATACATAATTGGTAAAGCAACATATAAAAAACTCCAGTCACAACATCATTTTACATTGATGTGGCCCCTATAGAATCCCTGTGATTCAAAGGCTTGTTAACTGTAGAATGATATTTGCATCCCTAATTTTAACTGATCTGGGACAAAGTTTGTTTTTTTACAGTGGATCTGTCGTTTCTCCCCATGTGTCTGTTTTGTTTTCTCCTTGAATAAGCGTTTACAGAACTTTTTTTCTCATAATTTGTCAGCTATCCCCTCCTTGAACTCAGAATTGTTGTTTCTCCCATTTGTACATGCGTTTCCATTGAAATGCTTGTTATCGGTAATGAGCACCTCGTGTTTTGCATTGTTTGCATACTAAACATACATTACAGTTGCTTGCACCACTGAAGTGTTTTGGCGCTTGCTTTTGCAATATTTAAGGTGTGACACCTGGAAGCCGGCGAAGCTCTAATATGGCAAACTAGTATGGAGAAAACCTGGAGTATGGAGTCCACCTGAAAAAAATCCCCCAAAAAATGCACAAATCCAACTTTGCATAAAAAATTCAAGAAAAAGAAAAATATGTTATACATCCCTCTCAATGTGTAGAGAAAGTGTAATGCATTAGCCAATACAGGTCTAGTTAGGTCTATTAATATAAAATATGATATGTAGGCAGTGTAATCCAGGTAAAGGAGTAGATTTTATCACTATGTACTCCGGTTTTATTTACTCCGGTCTTCTGCAGATTTGAATACGGTGGTTAGAGTTAGTTCAAACTTTGCCTTGCAGTGGTTGAATTTGGGACCTAAAATCTGCAGCAGTAATTAACCTTAATCCTTTTAAGCTGTAATTCTTCTCACAGCATGTGGATGAGATTTGCAAAAATCTGGTCCACTATGCTGGAAACTATAAATGGCTGCAGGTTAGCTACTGGCCGTTCCAATGCGGCTAATCGGTAGTGACTCCACAGTATATCTCTCCGGTCTAAAGCTCTCAGCATTGCTAGTAAGCAATGATATTTGATATTTGAAAAGGGCACTCTTGTCCCACTCCAGAAGAAATCTCAATCTGTTACTTGGGTTATGACAAACTGAAGCAACTAAATTTTACAGATTGGTTTCTGCCTTCTGAATTAGAACCCCTACTACGTGTGAACAACCTGATGATATCAGATCGTGCTTGGAGTTTTTTTGTGAAAACTAGAGAGCCGCAGGTTAACACAAAGGCTCTCTGGGTCCATTAATTCTTTTTGAAAATAATAAAGAACCTGGGTCCCTGCCTGGTCCATCTGCTGTCAATGCTGGCCTTTATTGGTGTACAAAGGCTCGGAGGTGTGAGGGTGCTTGCAGCGCACGCCCACTACATCCTCTTGCGGTCTTTGGTTGTCAATGTTGATCACCGTTGAGCCTCTCAACAGATTGGAATTGAAGACCAAGGCAAGTATGGATTCTTTTGCTTTGGAACCTCCGCAGCCCCTTTATGCTTGGTTAGATATGAAAATTTCAGCCTTTCCTTAATAATACTTAAAGGGAATTTCTCAACAGTTTTCATAATAAATAGTTGCAGACAGTGTTGGGTACCATACCTTTGTGTGTGTAATTAATAGCAGCAGGACTGTGAGAAATTGATTGTTACAGGATTGCAGCCTAACATGGAGCATTCTGGTGCTTGACTGTAGAATATCTCTTCAATGTACTGCTGCACAGCCCATTCCTCCTGAGTAACAATCTTTTTTCCTGGCAATGCTATAAGCCCTTTATATAGACCAAACAGGATAACCTCGTGACAAAAGTCTATCTCAAAGTATTAGCCTGAAAATGAAATTCCTCTAAATCAGAACAACCTTGTCTCAATCTAATAAATTTCCCCCACTGTTGTAGCTTTTAGAGTATGTTTGGGATGATTACTAGTCTCCTTTAGAATGGTATTGCCTGATGTCTATTTTCTGAATGAAGATGTTTTAACTGATTTGTTATCATGGTGGCCCGTGACAGAGATATCCAGAAAAGACGTTGGGGCTCATTTACTTACCCGGTCCTGTCGCGATGCAGCGGCGTGTTCTAACTCGAGGATTCGGTCTTCCGGCGATCCACTAAGGTAGTGTGCCCGATGTCCACCAGGTGCCGCTGCTGCGCCGAGGTCCGCCACATTTTTTTTTAAATTCTGCGGGTTTTCCGAATCCGATGCGCTACAATTAGAGATGAGCGAGCACTAAAATGCTCGGGTACTCGTTATTCGAGACGAACTTTTTCCGATGCTCGAGTGCTCGTCTCGAATAACGAGCCCCATTGAAGTCAATGGGAGACTCGAGCATTTTTCAAGGGGACCAAGGCTCTGCACAGGGAAGCTTGGCCAAACACCTGGGAACCTCAGAAAAGGATGGAAACACCACGGAAATGGACAGGAAACAGCAGGGGCAGCATGCATGGATGCCTCTGAGGCTGCTTAATCGCACCATTATGCCAAAACTATGGGCAACAGCATGGCCATGACAGAGTGACAGAATGAAGCTAGATAGCATGTAAAACATCCAATAATTGACCCTGACACTATAGGGGACGGCATGCAGAGGCAGCGGCAGCAGCGGCAGGCTAGAGAGTGGCATGGCGACATACTCTAAATGGACTCAGGCTTCAAACCAATGGGTGGCAGAGAGGAACCAAAGGAGGTGAGCAAGAAGCGCTCAAATAATATCGGTACATGATAAAAGTTTGCCAGTATATTTTGTGGATTACACAGCAGGGTGGCGACAAAGTTAACATGGAAGCCATGAAAACAACCCAAAATTCTGCCTGACACAGCTCGTTTGATAAGGGGACCATGTATGGAGGCAGTGAACTAGTAGTAGATTAAAGGTGCTGCAGTTAAAACTATGTTAGTTGGATCTTGGCATGGAGCTGGCGCTCCGCTGCCAGGCGAGCTTTCGCCAATCCAAGCCCCTGTTTCTAGGCTACTCCCCAAACAGCACTTCTAAGAACCTTTTGTATAAGATCAAGTGTAGTAGCGTTCTTATAAGTTTAGGATATGGCGGGTGAGGGGAATGTAAACAGATGCGCAAGAAGCGCTGAAATAATATCGGTAAATGATAAATGTTTGCCAGTATATTTTGTGGATAACACAGCAGGGTGGCGACAAAGTTAACAACTTTGATGTGGAATCCATGAAAACAACCCAAATTTCTGCCTGACACACCTCGTTTGATAAGGGGACGATGTATGGAGGCAGCTATATGGACGACTTTTGGAGGTAGCAATGGAGACAACGTGTGGAGGCTGCTATGGAGACAATTTAATTTGGATAGTGCCTGTATGTGGCAGTCCAAAAAAGTTTTCAAACCAGAGGAGCGGGTAGGTGGCCCTCCAGAAAAATGAAATAGATTGAGTGCCTGTATGTGGCAGTCCAAAAAACTTTTCAAACCAGAGGAGCAGGTAGATGGCCCTCCAGTAAAATGGAATAGATTGAGTGCCTGTATGTGGCAGTCCAAAAAATTGTTTAAAACAGAGGACCGGGTAGGTGGCCCTCCAGAAAAATTGAATAGATTGAGTGCCTGTATGTGGCACTCCCAAAAATTGTTTAAAACAGAGGACCGGGTAGGTGGCCCTCCAGAAAAATTAAATGCATAAAGTACTATAGCTAGAGCCAGTGGGCCCTGTCAAAAAATAGCCAGTTTCCTCTGCTTTACTGTACAAAGAGGAGGAGAAGGAGGAAAATGAGGAGGAGTGGATAAATTATTCAGGTTGAGCTTCCTTCACCTGGTGGAGATTGGAAATTATGAGAAATCCAGGCTTTATTCATCTTAATAAGCGTCAGCCTGTCAGCGCTGTCAGTCGACAGGCGTGTACGCTTATCGGTGATGATGCCACCAGCTGCACTGAAAACCCGCTCGGACAAGACACTAGCGGCAGGGCAGGCAAGAACCTCCAAGGCGTACAGCGCCAGTTCGTGCCACATGTCCAGCTTTGAAACCCAGTAGTTGTAGGGAGCTGTGTGATCATTTAGGACGATGGTATGGTCAGCTACGTACTCCCTCACCATCTTTCTGTAAAGATCAGCCCTACTCTGCCGAGACTGGGGACATGTGACAGTGTCTTGCTGGGGTGACATAAAGCTGGCAAAAGCCTTGTAAAGCGTACCCTTGCCAGTGCTGGACAAGCTGCCTGCTCGCCTACTCTCCCTCGCTACTTGTCCCGCAGAACTACGCACTCTGCCGCTAGCGCTGTCAGAAGGGAAATACTGTTTCAGCTTGTGAACCAGGGCCTGCTGGTATTCATGCATTCTCACACTCCTTTCCTCTGCAGGGATGAGAGTGGAAAGATTTTGCTTGTATCGTGGGTCCAGGAGAGTGAACACCCAGTAATCGGTGCTGGAATAAATTCTTTGAACGCGAGGGTCACGGGATAGGCAGCCTAGCATGAAATCTGCCATATGCGCCAGAGTACCAACACGTAAGAATTCACTCTCCTCACTGGCCTGACTGTCCATTTCCTCCTCCTCCAACTCCTCCAACTCCTCTTCTTCTGCCCATACACGCTGAACAGTGAAGGACTCAACAATGGTCCCCTCTTGTGTCTCGCCAACATTCTCCTCCTCTTCCTCCTCATCCTCCTCCACCTCCACCTCCTCCGATATGCGCTGAGAAACAGACCTAAGGGTGCTTTGGCTATCAACAAGGGAATCTTCTTCCCCCGTCTCTTGTGACGAGCGCAAAGCTTCCGACTTCATGCTGATCAGAGAGTTTTTCAACAGGCCAAGCAGCGGGATGGTGAGGCTGATGATGGCGGCATCGCCACTGACCATCTGTGTTGACTCCTCAAAGTTACTCAGCACCTGACAGATATCAGACATCCACGTCCACTCCTCATTGTAGACTTGAGGAAGCTGACTGACCTGACTACCAGTTCTGGTGGAAGTTGACATCTGGCAGTCTACAATGGCTCGGCGCTACTGGTAAACTCTGGATAACATGGTCAGTGTTGAATTCCACCTCGTGGGCACGTCGCACAACAGTCGGTGAGCGGGCAGTTGGAGGCGGCGCTGCACTGCCCTGAGAGTGGCAGCATCTGTGCTGGACTTCCTGAAATGCGCACAGATGCGGCGCACCTTCGTGAGCAAATCTGACAGATTGGGGTATGTCTTGAGGAAACGCTGAACTATCAGATTTAACACATGGGCCAGGCATGGCACATGTGTCAGTCTGCCGAGTTGCAGAGCCGCCACCAGGTTACGGCCGTTGTCACACACAACCATGCCTGGCTTCAAGTTCAGCGGTGCCAGCCACAGATCAGTCTGCGCCGTGATGCCCTGTAATAGCTCTTGGGCGGTGTGCCTTTTATCGCCTAGGCTCAGCAGTTTGAGCACCGCCTGCTGTCGCTTAGCAACGGCACTGCTGCTGTGCCTAGAGCTACCGACTGATGGCGCCGTGCCCACGGATGGTAGTTCGGAGGAGGAGGTGGAGGAGGGGTGGGAGGAGGAGGAGGCATAGTAGGCCTGAAACACCTGGACCGAGGTAGGCCCCGCAATCCTCGGCGTCGGCAGTATATGACCAGCCCCAGGGTCAGACTCTGTCCCAGCCTCCACCAAGTTAACCCAATGTGCCGTCAGCGATATATAGTGGCCCTGCCCGGCAGCACTCGTCCACGTGTCCGTGGTCAGGTGGACCTTGTCAGAAACGGCGTTGGTCAGGGCACGGGTGATGTTGTCTGACACGTGCTGGTGCAGGGCTGGGACGGCACATCGGGAAAAGTAGTGGCGGCTGGGGACCGAATACCGAGGGGCGGCCGCCGCCATGAGGTTGCGAAAGGCCTCGGTCTCTACTAGCCTATAGGGCAGCATCTCCAGGCTAAGCAATCTGGAGATGTGCACATTAAGGGCTTGGGCGTGCGGGTGGGTTGCACTATATTTGCGTTTCCGCTCCAGCGTCTGGGGTATGGAGAGCTGAACGCTGGTGGATGCTGTGGAGGATCGTGGAGGCGACGATGGGGTTTTTGTGGCAGGGTCCTGGGCAGGGGGCTGACTATCAGCTGACACAGGGGAAGGAGCAGTGGTGTGCACGGCCGGAGGTGAACGGGCTTGTTGCCACTGAGTGGGGTGTTTAGCATTCATATGCCTGCGCATACTGGTGGTAGTTAAGCTAGTAGTGGTGGAACCCCTGCTGAGCCTGGTTTGGCAAATGTTGCACACCACAGTCCGTCGGTCATCCGGTGTTTCCTTAAAGAACCTCCAGACTTCTGAAGATCTAGCCCTCGCCGCAAGAGCCCTCGCCACGGGAGCTTCACTAGTTGACACATTTGGCGCTGATGCACCAGCTCTGGCCCTGCCTCTCCGTCTGGCCCCACCACTGCCTCTTCCAACCTGTTCTGGTCGAGGACTCTCCTCCGTCTCAGAAGCACTGTGTTCACCCGGCCTCTCAACCCAGCTTGGGTCTGTCACCTCATCATCCTCCGATCCCTCAGTCTGCTCCCTCCTCGGACTTCCTGCCCTGACAACAACTTCCCCACTGTCTGACAACCGTGTCTCCTCATCGTCGGACACCTCTTTACACACTTCCACTACGTCAAGAAGGTCATCATCACCCACAGACTGTGACTGGTGGAAAACCTGGGCATCGGAAAATTGCTCAGCAGCAACCGGACAAGTGGTTTGTGACTGTGGGAAGGGTCCAGAAAACAGTTCCTCAGAGTATGCCGGTTCAAATGCCAAATTTTCCTGGGAGGGGGCAGACTGGGGGGGAGGAGGCTGAGGTGCAGGAGCTGGAGGAGTGGCGATTTCGGTGACATGGGTGGACTGCGTGGAAGACTGACTGGTGGACAAATTGCTCGAAGCATTGTCAGCAATCCACGACATCACCTGTTCACACTGTTCTGGCCTCAACAGTGCTCTACCACGAGTCCCAGTAACTTCAGACATGAACCTAGGGAGTGTAGCTCTGCGGCGTTCCCCTGCTCCCTCATAAGCAGGTGGTGTCTCACCCCGGCCAGGACCACGGCCTCTGACCCCTGCAGTAGTTGGACGCCCACGTCCCCGCCCTCGTCCTCTACCCCTAGCCCTCGGGTTAAACATTTTTAAAATGAGAGTTATAGCTTTAATTTTTTTTTTAACTTTTTTTTGTGTTTTTTTTTTTTTTTTGAGTTTTTAAAACCAAACAATGCTATCCTATTGCTATGGCTATTTTCTAGCCAAGTATGAAAGCACACTACTTTGCCAGATGAGATGACGCTGAGTTATTAAACAAAATAAACGTAAAATAAAAAAGGACAAATGGCAGACTGTGCCTAATTGAAATCCAACCCCTACTAAATTTTCCCACTTCGGTCTTTGCAATGGATATGTGCGTCACTAAGCGCAAAACACAGCGGTCGCAAGTCTCACTACAATTTGCTCACAATTGGCTAGTAGATGCACTGCAGCAAGTACAGCCACCAGCAGATCAACCAGAAATCAAATATATAACGCTACTGTAGGCGTAAGCCGTTTGGATTCTCCTATGGCTATTTTCTAGCCAAGTATGAAAGCACACTACTATGCCAGATGAGATGACGCTGAGTTATTAAACAAAATAAACGTAAAATAAAAAAGGACAAATGGCAGACTGTGCCTAATTGAAATCCAACCCCTACTAAATTTTCCCACTTCGGTCTTTGCAATGGATATGTGCGTCACTAAGCGCAAAACACAGCGGTCGCAAGTCTCACTTCAAATTGCTCACAATTGGCTAGTAGATGCACTGCAGCAAGTACAGCCACCAGCAGATCAACCAGAAATCAAATATATAACGCTACTGTAGGCGTAAGCCGTTTGGATTCTCCTATGGCTATTTTCTAGCCAAGTATGAAAGCACACTACTATGCCAGATGAGATGACGCTGAGTTATTAAACAAAATAAACGTAAAATAAAAAAGGACAGATGGCAGACTGTGCCTAATTGAAATCCAACCCCTACTAAATTTTCCCACTTCGGTCTTTGCAATGGATATGTGCGTCACTAAGCGCAAAACACAGCGGTCGCAAGTCTCACTACAAATTGCTCACAATTGGCTAGTAGATGCACTGCAGCAAGTACAGCCACCAGCAGATCAACCAGAAATCAAATATATAACGCTACTGTAGGCGTAAGCCGTTTGGATTCTCCTATGGCTATTTTCTAGCCAAGTATGAAAGCACACTACTATGCCAGATGAGATGACGCTGAGTTATTAAACAAAATAAACGTAAAATAAAAAAGGACAAATGGCAGACTGTGCCTAATTGAAATCCAACCCCTACTAAATTTTCCCACTTCGGTCTTTGCAATGGATATGTGCGTCACTAAGCGCAAAACACAGCGGTCGCAAGTCTCACTACAAATTGCTCACAATTGGCTAGTAGATGCACTGCAGCAAGTACAGCCACCAGCAGATCAACCAGAAATCAAATATATAACGCTACTGTAGGCGTAAGCCGTTTGGATTCTCCTATGGCTATTTTCTAGCCAAGTATGAAAGCACACTACTATGCCAGATGAGATGACACTGAGTTATTAAACAAAATAAACGTAAAATAAAAAAGGAAAAATGGCAGACTGTGCCTAATTGAAATCCAACCCCTACTAAATTTTCCCACTTTGGTGTTTGAGGTGGATATGTGTGCCACTAAGAGCTAAACACAACGGTAGCAAGTCCCCCTGCTAATTCCTCACAAAATGGTACTAGATGCAAATAAAGAGTACAAGGAAAGTGGAGGACCAATATAAAACTTAGCTTTTAATGCAAAATATCCTTAAAAATATTAAATACAAAAATAGATGTGTCAGTTACCAGTGTTCGTGAGGATGATGCCGTATAATGGGTGTAGGCACCGATGATGCAGAGTGGCACTCACAATTTTCTGGGTATATGTGGTTCTGCAGAGGTTATCCCATTGCGGGATGCCGAATGTCATGCAGAAAAGATACCGTCTGTGATAATGTATCGATGCTTAAAGAAGATGTGTGGTGCGGAAACTCCGAGAGAATGAGACAATGGTAAGAAGGGGTGGGGGTGGGGCACTCCAGGGTGTAGAGTGCGGGGTACCCTATAAGACCCTAGTATTAAAGATGAGTGGTCCCTGTCCAACCCTTCGAACCTCGCCACGGAGCCGCAGCCCTAGATGGCTGCCGCCCCGTCTGGAGCCTATCCCTACCAACGGCCCTCTGACCCTAATACAGGGGAGGGGGGAGGAGGGGGGGAAGGAGGTGTCCAGAAAAGAGTCTCTTGTGATGCAACAAGTACCCGACCTATCTAGAGGGGAAAGATAGATGTGTCCTCTATTGTGAAAATGGTGGGTATTAATGGCAATAGGCAGGTAAAAAATGTGTAGCTGCAGGGTCACATCTGGTCTTGAGAACCCTACATGTCATGTTTCGCCTCTTCAATTGGGCTCATCAGGGGCAAAAGGATCAAGAGGGTCCGTTCCAAAGAATGGTTGGCATGGACCATAGGTGCCTGGACTTAGAAACGCCAGATGCTGCGCTTAGCGTCCGGCGTGGTGCCCAAGATGTCAGTGGAACACATGAGGCATAATGGAGCCTAAACACAACAGCTAAACACAACGGTAGCAAGTCCCCCTGCTAATTCCTCACAAAATGGTACTAGATGCAAATAAAAAAAAAAAAAAGTAGAACGTTATTGTAGCCCAAAGAAGGGCTGTTGGGTTCTTGGAGAATCACTCCTGCCTAACAGTAAGCTAATAGAACACCCTAACGCTTTCCCTGACCAGCAGCAGCTCTCTCCCTAGCGGCATCCAGACACAGAATGATCCGAGCAGCGCGGGCAGCGGCTAGTCTATCCCAGGGTCACCTGATCTGGCCAGCCAACCACTGCTATCGACGTGTAAGGGTACCACGTCATGCTGGGTGGAGTGCAGAGTCTCCTGGCTTGTGATTGGCTCTGTTTCTGGCCGCCAAAAAGCAAAACGGCGGGAGCTGCCATTTTCTCGAGCGGGCGAAGTATTCGTCCGAGCAACGAGCAGTTTCGAGTACGCTAATGCTCGAACGAGCATCAAGCTCGGACGAGCATGTTCGCTCATCTCTAGCTACAATCCAATCCCGTGTGCCAAAAACCTGGGGCAATTCGGCGCAAAATGGTCATTTTCGGGATACCCGACGAAAAATAGCAATTCAGGCCCTTGGTGAAGGACCCCCAATGTGTCCATCCCGATCAAATAGGTAAAATGAAAATTTATATTATGGTTATTGATTTTTTTAACAAAAAATTGTTAAAAAACTAAATAGTTGTGTGTGAGCAAGTATCTGGTGAAATCCGTGATGTACAGTACTCACATAATTTCATCAAATGAAAGCTAGATTTGTACATATGGTATGCCAAGGCTATAATAGCCAAGTCATGAGGTATGGAACTGTATAATGCGCTGACATCACAGGTAACCCAAATATAGTTCTGATTCCATGTGAAATTTTTAAACTGGGTAAACTTACTGTTAGTAATTTTCAATGATGTAGTATGTATATGTCACTGATGGTTACCAAACTTTTCAAATTAGAGTGAATTTATCTCTAAAATCCAAGCTTTTAAACTCATTGTCAATTAACACATTAGCATTATTCCCATTGTCCAAAATATTTACTTCACTATCAAAAAAATGCCTTTTTATAGTTAAACCTCAGACGAAGTGATTTATGCCCAACAGGATATTGAACAGATTGAAGTGTTCGCTAGGTGCAAAATTTAAGCCTCTGTCCAAGACCTCAATCTGCTCACAAGAAAGGATACATGCTGATAGATTTAGCACACTATTTGTATCTACATCAGTAATGTCTCTTTTATATTGTACAGTTATTTTTTCTTGCTGCGTGTGGGATAATTCCTGGGTGGAACAGAAGCAGTATCTCCTGTGCTTCCAACCAGCCCTGTTTTTTTTTATTATTATGAGGGTATGTGGAGGAAAGAGAAACAGAAGGGGCAGTTGAACCCTCTGCATCAGTCACTGAAAAATCCGAGTCCATTTCTGAGGAACTGATATCCTGAATGAAGGCTATGATTTTGTTTCTAAAAAGGGCAGAACTTTGGGTTTCTTTGAGGACTGTTCCCACAATAATGACACTTGGTTGGACACTAAAGGTTTTTACCGATGGGGTACATTGAGATGTGGTACATTGGGACAGCACAGAGACATCGGGGAGGACAGCACAGAGACATCGGGCAGGACAGCACAGAGACATCGGGCAGGACAGCACAGAGACATCGGGCAGGACAGCACAGAGACATCGGGCAGGACAGCACAGAGACATCGGGCAGGACAGCACAGAGACATCGGGGAGGACAGCACAGAGACATCGGGGAGGACAGCACAGAGACATCGGGGAGGACAGCACAGAGACATTGGGGGAACAGGTCAGACATGGAGAAGGGCAGAGAGATCGGGGAGACTTCAGTAGAAGAAGAGGAGCAGATCCCGGGACAGGGCATCCAGGAGATCAGCACCAAGGACAGGAGAAGATCCCGAGGTCTCAGACACTTGCTGAAAGCTCAGAGAAAAAGTTGCAGATAAGAGATGACAAGACAAGTTATAAGAGGGGTACACCAGGAGAGGGGGGGTAGGTCATAGAGGGTGATGTATGGAAACATCTGCAATGTGTTCTTCACACACATATATAGTGTTCTTCACATACTATTATGTTCGCACCGTTCCGCGTGTATCTCCCGACAAGTAAGCAAATGTGCCGAACATCTGTAATCTATTCTTCACTGTGTTCTTTACTGTGTTTTTCACTTAAATGATCCTGTGTTCCCTGTTTTTATTCTATTCTTCACTGTTCTTCACATCTGCTAACTTGTCAGGAGATAATATACGCGCGGAAAAGTGAAGAATAGATTGCAGATGTATGCATACTCTGCTAACTTATCAGAAGACATTCTTTTTCAATTAAATAACACATTTTATTCCGAAACCATGGTCCCTTTGAAAAATGCTCGAGTCTCCCATTGACTTCAATGGGGCTCGTTATTCGAGACGAGCACTCGAGCATCAGGAAAAGTTTGTCTCGAATAACGAGCACTCGAGCATTTTAGTGCTCGCTCATCTCTACTTCCCACCTTAAAAAAAAACTATAACTGTTTCATTTTTTCAAGTACAAAGCTTCTGAGGGTTTATTGTCTGCGTAATAAATTTTACTTATCAGCAACGTTATTTATTATTCCATGCCGTGTACAAGGAAGCTGGAAAAAAATTTCAAATGTGATTTTGAAATTGGTAAAAAAAACGCATTTGCTTCACTTTCTTGTGTTTTTACGACTTTCAATATGCGCTCCAAATGATACGTCTACTTTTATTTTTTAAACCTTTTTTTTAAACACTTTGGTTCTTAGCAGTCCGGCGTATTCATGAGGGGGCCGTCCCATGGTAACTACAGCATCAAGCCTGGCACTCGCTGCAGTCAATGCAGGCATCTAGCGTTGGAGGGCCAGAGAGACCGAAGAGAGGGGAGTGCTTGGACTGTCCTCTAATGAATACGCCGGACCACTGTAAGATATGGCCGGCAATCTGACCGCTAAGTGCCACAGTGTGGTAGCGCTTATCTGCATGTTCTGCTACCTCAATGATTTAGACAGTGGCATTAATGGATAAGGGCTAGGGACAGTTTTTCAATAGTATGTAAAGCTATTTTTTTTTTTTTATACTGCCAGGTTCCCTTTAAGAAGCTTGTCTTTGTGTTTTTAAACCCCTTAAAATACATGTGATGTGAGGACTGAACATTCAGCATTTATTTTGTTATTCATAAACTTTTCAATTGCTTTCAAATACTTTTCTTTTAAGACTGGATGGTGCTTAATAAGAAAGACTACTGGAAACTTGGAGAGGAAGAACATGTAGCTGATGTCCATTTTACTATCTATTGATAACTTAAGACATGGGGGCAAATACTGTCTAATGGATACTATCTAATAGTTTGGCATTGTAGATAACTGTGTTGTAGCTAGACTAAACTATCTAAATGGTCCATAACTTTACTTTGTCTATTCTCCTTTCCACTAGAAATACACCAAAAATGCGGAAAAGCAACTTAAATCATAAAAAAATGTTGTATAGAACATGTATGCCATATTTCTGGCACAATATAAAATCTGTTAGCATGGGTTCCTGTTCTTAGTACAGGTGTTATACACCCTATGAATGCCCCATATCCCACTTGGTGTTTTCCTGCTCTTGCACAGCTATAGTTATGTTGAAGGTGATCTTCTACTCTTAGGTACAGTTGGCCGCTCCCCCTTCCAGCCCATTGGATATGGGGCTTTAAGTGCAGTTTCAAAGAAATATCTATACACACAAAAACGTCATGATCATGGACATTAAACGTGAAATTATGCTTGTGAAACTCCTAAGAGTTAATACTGATTATTCGGAGTTGCTGGTTGTGCTCCAGCCTTGTGAAACCTCGAAAACTCCTCAAAACAACATTGCTGACTTCTGGTCCTTTGTAATGAGCCACACATTTATCATCTATAAATAGCCTTAAAAAATGAAATGAAGTTCAGGATGATGTTTTATACTGTGTAACCTCTTTACAAATAGCCCATTGTCCACCCATACATTAGCTTCACTATGATGCAGTACCTACTTCTTTTCTAGGAACATGTTTCTGACAGTAGCATGTTCAAGCGGCTGCTAGAATGGCTTATCTGCTAATTCCTTCTGTGGTATCCAACTAATGCTTTTGTGAGATTGTAAAATGAGAATACATTATGTGCATCGGACGCATCCAATTCTCGGTTTCTCAAGTGCAGAAAAACAGATGTCTTTCCCCCTTGAGAGAAATTGTTGTGTTTTTGGCAGGAATTATGTGACACTAAAATGAAGGTTGAAGTGAGGCCACTGTAAACGTCAAATGCTATTAGACACTTCCATAATTTGTTGCATAGTTACTTTTGGATGGTAAAACTTTCAAGTAGTATTTTTCACTACTTACTACAGTGTAAAGGGTCTGTCTAGTATTAGAAGAGCATGTTGAAAGGTAAGGAAGTATTCCAGCACTCGCAAAATCTTCTAAAATCATAGCATTTTATTCTTCACATTAAAAACGTGCAGCCATATCTTGTGTGACCACCGATACACGATCTACGCGTTTCGGACTAAATTATTAAGTCCTTAGTCACGAAACGCGTAGATCGTGTATCGGTGGTCACAGAAGATATGGCTGCACGTTTTTAATGTGAAAAATAAAATGCTATGATTTTAGAAGATTTTGCGAGTGCTGGAATACTTCCTTACCTTTCAACATGTTCCGGTCGGCAGGCAGGACTGATTAATTCCTTGCACCGGGGGCTGCAGAGGAGAATGTGATCTTCTACACGCTGCTAGCAACAACGTGAGTGAGCGGATATTTCCCTTTCATTTTCTTTTTTCTATTTTTATTAGAAGAGCATGACTGCTTTCTTGTGCCAATCTTCGTTCTTCCAAAATCTGCACCACATCTTCATTGAAGTTGAGTTGCAGTACCAGAAAGAACCCATGGAATGATGTTTTGATTAAATGTGTTTATTTTTGCATTTTGTTGTCTGATTTTTTTCATGTCTGTAGGTTTTGGATTGACAGTAAGAGATCTGCCTCCATCCCCCTCCCTCCGCCCCCCCCAAAAAAAAAACAACAACTTTTGACTTTTGTGTGTACCGTAGTCAATTTTTTTTTTACGGATCATGCTGGAGAACATCCCATGTGAAATGGAAACAAAATGGACTGACCTTGAAAGGGTCCATATGTTAATATACTAAGAAAAAAAACTGTATGCAAATAGGCCCTAAAAGCCTTGCCCACAAACATATTATTTTGGCTGTGTGCTAGCCATACTGTAACATTTTTATACAGCTAGCACATGGGCCCCATTGATACTGCAGCATTTGTGAGCCGGGCGGCCATATTGCAAAAGATGAAGCATGTCTTATCATGGAGCCCCACCTCCACCTAGCCACGTGCTACGCCCAGGCTTATGGCCCACACACAGCATTGTGCAAGGAGCTCAAGTACCTTACATAGTGCTGTAATAAGTTTGAGGCATGCTTCATCTAGACTTTTAAGTGCATGTTTGGTGCCCAGCTTCTCCTATTATTTAGTGTGAGGTGGTCATCCAGTCCAGTCCAGTCATAATATATTCTAGTAGTTTTTGTTTCTGATCTGAACCTAATCTCTAGGATCTGTTTACCAATTCTTAGTTGCCTCTATATATGGCAGTGCCTGATAATCTTTTTCACAGTGGTACATGTAGGTTATAATCATCCTGGTGTGCTTTACAGCATCCCTACTTGGACTAACATAGTAATGAGCTCCATTTAGAATTGGGCATATTTATGCGCCTTCTACTTCATGAAGCACCAATGGAACAGGTAAAGACTACTTCAGATTTTCCACTGCTGATGCTCCTAAGGTGTAGTCACCGGTACTCTTATTAATAAGACCCCTACATGGTTTCAAATTGAAAAAAATATAGTAATTACCCACTGTCAAATACTAAATACAAACACTTAACAGGAGGCAGATCAAATTAAAGAGGCACTGTGACACACACACACAAATTTCATGTCGGAACCCAAAGATGTTTTTTTTTAATTCCTAAAAGGCACCAACAGTCTATAAATTAAAGAACAATATTTACTAGCAAATTAAAAAATCTGTTTAAGGACACCATGCGGGGGGATCTATCACCATGTTGTCTGGTTTCTTCTACTACTTTCTGAGACCTTTTTGACTCAAAAAGTAGTTGAAGAAACCAGACAACATATTGATAAATTCCCTTTAGTGATTATGATTGGGTAACACATTCAACAAATTGACATAGATTATGTGCTTAAAATGTCAGGATTAGGTTAGTGATGGAACGGAGAATTGTGAAGAGTGGTGGGCCAGGATAAGAAATTGCATATAGGACTGCTATATACAGTAGTTAGTTTATTACCTTAACTACCAGCATGTTGTCTAGGTAAGTATGTGTGAATAAATGTGTAGAACTGTGTATGTGTTACATAGTGACTGGTTGAACATCTTTATGGCATTATAGGTGGGTTAGATATTAGGAGGTGTAAGGGATGTGAGTAAGTGTAAATGTAACACATCTCAGACTTGTGAACAAAATTGGTTGGTACATATTCTCTGCTTGCTCTGTAATCCTAGAACAGCTCTTCTCACTTTGTCTATTATGACACTTTTGACATTGAATCTTGTTAAATTAAGTGAATTTAACATCTGTGTCAGTTTTTCCCCCAGTGTTACCTGTGTCTAGTGTGTGTTTGGATCAGTTCTTAGTTCACTGAGACTTTAAATAAGACATGTCACCAGAATAAACCCCTCTCAGCAGGAGGCACTGTACCCACTAAAAAAGATTAGGAAAATGTACCTTGATTTTCTGACCTCTTAACAAATAAGAGGTCGGATCCACAGACCTGTGTGCCTGCGGTTGGGTATATTTATAAGGGGGGCGTGCTGGAACTCTTCTATGTATTGCAGCCACCACCCCCTGGGGTGCTCAATTCAAAATTGACTAAAACCCTCCGGCAACAGGTTGTCTAGATGAAGACCATAGGGATGACCCTATCAGCCATAGAAAGAAAAATTTGGTGGTGTTTCGAAGTATGTGAGTTCTAGAAAATTGCATCTTTACAATATCACAAACTTATTCATTTCCCCCAAAAATACTGGTCTACCTTAAAAAAAAAAAAATGCTGGAGATGACCAGATAATGTGGAGAATCTGTATGGGAAATCATTCAACACTGCAGCTGAAATTGCTTGCCAATATAGGAATGAAGGATCTGGTTATGCAGTGTCTCGACATTTAAGATCATTTACACTCACCTTTGCTGAGGAGCATGTTGTGTGGACAGAGAAGTGGTCCACGGTTAATTATACTGATGAAAAGCAAGTTTAATGTATTTGAATCTGATGGGAAATGGGAATTATGTTTTTCGACAAAGTGGGGAAAGTCTGAACCCAAAGTGTGTAAAGAAGTCAGTGAAATGTGGTGGAGGAAGTTTCTGCAGCAGGAGTTGGACCGAGTATGCATCAGAACCTTCTTCAACAGCACTTGGTTCCTTCCTTGCATTCTTCACTCAGTTATCCAGCAATTTTCATGCGGGACAATGCCACTTGTCAAACAGCAGTATGGGTAAAGCAGTTCCTTGAAACAAAAAAGCATTGAAACAATGGAATGTCCAGCATAGAGTCCTGATTTATGCCCAATAGAAAACGTCTGGAAAATCCTTGGCAACAAAGTTATGGTCAAGCCACAACAATCACAAAACTGCGGAAGAGCGAACCAAACTCACTCTAGAGCAGCGTGACTAGTGATGTTCTGGCCACGGATTGTGTTATATACTGTTGTATACTTCCTACTGATTGGTGACTGTTGTAACCTTCAGAAAATGTAGTTATAACCTTTCTCTGTAATACATTTATTGCTGTTCTCTAATATTTTTTTTTCTTTTACAAAATAAAGGTTTTATGTTAATATACTTTGGTTATTTTATAAAACACTGTTCTATTGGCATTGTGTACTCCTTAAAAAAATCCATCAAATGCTGATCAATGTAGATTCCCTTATTTCTGAAAAAATTCAAGTGATCATACATGTGTTCTCTTTTCTTTTTCTAACCCATGTTTATGACCTCTGACCTAGCCAAACTACTCCCCTATACCATACTGATGAGATGCAATGACATGATAACAGTATTGTCTGTAATTTGGTAAAACACTGTCCTAGTGACATGGTGAACCCCTTCCTAAAATGCATCAAATGTTGATCAATGGAGATTAAATTATTTCTGAAAAAATTCAAGTGATTGTACATTGTTCTTTAATTTTCATCTCCAGTGTAGTTGTTTGGAGAACAGATTTGGTGCAAGTTGTAATTTATTCATTTATAGTTATCAGTTGCTCATTTTCGCCACAGAAGCAGTCATTTAGTCATGGGTGTGGTCCCACGAGTCATGAGGGGAATTTCTCAGACACCCGCGATCATGTGTATGATAGCCACCAGGGAAAACTATGCCATAAAAGTTCACAGGTTTTTGAAAAGTACGTAGACACCCTTCCACACCCACAAATAATCACAAATTCTTGGTGTGCAAAATAATTTACGATTATTTATCTGCTTCTACTTCAGAAAACTGTCGTACTTTGTTTTAGTTGGCCTAAGGAAACTGGGACAAAACTCTGTTGAGTTAGCAATATTTTTGACGCACGGACTTTGATATGAGGCTGTGCACCTTTTCATAACCTTACACCCTTTTGTTGTACTGTTTTTGAAGTGTCTGAAAACTGTCCAAAACCCTCATAAATGTGATGGACAGATTTTAGTGGCTTAGTTTAATAGAGAATAAATACTTCTGGATTTGCTGCTTTATAGTTTTATTATTAGTGGTTTAGAGTTTAGGACCAGTTGCAGTAAAGTTAGAGAGTAGTCCTTGTACGGTATATAATAATCTTTATATTAGTTATTTTCATCCTATCACTTCTGTCCATACACTACAAAAACACGTGAGAGTATGTAATATATGTGCGCGGTTCAATAAGTACTCGTGTTTGACGACAGAGGGCGTTCCTCTGGGAAGTTGGTGTTATCATTGTGTGCTGCCATCTAACAGACCACGGCACGACCACGACTGATTGATAGGTTAGTTTGGATTTGGCAGCCATTTGAGTAAGACGTGTTTTGTGATTTTCGCTAAGATGGAAGAAGAGCAGTATTGTTCGGTAATTCGCTTTTTGTTTTTGGATGGAAAAAATGTTTGAGGAGATAAAAGCAAAGTTAAATTCTGTTTATTGGGACACTTCGCCATCTGTGATCACAGTTAGATATTAGTTCAATGAATTTAAACGTGGGCGAACATCCGTTTTTGATGAGGAGCAACCAGGACGCCCGGCAGACGTGGTTACCGAGGAAATCATTAAAAAAGTCCACAACATGATACTCGCTGATCGACGAACAAAAGTGCGCCAAGTAGCAGAGGCCGTGATTGCTCACGGTGGACAACAAGCGGATGCGGCTGTTAACTTCGAAGCAGTGTTTGGAGCAATTTAAGCGAGATCCAAAGAAGTTTTTGTGTGGAGTTGTCACTGTTGATGAAACCCAGATTCATCATTACATGCCAGAAACTAAGCAATAATCAAAACAATGGATTTCTCCTGGTGAATCTGCTCCAAAGAATGCGAAGACGGTCCCATCAGCCGGAAAGGTCATGGTGACGGCAGCATCCTCATTTTACTATCATTTTACTAGGAATTACTATTAGTGAGTTATTGGACCGCTTAGACAAAAAATTTAAGGAAACACGGACGCATTTGACGAAAAAGAAGGTGCTGTTTCAACACGATAACGCACCAGCACATTTATCTGGAGTTGTCGGCCACCAAACTGCATTAATTGCGTTATGAATTGCTGCCGCACCCCCTGTATTCACCCGATCTGGCTCCCTCTGACTTTTTCTTGGTCCCTAACATGAAGAAATTTAGCTCAAATGAGGAAGTCATCGCCGAGACAGAGGCGTATTTTGGAGAGTTCGACGTATCCTATTTTTTGGAGGGGTTAAAAAATGGCAGGAGAGTTGGGAGAAGTGTATCTAAAAAGGGACTGTGTTGAAAAATAAAAAAAATTTTGAAAAAATTGTGTCTTCATTTCTAACACGGGTATTTATAGAACCCCCTCGTAATATTGTAGTTGTTTGTATGAAAGGCATGCCTCTCTTCTATTGCTTGTTTAATATGCCGTTCTTTGTAAATCCAATCTGTTCATTTGAAAACTTGTCTTTGGTTTCATTAACCACTTTATCATATTCCACTTAAATAAAAAGGGTAAATGTGTGAAGGTCATTGGAGACGCATATGTGCTGTTAGAGTACCTGGAGACCTGGCGTTGAAGAGGTCTCGGTTACATCACTATGTTCCTATTTTAGAACAGCTTCTACTTAGCACGCTTAGCATAGATAAGCTCTAGTTTCTTTAGTCTGGCTAAAAGTCAAGGCTGTGTAATATTGGCTGTTTATGAGTTTAAACAATAGGCTGTGGCGGGAAGACTGCACAATGGCGGGACTAAGGCACCCACGCTGTTGATGTAAATCATGAGGAAAGCTTGAGTCATGCTGAGCCTTAACCCAGCAGCCACCAGAATGATCCAGCTGAGCTGTTAACCACATAAAGTAACCTTGCAGCTCATTCATTTTGTTCTACCTCCTCATTGCTGAACTCTAGGCTGTGAAATAGTATAATGTGGAGGAATGCAGTCAGTACATGAAGCATGTTACCCCTCCACTCCTTAATTCTTCTCATGCTTGTCACACACTGTGCAGACTAAGCAGTGGCAAAGTAGTCAGACTCCAGGGGGGGAGAACTGCTCTGTTTTCTATCCATCAAGCTTCTTCTTTTCTATTTTAGGAATCTGGTTGAGCATATTTGTCTTTATTTCACTAAACACTGGTCCCCTGCAGACTTTGGATCAACATCATACTTAACAGTAAACTTTAAAAGTCTTGTAAGTGTCCTGTGTTACGTTCTGTGACTAATAGTTCTAACTTTCTCATACTCCAGTACTAATTTTAACCCCTTAACGACCAGAGCTTTTTTTGTTCAAGTTTTTCATTTTCACTCCCCAACTTCAAAAATCTTTAACATTTTTTTTTTCCATGTAAAGTCCCGTGTGATGGCTTGTTTTTCTATAACAAATTGCAATTCATAGGACAATATTTAATATTCCATGTTCTGTACTGGGAAGCAGGAAAAAAAATCCAAATGCAGTGAAATTGATGAAAAAAATGCATTTGCACCATTTTCTTATGGGCTTCGATTTTACGACTTTCACTCCCCCTCCCCCACAATCACAGGCATACCAAATTTATATAGGTTTCACAATGTTTTCATAAATTTACAAAAATTAAAACCTCCTTTACAAAAAAAATTCTTCTTTTCCATCCTCAGTGTACAGAGCTGTGTGAGGTGTCATTTTTTGTGAGATGACGTTTTCAATGCTACCATTTTGATGACTGGACGGCCGTTTGATCTCTTTTTATTAAAGGGAACCTGTCACCAGGAGACCCATTTTTAGTACCCCCAGTCCCCACAGAGCATAGTACATACACTGTCAAATAGTTTTTGTATAAAAATTGGTTTTACAAAAAATAGATATGTTATATAGTACCTTTCAATGCCATGTGCTCTGTGACTAGGAACTTGTCACCTGGGAGTAGTTATATAACTCCCACTACTCGGGAGTGTCAGGAGGCGTTGCTACGGCAAGTGATGGGCGTTTTCATATATTTGAAAAGGACACATGGACACTGCTCCTCTTTAGCCACTCCCAGGGGACAAGTACCTAGTTACAGAGCACATGGCATTGAAAGGTACTATGTAAAATATATAATTTTTTCTGTAAAACCAATTTTTATACAAAAACTGTGGCAGTGTATGTGCTGTGCTCTGTTGGTACTGGGGGGGGTGCTAAAAATGGGTCTCCTGGTGACATGTTCTCTTTAAGTTTCTTGTATGGTGCAAAATGGTGAAAAAGTGTCTTTTGGACTTTTGGCACTATTTTCAGTTACGGGGTTAAATGTCTGGAATAACCATTATTATATTTTGAATGGGCATTTTGGGACTCGGTGATACCTAGCATGTTTACTGTTTATTTATGTTTATATAAGTTCTAGGGAAAGGGGGTGCTTTGAATTTTTAGGTTGTTTTTTTTTCTTCATTTTTTTAGGGTTTTTTTTTTATTTATTTTTTAACATTTTATTTATTTTTGCTGTTTTTCAGACCCCCTAGGGTACTTTAACACTAGGTTATCTGATTGAGCCTACCATATACTGCCATACTACAGTATGGGGATTTCACTGATCATGCAGGAAAATTTGCCACTGGCACATTGTAACGAATGATCAGAAGCTGTACAGCGTCAGGTCTTACAATTAGGAAATGAGTTTGGAATTTTGCAAGCAGATTTTGAGCCTCCATTCATCAGTGTCATTAGGTTTCTACATGGAGTTAAAAAAAAAATGTTGCTTATTTATTTCCCCTGAATGGAAAAAAAAATCTACTAGCGGACAAATTCTGAAACTTTCCTTTTAAAATCTTTTGTGAACAAGACTTTGGTGATGAGTAGTGGTAGCAGTTTAGGTAGGAAATGATGGGATCTAAAGAATAATCATGATACAATCAGCACCAGTTTTACTACTGTTCTAGTCTGTGTCTGGGATATTCTATTACCACCTTGTAAATTTTAAATCTGCTATTTATGGCGGGACTGTGTTTCATAGCTTTATATGTAGTTTTTTTTAATCATCTAATTTTTAAAGTGCACCTTTTATGAACGGTCACATTTCATACTGTTGGTTGATGTGCTATAAAATTTCTTCTTAATTTAATACAGTTGATTATTATCATCCATGCAGATGCTCTGCTTGGGATTAGTAATATTTTAGGCAGCTACAGAGCATCCAACCAGTAAACACTCCGGACACATGCATCATTAAAGGTGCCTTCATAAAAGCCACCTGCTCGATTATCAGTTTGGGCATTGCCAAAGCCGTCAGGAGCCAGGTGGATTGCAGGCATGGTCAGAGGTCAGAGCTTCATTCAGAACAAGGAAGAGAGATAAAAGCTGACATGGCTTTCCTCTGAACAGCTTATTTGCATAATGAATTCTATTGAAGCTTTTTAATGAAATAAAACAACAATAAAGCTGGATTATTCTAATGCAGACATTTTCTGTCCTCTCCGTTCAAAGACAGATAGATGACTAATTTTCTGATAAGACATATCTTATTACATGAACCCTTGGAAGCAGCTACTCCATATCTATGAACATAATATTTAGGAAGGAAGCAAACAAACTAACCATTTACACTTTATTTCATAAACAATGGATGCTGCCAATTGTCTTGATATACTGAATATGGTGTATCTAATACAGGCGGTTCCCTACCTAAGAACACTCGACTTACATACGACCCCTAGTTACAAACGGACCTCTGGATATTGGTAATTTCTTGTACTTTAGTCCTAGGCTACAATAATCAGCTGTAACAGTTATCAAATGTGTCTGTAATGAAGATTTAGTGTTAATATTGATTCTTATGACAACCCAACATTTATAAAATCCAATTGTCACAGAGACCAAAAAAGTTCTGGCTGGGATTACAATGATAAAATATACAGTTCTGACTTACATACAAATTCAACTTAAGAACAAACCTACAGACCCTATCTTGTATGCAACCCGGGGACTGCCTGTATACATTTTTTTCCCTTCCTGGTAAAACCCTACTTGATAAACATTTCTTAACTTCTAGACAATTCTTTACTGTTCCTGAGATTTGGCGCTTTTGGACTGCATTCAACTGGACCCTTGTTACGTTGTTTTTCTAAACAACAGATCTATTCAACTTTAGGTCAAGTTCTAGACTAATTACAGGTAATGTAGGCCAGCCCACACTGTGAGGATCATGCTTTTTAATCACAGAGACTTCAGTAGAGCTATTGGTTTTCCTACATTTCTATCCTGCCAAATGATGTTATTATCTTTGTTTACTTCAGCTCTGTTTTGTTGAGATGACTTCTTCAGGCTTTCCTATAAGACACCACCTATTAAAGGTCAGCAAGGACCTGGGCAGCATCTCAACAACATCTATTGGGGGGAACCCCGTGCCATGACTTTCTTTCTTTTATTCTTTTTATCACTCGTTTCTATTCTTAAAACCTTCTTGCATATGTACTTTTAAGCTGAATTGTATTTTTTGGCTGATTGGCAGAGCTGTTTGTGCCCAGTGAATGTCCTGAGGGCTATTGGCATCATGAAGTCCTGCCCACTTCAGGAAAAGCTGAGAGTGTGTACTAGCCTCATATATATGTATGTATTAGCCCAATATGTTGGAATTGATGTCACAGGCTTTCTCCAGCTGAGCCAAGACTATTTTTTGTCAATAACTTTAGTTACGCTTTACAGATGTTTTTAGCCTTGAGTGATTTCCATTACAGCCTGCTGTATTTTAGAGTGGCTGATGACTTTTAAAGCACCCAACCAATATTTTTGGTAGGAGTATATCAGTCATTGTTATATCAGTATACCATCATGTTAGAATTAACGAAAACCTTCTGCAGAGAAATTTTAGCCAATCTTTTACTCCCTCATAAGAAAAGATTAGGCTTTGCAGATTGGAAAATACATTTTTATCCTGATAAATGATGTTGCTATCATTTGCTCTAAGATTTGATCCACGTAATCCTCCTCTCTCTACGTTCAACCAAAAGATTACGTAGAGATCTCAATTCCCTGTGATATAACATGAGAAGGAGAAGTCACTTCATCACTAGTATTTTCCAATTCAAAATTCAATGTTTTTTATAGGTCTCTTCTTCCACCAACCAGTTTTTAGTACTCAAAGGTAGTGCTTGATCCTATGTACTTATCTGTAGGTTCAGAGATATTTTATGCATTGAGTGCGTAAATCTGCTTCTAAATCCTCTTGTGTGGCCTATTGTTTCTATTTTACTGATGCTTAAACCTTGTATGAATTGAAATTTGTCTGTAACCAGGCGCAGTTTCTGAGCTCAGATTAGCGCTGCTTTGCTTAGAGGGATATTGGTTGACAACTTTAGGACAAATAGCAAAACATCTAGGATTAAAATGATTAAATGACTCTTCAAAATGACATAAATCCTTTGAACATTCACCAAAAGGAGTCTATTGGAAAATGTCTTGCTCTGTGAACAACATACGGTTTAAGATACTTGTATAAAGATGTTTATACTGAATGAAAGGACTGTTCCTGGCAAAACTGTAAAAGTCATTTTGGCCTGGATTGGTTATTCGCTTTGCCTGTTGAGTCCACTGGACTAGCTGAGCTTAGGTCGAATCACTGCACATCTGTATATAGATAGATGGACTTATAGCTGATAAATTATTTCTGGTGTACATAATGGCATGCTCAATGGGACAGTGTATTAGATCATTTTCAGAAATAAGCAGGAAAATTGGAGCAGCACTTGTATAGGTCAATCACGGGTGCAAGTCTTCAAAAGCGGCGGATCCAGACGCATCCAAAGTTCGCCAGTAAAATACAGTAGCGAAGCAGCACTCCTTTAAAAAAGTATTTCTTTATCCCACGAAGATAAAAAAGCAACGTTACACCCTCTCAATGAAGACATTATCAAGCCATAGCCTTCATAGAGCGTGCGGAACGTCACTTATTTATTTTTCTTATTTACTGTATTTTTCTGGTGAACTTTAGATCATCTTTTTAATATACCACAAAATACAATGGTCCTAACTAGAGATGAGCGAGCACTAAAATGCTCGGGTGCTCGTTATTCGATACGAACTTTTCCCGATGCTCGAGTGCTCGTATCGAATAACGAACACCATTAAAGTCAATGGGAGACCCGAGCATTTTTTTTACTGTAAGAACACATTAAAAGAACAGTGCAGAATAACACATTACAGAAGTTTACAGATGTTTTCCTTGTAAGAACACATATTGTAATAACACTATTCTTCACTTTTCAAGTGTTTGCGCGTGTCTTCCGATAAGTTAGGAGATGTGCGCGCACATCTGCAAAGTGAAGAATAGAATAAAAACAGTGAACACAGGACCATCTAAGTGCAGAACACTTTGAAAGAACACTATTCTTCACATTCCAGATGTTCGCGCACATCTCCTAACTTAGCGGAAGACACGCCCGAACACCTGCAAAGTGAAGAATAGTGTTCTTTCAATGTGTTCTTACAAGGAAAACATTTTTAAACATCTGTAATGTGTTATTATTCACTTTAAACACTGTTCTTCACTGTCTTTTATTAATTTATTGCTCGATCTCGAGCTGGCGAGATACTCGTCCGAGCAACAAGCCGGTCCGAGTATGCGAATACTCGACCAAGCAGTATACTCGGACGAGTATAGATGGGGCTTAGCCCAAGAAAATATGCAGGGTTTTTCCGGTCTCGTTTATGGCTGTTGAAGTAGTCGTTGATAATGTGATTTCAGTGAGTCTTCCTTCAAAATGCTCAGTTCAAATATTTTTAAGCTTATTCATAAAGTAAACCAAATGGCTATTAATGCATATCCTAAGTCATTTTTTTAGATCAGAAAGATACTGCACCTAACAACTGTGAAACTCTTTCTTCCTGCGCAGCATACTTTTACCACAGGATTGGATGATTATACAGTAATTATGATGAGCATGCATGAGCAGATCTGTGTCTATATAATATATATTTATATTCCATTCTGATGATAAGAATTATTACTCTATACACATACCTCTTACCTTTTTTTCTACCATGATAGATTTTGAAGTATTTTGTTTCATGCTTAGCAATGCAAAATCTCAAACAAATGTGTCACATTTGTTTTGAAGTCTACGTGGCTAATTTATTTGCCAAATATATCACTTTCATAGATTGCACCTATGGTATAGCGTTTGCTAACATATGTCTGTTGACATGAGGAGGCAGGTATGAATGAATGGACTGCCAACAGCTTGTAATTATCCAACTGCTATCTGTCTTCTGTCCCATCTGCTAAGTTAGGTTCCAGTTAAAACGTTACTGACTTGACCATGACGTCTCATGACTATGCAGTCTCATTACATATTCCCTTGTTTTGTCACTTTCACTCGCTTGTTCCTTGTTTTCATTTGTCAGAGATGCCAACAGCATTTAGTTTCTAGCAGGCTCATAGGAGTGAAGACGACATGCTGATCGCACAGCCATCCTTTCAGATATGCATATAAATTGTTTTACATGCACATTCTATATTATCATCTGCTGGCCAAGTCATGTGCTATATAGATGATGCATTACATTTTGTTTTTGGAACAGGTTTGTTTTCTTTAAATGCAAACTGGTGTCCTAGCCTTATGTGATATATACGTGATGTTACATAGGTTTCTTATGGTGAATATTATTAACCTCTAAAATCCTAATTACAACTCGGTGCTCACTGAAGCATTTGGCCATTGTCCTCTCTTACTAGCTCCCAAATCATCCTGCAAGTAAAAGTATTTTGCATTTTTGCAACCCTCCTATGGTACACTAAGAGGATCTTTTACATAAACATCTAAAATGGAATCAAAAAGGGACTATAAAGTGCCCTACATAAAACAGGTTTGTCAAGGATTACAAAAAACATGGCTGCTTTCTTCTAGAACGGGCACCACATCGGGCCAGATATGACCCCTTTTCTAGAAGAAAGTAGGCATAATTTCTTTAGGGCTCTTAGACATATAATACCTCAAGTAGCAAAAACAATTCTTGAACTTGTATATAAAAAACCATAATAATCATAAAAACCATAAAATCATACTAATACCCCACATGTTACCACCTATGTATTTTCTGATAGAAGACACTTGTTAGTTTGTCAGAATTCTGTTCCAATAGATACCTTCATATTTATCACTTTTATGGTTTTAAGTTAGAAAAGTACATGTACACCTAAACTCTGGGCACATTTGGATGGAATCTTTTACATCTGTCAGAAATATATCAGAAATTTCTCTTTAGAGGATGGTAACTATAGATGTCATGGGATCGGATACAGACAGTGTAAATGTAAACCTCATGTGATATTTGTGTTTGGTGTTACTTATCTTACCCTGCTTTTAGGATGCATTTCCATGCCGTTATAGGTCGTTGCTGCCTCTTGCCCACACTGAGTGCAGTCAGTGACAATCGCTCAGTGTGCTGAAGTGATCTCTTAACCCGAACCTTTGATAACTGGAATGATTTTCACTGCCTGCACTCACTCTTGGGCAAAAGCCTTAGTGTTTAGGTATGTATCATAACACCCACATGCATCCCCAGTAAGCAATCATCTTACTGCCAAAATCTGTTCTTGTGGGGTTTTCTGAAATGAAGTTAAAAAGGCTGAAAATGTGGAACGCTTTTTTTTAGTAAAAATTTTTAGTAAAATTTTCTATACATCCCTCCTTGATTCTGATTTGTCCAATAAAAGAAAAGAGCAACTGGGTCAGAAATGCCCTTCGATTTTTGTACCTGGTCCCTGAAAACTGGAATGTTTTGATCCATGCAGGAAGCCTATGTCTAGCATATAAAGGATCTGATTCTACACACCAATAAATGCATCCAGCCATGTGACACAGAAGCCTTATGTGTTTTATATTCTCAGATATATCCGTTCAGTAGTACTGCACAATATTATTTTTCTTTGTTAATGCCAGTAATGTTGACCTATTGTATTATTTTCTAATGCACCAATGTGATTTTTACTTCTTATGCATTTCCAAGTCACCTCCCTGTAAATTTTAAATCGGTGCACGCTTGATCTGAATTTATTCATGTGGGTTGTCAGAGATGTAATTTAGACACATCTGTTCAAATATGCGTTTCAGATCAAGTTGGTGCTGGTTCTAATAATACAGTGAGGTTTTTGACGGGTATTATATCCCTAAAGTACACACCAGATGGCATTTATTAGAGAGTGAATAGAAATGAAGTTAAGGATGCTGAGCATTTTGTCTTAAGTCACTCTTCTTTTTGCGGTGAGACAATGATGGGAAGTTATAAATGCTTAATTAAAACCTGTGGAAGACTTCTGCTGAATGAATATCCATGTGGTGGAGTAATACCGTGAGCTAATGCCTTGTACTTGTTTGATTCTCTGTTGATGAAGATGTCCTCCGCATAAAACAGCTAAACAATGTTTAACACAGAACTTGTAGGACTAATGTGCACATGTGGATGAACTAGAAAGGGACATCACTTAATTGTAATTCAAGTAACTCCCATAGGTTATAACCTATCCAATGTATAGAAAGTATGTTAAAGGGGTTATCTATGGAGATACAAACAGCATTTAAAGATATCCAGTCATGCTTCCCTGTCTCCCAAATGACGATGACACTGCTGACCCAGCTGAAGAGAATTCCTGTGAGAGTTGTGAAGAGTTTGAGGGTCGGTCACACGTTGCAGTTAAAACTGCATTGCAATTAGTTTTGGGTTGGTTTTATGTGGCATTACATACCGTATATACTCGAGTATAAGCCGACCCGAGTATAAGCCAAGGCCCCTAATTTTACCACAAAATACTGGGAAAACCTATTGACTCGAGTATAAGCCGAGGGTGGGAAATGCATTGGCCACAGCCTCCCCAGTATATTGCCAGCCAGCCGCTGCCCCAGTGTATATAGCCAGCCAGCCCCTGCCCCAGTGTATATAGCCAGCCAGCCCCTGCCCCAGTGTATATAGCCAGCCAGCCCCTGCCCCAGTGTATATAGCCAGCCAGCCCCTGCCCCAGTGTATATAGCCAGCCAGCCCCTGCCCCAGTGTATATAGCCTGCCAGCCCCTGCCCCAGTGTATATAGCCTGCCAGCCCCTGCCCCAGTGTATATAGCCTGCCAGCCCCTGCCCCAGTGTATATAGCCTGCCAGCCCCTGCCCCAGTGTATATAGCCTGCCAGCCCCTGCCCCAGTGTATATAGCCTGCCAGACCCTGCCCCAGTGTATATAGCCTGCCAGACCCTGCCCCAGTGTATATAGCCTGCCAGACCCTGCCCCAGTGTATATAGCCTGCCAGCCCCTGCCCCAGTGTATATAGCCTGCCAGCCCCTGCCCCAGTGTATATAGCCTGCCAGCCCCTGCCCCAGTGTATATAGCCTGCCAGCCCCTGCCCCAGTGTATATAGCCTGCCAGCCCCTGCCCCAGTGTATATAGCCTGCCAGACCCTGCCCCAGTGTATATAGCCTGCCATCCCCTGCCCCAGTGTATATAGCCCGCCAGACCCTGCCCCAGTGTATATAGCCTGCCGCCGCTGCCGGACAGCTCGCACAGAAGATATACAGGGGTTGCCGGAAAGGTGAGTTTAAAATATATTAATTTTTTTTAATTGGGTATAAGCCGAGTTTGGGTTTATCAGCACATTTTTTTTGGTGAAAAACTAGGCTTATACTCGAGTATATAAGGTGAAAGCCATCAACTCAACAGGTGAATGAAATTTGTAAAACAGGTTTCTCCTTCAAAATCATATTCACCCTTTCAGTTCATGTCTTTCACCTGTGAAATTGACAAAACTGCACCTAAAACCACCTCAAAACTGATTGCCATGTAGTTTTAACTGCAACGTGTGACTGCACCTTGAGAGAGCCACTGGCTGTGCTTTTACCTCTGCTACATCAATAAAGGGAACCTGTCATCAGCTCTTTTTCTGGCTCCCCTGTGAACCTATGGAGAATATTGTGCACATTGCAAAATAGTTTTTATAATAAAACTGGCTTTTTTTGTGAAGCAGTTTACCGTGTTACCATGGGAATGGCTTTCCCGCTTTTATTTCAAATAAAAATAAATGCCCATCTCCTATTTGAAATAAACACGTAACAGAGAGATTTCTCGAGGGTGGGAGGAGGGACTGCTCCTCACTGGCCATTCCCATAGGACATGGGACATTTTGGCAATGTGCACACTATTCTCTTTAGGGACATGAAGGAGCCAGAAAAAGGGCTCATCATCATAACAGGTTTGCTTTAACCACTCCCTCAGGATGAAGAGGGTTTAGAGTGATGCTGGCTGTGTGAAGAGAAATCAACCTGCTCATTCACCCCTCCCTCAGGCATTCAGTGTACATGCAGATTGTGATCACAATACCAAATATGAATTGGCTGTAGTCAAATTTATAACTACTGCTTGATGTGCACATCATCCTCTATAGATTGTATCTTGGAGAGTAAGGCACCTGCATGCTGTTTGCTACAGACATAGCCACAGAATAGTTTTCTGGGGAGACATTTTCACAACATGTTTTATGATTTTTCTTTATGGCCTCTTAGATACTTTCATTGCAGGAAGATCTATTTCTTTGAAGCCAAGTACACTTTCCTATATTTTGGGTTTATTGGTTCACCAATTTGCTACCATAAATTTGAATAGGAGTTACTTTTACAATTATATAATAACAACTATTTGGAGTAACAGAAAGGTATAGCTCACTGTACTGTGCCATTTCCCTAAATCCTATATAATTTGAGTTGCAAAGATTGTAGAAGAGCGCATTTTTCTAAGTCTCAAATACCTCAGGCTGGTGAAGACCAGGGTATTCTCCTCTCAGCCCCCAATAGCCGAGATGAAAATAGTCTTATGAACTCACCCCCTTTTTGACTAGCCATGCCCTTTCCCTCAAATCAACAGATGCATTATACTTAAAGAGGATCTGTCATCCGAATATTCCCTCTAGGAGTTGCTTACTAAAGTAAGCGGCTCCTTAGCCCTACCGCAGTAATAGCAGTGTTAAATCTCTAGCTTTATTGGAACATACCGATAAAGCTAGCAAACACTGCACTAGATAGCCAAGCTTACAGCTTACAGTCCGAGGCCGGCAGTGACTGCCAGACTTCAAATTGCAGTCACCGCCTCCGTAGACCACACACACTAATGAATACATCGCCGTTCAGACGGCCACGTAGTGCAGTGTTTGCTAGTTGTATTGGTAAGTTCTGAGAAAGCTAGCGATTAAACACTGCTATTACTGGGGTAGGGTTAGGGAGCCGCTTACTTAAAGGGGTATTACCATTTGGGCATTTACATTTAATTAAATTCATTTGCCTTTTGTAAACATTTCTTTAATTGGATGTTAATTAAAAAAATGTTCCTGTGTGAAGATAATTTCTCATAAATGTAGTGATATTGTCCCTTAGAAACCACATAGCTTCCTCGGATACGACCACGTCACACTCTGTCAGCGGTGGCCAGACTTGCGCTATAGAGTCCTGCCAAACCACCAGGATTCAGCAATCATTACCACAGGGTGGCTGTGCGACATGTAGTAACTCCAGGACATTTTATATACAATAACCTTTTGTTTCTTTGTGCACTCAATCCATCTGAGGTGGCCGTGTCCGAGGAAGCAACCTCGTTTCTAAGGGGCAACATGGCTACATTTATGAGAAATTATCTTCACACAGGAACTTTTTTTTTTAATAACATCTTATTGAAGAAATGTTTACATATGGCAGATTAATGAAACTGATTGTGAGTGCCCAGATGAGAATACCCCTTTAAGTAAGCAGCTCCTAGAGGGAATATTCGGGTGACATGTCCTATTTATAAGAAAAAAAAATATTTTTAACATTTAGACATTGTAAGCCAGAATTCTTTTGCATATAGTTTGGTAAATGTAGCACAATTTACTACTCTCAAATTGGATTATTTGGAATATTTGGATTTGGGTGAAATTTATGGGAAACACAAAAAGTGCAGACCATGGTGATGTACGCCATTTTGAATGCTGTAATGTGATATTTGGTTGCCTCTTGCCTCTTGTATCTGGAATTTTGTGGCTTTCATCATCTGGTTTTGCAATGCATTGTTCATAGTCATCAATGAGCCCAAGGAAGTGGTCGTCAATGAGGAATATCGCCAAAGGATGTCTACTCCCAACATCTTTTATGAAGCCTTGCAATGGTGACATACTGTTGCTGAATTTTTTGGTGCCATCTTGGTTACATGTTGTAAAAAATTTGAATAACATGATGAGGAGGACTGTTTAGACTCAAATTGTAATTGAACCAGACCATTTACTCGGCAATACGTAGGTGTTACACTCAGTGTTAGAGAACAGCCAGTTGTGCAAAAAGTAATGAAACATTTAACAGTCTGATTTGTGTATTCAAAAGTTTATAGAAGGTCACATTAAGTTTACATATGAAGGTTAGAGTACATTTTAGATTCATTGTGAGATTTCACTCACAAGCCAAATATACAGAACTTTTTGTGAACAGTGTATGTGTTTCTAATGTTACAATAAGGCCATAGGCCACAATGGGGACCGTTATCTGTCCCCCAAATGATGCGGTTGGATATCAGTCCCCATTACGTTAGTGTGCTTGGGGCCTAAATGTGATCTTAAAGAGAACCCGTCATGCAAAATAACCTCCCTAATCTAAATATATTTTCATAAACTGCCATTAGAGAGCATTTCCCCTATCCCTTCATTGTCCCTCTACATGCCTGTAAACTTAAGCAATGAGGTTCTAAAGCTGTATGCAAATGACCTGTGAAATGTCCAATGAGTCATTAGCATATTCAAGCTGTCCAGCTTATTAATGAGTGGGAGGCACAGCCACACCCCCAGTGCTTGACTGACAGCCTGTATAACGGTGTGAGGCTGTATAATGATGTGCTTCCTGCTGCTGCAGGCCACGCCCCCTGCAGCCTGTGTGTGTATAGGAGAGATACAACAGCTCCAGGCAGCCATGTTATAGCAGAACATGTCAGGTACTTGGGTAGCTGATGTCTGTGTATTAGGAGGATGCAGCATGTCAGCAGATGCAGCACACACACCAGCAATGCTTTACTATACATTACACACTGACATGAGCAGGGGGATGAGAGGGGAGGGGGAACAGGGGTGACATCACTGCCTCTGACCACAAGACCAGCCTCATATACATAATAAAGAAAAGATGATTTTATAATGATTAATATATGAAATGACTAGATAAAGGCTGGGATGGATCCTTGTGAGCTGCTCCAACAGGTAGTGGTGACAGGACAAGTGACACAGACCTGATGACAGGTGTCCTTTAAAGGAAATCTACCATAAAAATGAAGCATGATAAACCAAAAACACTTACTCATAAGTCCAGGCATCGACTGTGGTAATCTTTATTTTATTTGTCATCCATCTTGACCATTTTATTTGTCCATCCTATGCTGCATTGTTGGGGACCAATTTTACTCCCCTGTTGCAGGAAATTCTGGCCCTGCTGAATAGGTGGAAACCGCTTCATGTGTCATTTTCTGGTCATATTGCGACGATAAAAATGTCGATACTGCCAAAGATATTATATTTATTTGAAACCCTACCTGTTAGGATATCCATGGTCTGGCTGACTAGACTCCAGTCTAAATGCCTTGGCTATGTCTGGAATGGGCAGAGACACCGAATCCCAAAGTCAGTTATGACTGCTAATTCTTCCAATGGGAGCCTGGCGCTCCTTGACTTGAAACTGTACTACTTCTCTACCCATCTCCGACATGTTGCATCCTGGACTACCCTTCCTGCCTATAGCAGGTGGACGGAATTGGAAAAGTTGTGGCTGGCACAATATCACCAAGCCACCCTGAACTGGGGTCTTGTAGACGAAACATCCTCTTCCACGCTCCTAGGTCCCATGCAATTCACCAAAGATATATGGTTCCAGTGTAGGGTTAAATTCCAACTAGCCACCCTTCGATCCCCCCTCACTCCTGTCCTTTTTACACCACACCTCCCAGAAAGTACTTCCATGGCGAACTTCCTGCCCTGGTTTCAGGCTAAGTTATTCCAAGTCAGAGACTTCATAGACACCTTCAAGACAGATCCTTCAGTTTTCTACACTGGTAGAGAGACACCCAGCCCTCGCAGGGGGATCATTCCAGTATAGACAGATCAGATATTATATTCTTTCCCTCCTGGGCCCTGATAGGGCCCCGAACCGACTACCTACGAATTAACCTGTGGCGGTGGTCCTTCCTCTAAGGATCTAATATCTAACATCTACAGCAGGGGTCTCAAACTCAATTTACCTGTGGGCCGCTGGAGGTAGATTCTGGGTAAGGCTGGGCCGCATCAAGTTTTCCACACAAAATGCGCTTACAAAATATCATTATTCAGATTCAAATGTCATGGCGTCTCCCAGCGCAAGGAAAGCCCCGAGCTGGGAGACGTGTTTTCTCTATGAACGCGTTCTGTGCACTGAGGGGTCCCAAGCTCCTACCGCACTGAGCCCAGTCAGGGGCTCAGTGCGAAATTTGATAATATGTTCAATGATATCATTTTTAGGACTGTACGACCTTTTGATCACTTTTTATAGATTTTTTTATATTTTTCAAAATGGCAAAAAAGTGCCATTTTCGACTTTGGGCGCTATTTTCCGTAACGGGGTAAAACGCATTGTAAAAAACGTTATTATATTTTGATAGATCGGGCATTTTCGGACGCGTCGATACCTAATGTGTTTATGATTTTTACTGTTTATTTATATTTATGTCAGTTCTAGGGAAAGGGGGGTGATTTGAAATTTAATTTTTTTTTATTCTAATTTTTTTTTAAAAAACTTTTTTTTATTTTTATTTATACTATTTTTCAGACTCCCTAGGGTTCTTTAACCCTAGGTTGTCTGATCGATCCTACCATATACTGCCATACTACAGTATGGCAGTATAAGGGGATTTTCCTCCTCATTCATTACAATGTGCTATCAGCACATTGTAATGAAGGGGTTAAAACGAAATAGCCTCGGGTCTTCCGAAGACCCGAGGCTACCATGGAGACGGATCGCCACCCCCAATGACGTCACGGGGAGCGGCGATCCCGGGTAAGATGGCGGCGCCCATGCGCCGCTATCTTTTTGAGGCTGCCGGCAGCTTTGCCGGCAGCCATCGCTGTGAAAGCACCCGCGATCGGTGCTGGCACAGATCGCGGGTGTTACCAGTAAGCCTTTGCTGCAATATGCAGCAAAGACTTACCGGCTATGGAGAGGGCTCAGCCCGTGAGCCCTCTCCATGCAGCGCGACCCGACCGCCGCCGTGAATACACGGCGGGCGGTGCTTTTCCAGGTGGGGGCCGCAAAATGTTGTCCCGCGGGCCGCAGTTGGCCCGCGGGCCGCGAGTTTGAGACCCCTGATCTACAGCATCCTCAATTCCTCTCCACAGCCTAGCTTGCCTTCACATTCATATATGACCAAATGGGAAAGGTGGCTAAATAGGCAATTCTCCCTGGACAGTGGCAGATCATCTGATCCAAAGCAAAAAAAAGCCTCTGTTACCTCCCTCTACAAAGAAAATCAGATTAAACTGCTCATGACATGGTATCATACACCTGAATTACTTCATAAGTTCAACCCAAAACATATTAGATACGTGTTGGCGTTGTGGCAGGGAGAGAGGCTCGCGTTTCCACATTTTCTGGACGTGTTCCTCCATAGGAAACTATTGGGCTAAGAGGCTTCTCCTGGATGTACTTCACATAGATAACCCTATGGATCCCGCACTACACTTACTCAAACTGTGGTCCAAATGCCAGACTGCTCCTCCATATCCTTACTACAGCTAAATGTCTGGTCTCTTTGATTTGGAAGAAACCAGTCCCTCCTTCTTATGCGGATATATACGCTCGTGTTAGAGACATCAGACTAATGAAGCACCTGACTGCTCAATTGAATGATAAAATAGAGACTTTTGAGGCTATCTGGTCTCCATGGGACCTTTATTGCACAATGCATGGCCCACGCTAATAAGTCGTTTGCGACTACTTTTTTCCTCTCCTGAGCAGCTTGTGAGACAAGATCCACTGTTTTTGTACTTTGTGTTTTTTCTTTTAATAGATGATAGTGTGTTCTTAAAAGTTATCATTATGTATACTTTATACAACGCTCTTGATAGGCCACATGGTTTCGAACTAATTGTACCTGCACTGCTTGTAACACGATACATCTTTGAGACGCTCGTGCCTGAGCGGAAGTGTATGTTGAAAAATATTTTTATTTTTCTGAAAAATAAAAATAGTGGTGATAAAAAAAATCTACTTTTACATTCTCCTCCAGAGCTCCTCTATCCTGTAGCTACACAGGCTGTTGCACTGTGCACATCCCTCTGTGTGAGATTACAGCAGACAGATAGTGTGGGAGTGCCGAGGCAGTAGGGGAGGGGAAGACAGTGTAACAGTCTGTGAGGCTACAGCATGGATTTGCTCTGGTAATACCCCACAGCATTTGTGGCTCATTGGCATAATTTTAAAAGTTGATTTTAGAAGGAAGGAGGCCATGCATAACAAATATAAAGACGATTACCACAGTTACGGTGCCTGGATCGGATTAAGTGTCCCTGATTCATTGTGCTTGTTTTTGATGATAGTTTTCCTCTTACCCTCATTTACCCTAATCTTTCACTAATCACTCAAAATAAAGAACCATGTGAGATGCGGTTTTTGCAGTATTTTGAAAATATACTGGGCTCGTGTTTCCAAAGAGCAGTATTTTTACATTCAGATGTTGCAGAGCACTAAAATGGAAAATGTATGCGTGAATATTTTGGAAAGTTGTACAAATCCTAATAAAAGTGTAATTTGCAAGACAGAAAGTTAATTTAATACAAGCAACATAATTGCTGTTCTGTGGAATATACCTGAATAAGATACTGGCAGACATACTTTCCTGTGTGGAATCTTATGCGTGGAAATATTCATGCTGCCAGCAATTTTCACAATTTAGGCCTGAACAGCCTTAAAAATTGTGCTTCCACCACACCTTACAACAAAAAGAGTACCCGAGTTCTCCTTGTGTAATTGATGGTGTAGGATTCTGCATCCACATCTGTTTTTTTCACTTGATTCTTACAAAAAAAAAATCTTTTGTGATTATTCAAGTAATTTTTTATATGAACTGGTGACAGGATCCAGTGGCCAATGCTATGCTGATTTTATGCCTTTGTCAGAATTTTTCCAGTACTTTGCATTTCAGAAAATTACAGGCAGTCCCCTAGTTATGTCATTCCGAATTACAAACAACTTGTACTTAACGAACGAGGACCGCCTGGTAACTAGCACTGGTGAGATTTGCTTTCTTTCTGCGCAGCGGCTTGTATTTTCTGCGGCAAGCCTCTAACAAAAGACGCTTGCACAATCTCACCAGCACAAGTGTCCTTGGTTACCTGGGATCGGAGATAGCAGCGGCTTGCAGAAGAAAACAGAGTCACTGTGCAGGAGCAAAGAGCAATCGCTGCGATCCTTGCTAACCAGTGGCTTGAAATAGAAAATCTGCTGGGTCTTCAGGTCACCGTGCGGGGAGAGTAGTAACTGCAGCACCCTGTCACATGCATTGAGCAGGCAGGGGTGGGAAGGGGATGTGGAGGAGAGGAGGAATGCATAAGGAGATTGAGAAACGGGCACACAGGCTGCTGCAGCTCCTGTGCCCCCTCCCCCTCAGGAATCAACATATGCTGCTGGCAGGTTACATACCTGTTTTATTGGAGAAATCTGTGCACTTGTTCCATAAACTTAACATTAAGATGTGTGGAATGGCTTTTCAGGATGCCCATTGGTCATTCAGGATAATGTCTGAGATTGGCTGGGAATTGGCGCTTATGTTATGTTTGTTGTAATAATTACATAGATAAGTGAGGTTTTACATGACAGCTATTCTTTTGGTTTTACGTGGACGGTAAAAAAAAACTGCTAAATAGTAGACAGAAGTTGTGCTGTTCTCTTCCCAGGAAGTGCTATCTCGCTGCTTCTTTCCCAAGCTGTGAGGATATATTTATTAGTGGCAAGGAAGCCATAAGAAATGTTAAGTGTGCGCTTGTGAGAGCAGAATATATTGTCATTTTACAACGTAATACCAGGGGACTGTGAGAGCCCGAGAAGGTGTTAATGAATTCCATTTTACCTCCTCGTGCCTCTTCATTTAGCTGCTTCATTGGATGTGGATTTTGTTAAAACTGTTTACCAAAGGAAATGTGTGCTGTAATTACAGCTATATGGAGTACGTTATACGGTGCCAGATTTCACGCACCAAGACTTCCTAACAGCTTTTGTTTTTTTTTTTGTTTTTGGTCCTTTCTTCAACATCCTCATTTTATTACTATCATTGTAGTCGTATGTGTAGGTCAGGCGATTACTAAAAATAAATCATGCTCCTTGATGAGATGGTTAAACCCTCACTCATAGAAGAGTTACTGTACATTCCATGCTCTTGAAATACTGTGATTGCTATAAAGGAGCAGATTCCAATCTCTTTTTAAATCTCTGCTATTAATTCAGTAGTAGGTACCATTCCTAGGAAGTCTGTCTGCCTGGAAACACCACCCTGATCCTATAGTTGTTGTGTTTGTATAGAAATATGATACAGAAAGCGTATTAAGATGATCTACGGGATAGCAGATAAAAATATGATCTGAGTTGCATCAAGTGGCAGATTGAGCACACGTCCTGCCGCTCCATTCAATTCTGTGGTAGCCCTGGACAATTGCTTTCTTCGGCACTCCCACAGCCAGGGATGAGTTTTGCCAGAGATAACAGGGGACTGTGCAAATATCTGACTTCCCCATAATATTTAATGGCAGAACGCCATGGATGGGTCACAGTAATATGTGATACAACCCCTTAAAAGTTTTTGACAAGTATTTTGAATGCTCCCTGCACACAAAGAGATTTTTGCAGCAGTGTTCTACCAGTACCATTTCTGTACAGCTAGCACGCGACCACATTCACTTTAATGGGCAATATGGCCATCCATTTGAATGGACGTATTGCCAGTGTACCATATTGTCGACGGAAAAATTGCTCCATCTTTTGCCATACATACTGCCTGGCAGAACGGCTCACTGTGGAGTGCTGCTAACCCCTGTGCCTCTCCAGCCGAATGTGTGATAGAAGCAAATATGCAATGTGATTCAAACGCATGAATAAACTTTATGTCATGTTCACCACATTTTGGCTTCTACAGTATATATAGATAGATATAGAGAGATCGATATAGAGAGATCGATATAGAGAGATCGATATAGAGAGATCGATATAGAGAGATCGATATAGAGAGATAGATATAGAGAGATAGATATAGAGAGATAGATATAGAGAGATAGATATAGAGAGATAGATATAGATATAGAGAGATAGATATAGAGAGATAGATATAGAGAGATAGATATAGAGAGATAGATATAGAGAGATAGATAGATATAGAGAGATAGATAGATATAGAGAGATAGATAGATAGAGATATATATATATATATCACAATTCATAGAAGACTACAGAATGGCAGTCACTGGAAAATCTGCTATACTTGTTGTTGGATACCTTTGCCTAAAAGCTCAGTCTATGACTTTGGGTCATAAATCTGTTTAGGAAAAGAGATTGAGGGGCAGGAGATGACCAGGAACTGGCACTAAGCTGTATACTGCTGCCTGCTGTGTGTTGTAATACATGATGTACACAGCAAAATACATGCAATTAAAAATAAAATACAATATCTGAAAGTGACCTTTAAGATGGGAGCTTGAGAGTATTGTCTGTCTGATTTATTGTGTGTTCCGAGCATTTGTAAGTCTTTGTGCTGTCTTACTATAGCATATAGGCAACTGGGGCTTCTAGGTTCTTCATAATAAAATTGAAGAGCGGACATGGATTATGAGGTGAAACCATATGTAACTTATTAAGAATGTCTACAATTCTGAGAACACCCCAGCATGCTGGAACTTGTAGTTTCACAATAGCTGGAGTTTCCACGATTGCTTGTCCCTGGTGTACAGTATATTGCTGCCTTTTCTTTTTGACTATTAAGCTACTGAACCAAATCACACATGGATGAGCGCCCTTGTCCTGGGAAGGGTCCACCTCTACCCATGGATGGGATTGTAGACTGTGAGTCAGTTTCCTCCAGCACTCATCACTGACACGCGGTGGATGACAACATCTGCAGAGACATGGCTGAGGAGAAATGTTACAAGTCTGTTAATGGCTTCTTTTATGTAATGTTCTGGCGGCTGCAGAGCCTGTTAATTCCACAAGTGCAGCGTATAATCAATCCCCAGCCAATCTAATTACTGTTACAAACATAACCTTGTCACAAAACAAAACCAATACATTTTTCTGATTCTAAAATGTTTTTCTTACTCAAGAATAAGTGCAACAGATACACATTTTATTAAATCTTGTTGCTCCCATAACTCGTTGCCATGGGAACAGACACTTAACACAAGCCAGAGCTGCCCTCACAGTTACTATTAAGGGCTTTCACTGCTGCCTCTAGTATTGTAGAAGTAGCTCAGATAGCTACTGAATACCAATATTCTAGGTCTTAATGATTTTACTTCCTACGCACTGTCACATAATGTATGGTACAAACCATTCCCACAGTGCTGATGCAGGAGATGTCATGCGGTCCATCACTATTCTCTACTCACATCCGGGTTGCCTTGATTTTATTTCCCAGCGCCACAATAGGGACTGAATACATTTGGAGAATAGACTAATATATCCTTGCCTTGCTCCGCTGACTCCTCTCATCAGCCTTCTGAATATAGATTATTGTTCTGAAGTTTCTGAAATATTAACTGAGTATATATAGTTGCTTTTATTATAGACTGTATAACATAATTGTCCATCTGCTATCAGCTGCCTTTCATGTTCATCCTTATATCAATGTATATAATGGAGACTGTTCATATGTTCTGTGCCATGTAGACAAATACAAAAGACCACGTTTAACTCCTCAGTTGTGTAGGCTACAGTCTTCTGTAATATGATGATATACTGTATACTCCCTACATACACAGGTGTATGTAAATTAGGTGCTTTTCATCACACACAGGAAAGAGATGCCCATTAGTCTGGGTTCACATTAATTTTTTTTGTATACAATCAAGTATACACCAGGTCGGGCTCTAAATGTAAAATATATGCTGAGCGCCATATTCACTCAGCAGAGGCTATTGGAATGAGTGGGGGAAGAATGCAATGTATACATCCATGGTCCTAGTGATGTCACTGTTCATATAAGGACAGTGACATCACTTGGGGAAACTCCCTGAACTGTCATTGGCTGTTGCTGATGTTTGTTCCTCCCTTCTTTTAGGGGGAGGGGACAGGTAAACCGATACCACTTTACCCTTCATTGTAAGGACACATTGAGAATTCGCCTAACATAAACTTACATTGGAGGACAGAAAAACTAGGTGAATGCAGCCTTATGAAAACATGGAGTAGCCTATAACCAAATCAAAAAAGGAAACAAGAAATGTAGTAGCCTCCATGGTTTGTACATCTGCATCATTTATTGCATAATCATGTCACACAGGAAATTGTGGAAATTATTTTTATATATTATTTCTTTTTTTTAATTCTGAAGTGTTATATAGGTGATGTATTATTATGAGTCATCAATATCAAATCTTTGGATATCGGTCTTTCTCCACCCTCAATAATAGACTTAAACACAGTGACTTCCCTAGTGTTCAGAGTGACAACCAGGCCCCATTCAGACTTTCAGAAATATAAAAATAGGAAATTAAGCACATGATACAGATTACTTGTAGGTACACGGGCTTTAGGCTGGTATGTGCACATCACATGTATACACAGGACCAGCAAGAATCCACAGGTGCAGTAATAAATGAAGATGCTTTATATCGTTCCCATAGTTAAAAGGCAATGGACGTACAAGAAAGTTAGAATACATCAGTCGGATGCGTCTCAAGTCTTTCTTTTTTATATACAGTAACTGTATTTTTCATAAGTTTTTTGTTTTATCAATAAAAGCAAGGTAAAAGCAGGTACAATTTTCCAGCCAAAGAATAACAAAATACAATAAGTATACAATTATTCCACAAAGGATAGGGATATGACATAGATGGGGATGGGGATATGTACCATTTAGTCTGACCCAAATAAAGTTCTCATTTTTGCAACCTCCAAAAGTCATTCTATGACAACCAAATTAGAGCAAAGCAATCCATTTCATTATCAAGTCTGTCTTAAAGGACATCTTCCACCAGGATGAAGGATTGTAAACCAAGCACACTGGTGTGTGTCCCCTCTGACAGAATCTACCCTTCTTTAAGCTTACTATGCCTTTGTTTTGAAGAAAAAAGTCTTTAAAATTATGCAAATCAGCTTGAGCTTGGGGGTAGACGGCAGTATGCTTGTTTTAGAATCCTTCATCCTGGTGGTAAATGTCACTTAATCATAGAATTACACAACATAGCTCAGTGTGACTACATTGTGAAAATAACTCCATTCACATGTAGTGGAGCTTTCTGCTGTGGTCACCAACAATGTAAATTTTAGGGCATGCTAGAAAGTATTGAAAAATTATGGAAAGTTCTGCCAAATCTGAACAATGTCCAAAGCATCCACTTTTCACTGGAGAATTTAATAACAATTTATTTTTTTTCAATACATACAAGCACAGAATCACCTTTATCATTTTATTAAATTCCTTGTCAGATTTTGTACATCATATTATTGAATGGATTAGGGCTGATCCAGCTGATATTTCCATAGAGGATCCTTGTGCATTTTCTTTTTCCTTTTTTACAGTGATCGCGCTGATATAACATGTAATAAGGTCTTTTTTACCATAAATCATTATATGTTAGGAAATAATTGAATGCAGCCATTCATCTTATGGCGCCATTAAGTGTTAGAGATGACAGTACTGCTAATTACAGTGTAAGCACAATGATCAAATAATTATTGCCTCCAGACCTCACCTCCATTTCCTGCTCACATTGCTGCTACGCTCTAGCTTTTAGGATGCTTTGTATGTAAATCTGAAAGAAAATGGAATCCCAGGCCTGTGCTTTTAATATGGAAATAGTTCCATTTATTAGTTACATCTTCTTATGTTCATATTCAACATAGTTACAAATAAAGTTTTAACATGAGTTGTAACCCAGCGTTTCATGACATCTTAATGGCAAATCCACCAACTTTGGTAATGATGCTTTCTCCACTGTTGTTCTACCAAGGCAAGAGTTATATCCAGGGTTATGTAGCACTATGGAAGCAAAACATTGTATCAGTAGGCACATTTGTATTCCGAATGATGCACAATGAAACGAAGGTATTCCAGCACTCAGAATCTTCTTTAAAAAAATATTTGAATTTTTATTTTGTAAATATTAAAATTGCAAGGTCACATCCTGGCATATCATCCAAAAAAGAAAAGATCTACGCGTTTCGGACTAGTGTGCTTGCGTCCTTATTCATGATCTGATCATGAATAAGGACGCAAGCACGCTAGTCCGAAACGCGTAGATCTTTAATTTTTTGGATGATATGCCAGGATGTGACCTTGCAATTTTAATATTTACAAAATAAAAATTCAAATATTTTTTTAACCCCTTAAGGACGCAGCCATTTTACAGCTTAAGGCTCAGTCCCATTTTTTGGATTCTGACATGCGTTGCTTTATATGGTTATAACTTTTGAACACTGTTACTTATCAAAACGATTCTGAGATTGTTTTTTCCCCACATGTTGTACTTCATTTTAGTGGTAAATTTTGGCTGATAAGTTTTGCGTTTATTTACAAAAAAAAAGAAAATATGATGAATTTTCTGAAAAATTTGCCATTTTTGAAATTTGAAATCATTGCGTTTTCAGGCAGATAGATTTACCACCTAAATAAATTGCTGAATAACATTTCCCATATGTCTACTTTACATTTTCACCATTTTTGAAATGTCTGGATAATTTATTTTGATGTCACGCGGCTTACAAATCGAATAGCGCTTTTCCGGATTTTCAGAATTGACTATTTTGGGGATAAATACAGTTTTGAATGAAAATTTACATATTTAGCATCAAAACCCCCCATATAACCAACCCAATTTCAAATCTGCACCCCTCAAGCTATCAGAAACAGATTTTACGAAGATTGTTAACCCCTTGAGATCTTCATAGTAATTACATCAAAATGGAGGTGAAATTTAGAATAGTCAAATTGTGCCGGTTATACGTTCATTTAGCCCTAAAATTTACACATTTCCAAAAGATAAAAATACAAAACCCACCATACAATTTGTTCTACAATTTCTCCCGAGTACAGAGACCCCCCACATGTGGCCGTGACTTGTTTTATGGGCACACAGTGAGGCGCAGAAGGGAAGGAGCACCCTGCAGCTGCCAGGATTTTACTTTCCTCATTGGCCTCTTTTGAAGGCTGTAAAATTTTCGCTTTTGCGCTATTAGGGTCATGTGACGGCATTTTTTTTGCGGGATGAGATGCTTTTTCCAATGTTACCATTTTGGGGTTGGTATCACCTATTGTTGAAAATTTAGGAACTTCTTTTTGAGAGCAGGAGTAGAAAAGCATCAATTCTGTACTGGATTTTTTACTTTTTTTTTGTGGTGTTCACCGTATAGACTAATAATCATATTATCTTCATTCTATGGGTCGATACGATAACGGGGATACCAGACACGAATATATTTTCTTGCGTTTTACTAAATTTGTAAAATAAAACCCTATTGTGGGGAAAAATCTATCATTTTTGTATTGCCATCTTCCAACTGGCATAACTTTGTTACGTTTTTGGCTACGGAGCTGGTTGATGGCTTGTTTTTTGCGGGACACGTTGTACTTTGCACCAGTATCATTCTAGAGTACATATGTTTTTTTGATCACTTTTTATAGCATTTTTTGTGGGATTGAATAGGTAAAAATCATAATTTTTGGAGGGTTTATAACGGTTTTCTTTTACGGCGTTCATCGTGGGGGTTCAATAATTATTTATTTTTATTCTACGGGTTGTTACGGACGCGGTGATACTATATATGTGGGGTTTTTGTTATGATTTAGACTTTTTTTTTAGTTATATGTCTCTTTATATGTTTTGGGGCTTTTGGGCATTTTTGGTGATTTATTACTTTATTTTTTTATTGAATAATTTTTTTTTTTTACTTTTTCACTTTTTCCACCATGGGAAATGAACAAGCAATCATCTGATTGCTTGTTCATAATAATACCCTGCAATACTTATGTATTGCAGGGCATTATCAGTGTCAGCCTATGCACTTGCATAGGGTGGCACTCTGCCAGTAAGATGACGTCACAGACGCCATCTTACCGGCAGTTCCTGCAGGTAACACTGGGGTCCAGATCAGACCCCAGTGATACCGTAGCAGTGATCGGTGCCCCCCGAAAATGATTCCGGGGGGGGGGGGCGATCGTGGGGGAAAGACACCCCATATGCATGTTAGATGCCGCGGTCGCGATGACCGCGGCATTTAACGGGTTAATCACCCGCGATCAGAGACAACTCCAATCGCGGGTGTTACACTGGGGTGCCGGCTATCAGTCACAGCCGGCACCCCGTGTTTCTCGATGCCGGTTCGGCTCAAATCTTGAGCTGAACCGGCATCGGCTCAGCGTCCGATATATCGGACGCTGAGCGCTAAGTCACTGAGCTCAGCGTCCGATATATCGGACGCTGAGCGTTAAGAGGTTAAAGAAGATTCTGAGTGCTGGAATACCTTCGTTTCATTGTGCATCATTCAGTCAACCGGCAGGACTGCCTTTCCGTGCACCGAGAGCTAAGGAGGAATAGGACCTCGTCTATATTGAGGATGCAGCTTATGTGAGTGAGCGGTGGCTTTCTTTCTATTGTTTCACATTTGTATTCCATCAGATTACTGTGCATTGAGCTTGTATGGCCGTTCAGAGCAGCTGTCTAGCTTCTTAGTTTTGAGCTGCACAGCAGTACAGTCTCTGTCAAGACTTTGGATTATCATTATGTTTTCCACTAGGATTAATGGTTCCAGAAAAGGTCCACTGAGGCATGGATTTGGACAGAAATTGTCCTCTTTAGGATATTGGAGCAGTAGTTGAGACCTCACAAATTTTCATGATGGTCCTATTGCAGATTTCAGAAGAAGAAAGAGTGTGAGGTTGGGCACCACTTATTTTTTAACTGTTCCAAATAGGAAAGCGTTTAGAAAATCTCCTCCAAAAGTCATATGAATATGAGTAGAGAAGATTCATATTTTTTCCAGAGATGTCTACTTCATTTCCCCTAGCCTCGTTGCTACAGTTATGTGCAGTTTAAGAAATAGACAGATATTGTATATTTATCTACAGCTTGCATTTCCAATTATGTCTTAAGCAGCCTGTGGCCTATGTTAATCCAAAATAGTGTAAGATGCACTATGTGCAATTTACCTGTGGAGTGTGCAGAGTGCGCCAGATTCATGAAATGTGTCACATGGTCTTAATGAATCTGCCGCCCCCTGCACTTCTCCCGCAGAGTGTGCGCATCAAACACATCAAACAGAATTGTTGCTCACGATCCGACTGTGAACTGGCATGCCCCTTTTGGTGCATATTTTTTCTGTATTGTCAGACAGTGTAGCTGCGGCACAAAACTGGCACAGACACCTCTTAAATACATGTGCAAGCATCTTGCGCAAACACTTTAATAAATGTGGTCCTGTATCTCTAGTTCTGTGGATCACAGAACCACAAGCTCACAGATTAGATTCTCATCTTTGATATGACACAGAAATATTTCCTAGGTACTAAGGAATGGAATATATGGGTTGTATGAAGTGACACTCCTCATGCAGCCTCTAAACTTTTCTTACCTCAGGAATAATATGACTCTACTCTTCTGCTTTGCACATGATTTTGGAGGGGTAAAAGGGCAGAATTTTGAATAAAAAAGAAGGAATGGATATTTCATACCCTACCTCAATAGTTTAATGGGGCAAAATGTGGTTACTGAGTCACTTTAGCCAAGAGAAATCTGACTTCTATAGGGTTAGGGGTCTGGATTTTAAAATTGTCTTTGCTAACTAGTAGGAGCATCAGCAGGTTTCCCATGGAAGCAAATGTGGTGTTTACACTTAAGGGCACATTCACATGACATATAGACGGGTTTCTCGACTATTTCCGATTTGCACCGCATTTAATAGAGTTTAACTGATTCGGACTAAGCGCAGGATTTAAAATTCAAATTGTGTCTCAAGACATGCGCTCACACACACCAGGAAGAAGAAGGCGAACTCCAGCGGACCTCAGCGGGAAAGCGACACATGCAGGATATCAGGCACACAATCTTAGTGAATCGCCCCGGACTTCATCCTCGTCGGACAACGCACCTCAAGGATCGCGACAGGACCGGGTAAGTAAATGTGCCCCACAGTGACAAGCCACCATAGATGTTAATGCTGCCGCATATCAATCCCATCTGTGGGTGCCAATACTGGGTGTAGATTCAATAAGTGATTATATATCATTTATTCCTTTTATGTCCCACTCCTGACTTTTGAGTTTTTCGTTGTTTTTATCATAAGAACAAATTATAAATGTGTAAAATCCAGTATGGAATTCAGGCCAGAAATATAATGCTTGCGTCTCCAGTTTGTGCCAGGGATCATAAGTGCATAATATATGCTTTCAATGGGATTAATTTGTGTAAGTGTCCTCTCCTTTTTCGACATATCAATTTTGTGCATAGTTTGTGCCGTGTAACCCACAATGCCAATTCACATGAGTCGAATTTCGCACACATTTTGCCACCAAATATTCACTTAAATCCATGCAACATTTTGACCCTTCAATAAACCCAATACACGTCCTATTCATTTCATAGGGAATGCCGCCATAGGCAGCATGAACTGAGATCTGCATGAGCAAATGATTGGTCTCATTTTGAGCCTCCCTCCACTGGAACACTTCAGTGCTAAAGTAACTGCAAAAGTAACATTATATAATAGCACCTGGGGCGAACCCTAATGCCTGAATATACCTTTACTCATAAGCCATATATTTTGGAGCTGGAAAAGGAAGGAGTACAACACATTAACCCTTTTGTTCATTATTATTCTGGTCACCCTGTGATTAGTATCTATATATTTTTTTAGCTTTTTCTTGGTAGAGAAGCGATTAATATTACAATAATTGTGCACCTCTGGGAAATTTGTTGTAGAAAACATTGTAGAATGTTAACTCCCTCAGCTACAGTTTAACATGTTTTTTTCCCATCTGTCTTGTAGAGTGCCCGGAATTACAATAGCCACGGACATCATCTGTGGCTTTCCTGGAGAGACGGATGAAGATTTTAAGGAGACGTTAAAACTAGTTGAGGAATATAGATTCCCAAGTCTCTTCATTAATCAGTTTTACCCGCGACCAGGGACCCCAGCTGCTAAAATGGAGCAGGTTCCAGCTAGTGTGGTAAGCTATTTTGGTTCAGATTAAGGTGTGTCGCTTTTAAGGTGTTTGCTGGACTTGGAATGGCCTTTGCAATTGGCACTTAGTGGCTCAGTTACACAAGGATCACAAGTCCATATTACATTACCTGGCACACACTGGCGCTGGCATCTAATTTTTGACCCAATTGGTTTATAAAACCAGTACTAATAATATTATCTTTATATAGCATCACCATATTCCACAGCATTTCACGGATCACAGGGTACATATTCATACAAAATGAGGTGTCGTAGAGCAATAACAAACACATAGTCCATTTATCTACGAATAAAAGGCAACGCTTACCAAAACCACTTGTGTCAAACCAATGTTTTAGGGAGAGCGCGTCCTACAATAACCCGTTTTTTTAATCCAGTATATGCTAAAGAGCAATAACAGTCAGATGAAACAATAGTAATGAGGGCCCTGCTCGGAACAGCTTACAAGCTATGATGAAGAAGATCACAGGAGTTAAAAGTTCTTGCCACTCTTTATAAAGGAATAATAATGCTGCATGAGACAGTCACCAGTCGCTATACATAATTGCAGAAGGAGATATACATAGACATGCTAGCAAGTTTGTATTGGTTTTGTAGGGGTTTATATAACCTTAGGAATGGAAATATATTGATGTACTATATTATACCAAGTAATACCCTCCAGCAATATGATATTCACCACCTATCCTAAAGTTAACTTGTTTACGTTGTTAAGGATGTTTGAAGAGGGCTCACAGGCTGTGCCCTCTTCATAAATGTTGTGTATTTACTGCATTATGTAGCCAACACCCACTGTTCATGCCTGCTGGCACCAATCTGGGGTGATATCCCTATTCCTGCTACCGGCGACACGTAAATGCCCAGGGAGCGTTAGCGCTGCCATCCTGGATGGCTTTCTCTATGTCAACTATCCATTCCTATGGCCGCATGGGCCACCTTCTTAAAGGGGGGACAATAAGGGGGCATTTAATAATTATGGAGGCAAAAAAGGGCCAACTGACAAAGGGGATGAGTAAAAAGGCATTTAATAGTAACAGGGGCAAAAAGGGGCCACTGACTAAAAAAGTATACGGTAAGAGGCACTTATTGATTAAAGAGGTAAAATGGGACCACTGACTAAAAAGGGGATAATAAGGAGCACTTAAAAATAGGGCATAAATGTTCCACTGACTACAATGATGGGGAGTAAGGGGCATTTAATAATAATGGAGGTAAAAAAGGGGCATACACTAAGGGGGAAAGTTTTGGGCATTAAACAATGGAGATAAAAGGCCCACACAGTATGTCTAGCTTATGGCTGATGAACATGTGTACATGAGTGTGAATGAGGATAAAAAGGGGTTGCTTACAATGGGGCACTTTTAGTAACTTTTACTAAAATGAAGGGTGTTTACTAAAAACATAGGACTAAACTTAAGGGGACAACAAAGGGGGCGCTTACTAAGAAAAGGAGCATTAAATATGATGGAAGATGGTGACATTTAAGGGGGCAGTAATTTTTCCCTACTTTAAGTAGGGACAAACCTTAGAGGGAGTCTGAACCATTGTGGCATCAAAATGGGACAATTACTACTAGGGGTAAAGATGGGACTAATCAAAAGAGGGATTAAATGATTATTTTTTTCTTTTCCATTAATGGTGATTGCCACGGTTAAGTGTGGGGGGGGGGGGGATTCCCATTAGCAATTTTTTTTTAGGACTCTGGTTATGCCACTGTTGATGGTATTCGGTATTTAGAAAGTGGTCTAGTTGTTTTACTGTGTGTCACTCTTGGCTGCAGGCAACATGTACATCTGCTTTTATTGTAATATAGGGATAACCACAGACAATGCATGCCTAATTTTTTTATTACCCTATAGTTGAATTACTTTTTGAGTTGTCAGTATATAGAGTATTATAGATTAGAAATTGTAAATAATACAGCCATAACTTGATTTTTATTCCAGTAAAATCACCTTTATTCTCAGTAAATGTCAGATTCATCATTCTCTTTTTCTGGTATGATGTACCACCTTCTAAAACTCTACATTTATTATTTATGTCCCCTCCAGACAGTAACTAATTGTCCTCCTCAGCCTGCTGCATTTATTCTACCTCCAAAAACTAAAAAGCATTCTTTACAGATGATAGTATAGTTTCCTGTGTGTTGTGCACAGGAGATACGCCAGTTTTTAACGGAAAATAAACATGCAGTAAGCAAGTCCTTTGCCCGGGTATTTACTTACTAAAAACAGTGCTCACATGCTTGTATAATTTTACCACTCCAGGCTTTCCATGGCTTCTATTAGATAACAAGGTCAGACGACAAACATAAAACCCATCATCTCCCAGGTGGGTATTACTAGCTTACTTCTTTGTACCCTTGAACCAATAAAGGTGTGAGACTGTTTAGTCTTTTTTTCTTTATAGCTACTTAAAGGAAGTATCTCCATCCTACAGGCAGATTGCATTACAGCAATTAAGGACACTATGGGGTACATTTAGTTACCCGTCACGTTGACACCGCCGATACGGAATGTTCGAAGAGGATTCGGAGCTGCCACGATCCACTAAGATCGTGCGTCCAATTTCCTGCATGTGTCGCTTCCCCGCTCAGGTCCGCCGGAGTTCACCTTGTTCTTCCAGGTGCATGTTTAAATCCTCCGGTTTGTCTGAATCAGTCGGGTTGTCCGATGGCCACGGCCCCCGATTTGTGTTGCATGAAAGTCGGCGCCGATGTGCCACAGTCCGATCGCGTTCACCAAAAACCCGGGGCAATTCAGCACAAAATGGAAAAATTTGGGAAACCCGACAGATATGCGTCCAATGGACCGTTAGTAAAAGTGCCCCTATATGTCCTACCATTATTTGTTCTATTATCATTTTTCTAGGTTTAAAGAGATTTTCAGTTTTTTTTTTTTTTTGGGGGGGGGGGGAGGGAGAAATGAACTCAAGGGCCAACTTTTGTGTAAAAATGGAACCAATTTATAATCTGCTCTATAGAAGGCACCCTTGTCCAAGTGGCACCTCTCTGAAGAGATGAATATATTTTTTAAAACCATTTTTTTTTATAAATGCTCATCTTTGAGGGTTTCTTTTCCAACATGTTGTAAAACGCCTTGAAAGTGTAAGGCCCCTAACAAACTAGCAAGTGTGATCTGTGCAAATAGCAGTGTGTTACTTGCAGCCATAACACTTAGCAACCAGAACTGAACTGTGAATGTCAGTTCAGTTCTGGTTGCTCAGCGTTCTTGATGCACATTCCTGTCAGAACTCACTGCCAGTTGGGCAGATCACACTCGCTATTATGTTAGGTGCCGAACCACAATGTTATGATGTTTACCAAATTGTCATTTGTGATTTCCCCTTTAATAACAGAACAATGCTCATATTCTACTGCTCGCCCTTTTCTTCCCAGAGTTGAGGAATTTTCTGTTCTGATGCCGCTTGTCAAAAATGTTTCTCAGCAGCAGTGAATTTAGCAAAGACTAGCTCTTTTCTGCATCTGCAAATCAGCAAACTGCAATCAGCAAATTTCCTACAGCTCTAATGATACCTTTTGTTTCTCATTAAGTAATTTCGCATTAAATCCAATAAGTTACATACAAGCAAATCCAATGAACTCTGCTTAGTATACATATAGCATGTATATGGTCACTAGCCTGGAAGCTGTTATTGTGTGGGGGAGCATTCCGCATGTAATAAGTAGTAGAAACCAGTAGTGAAACAGTTAAATGAAGTGGACAGTCTGAGGACTAAGAGTTGTTAATTTCTCTGATGTGCTGGAGGGGCTGCAGTGGAGTCCGACACAGCTTGATGTAGAGAGAGGGAGGCGCGGAGAAAGTTCTGCAGAATCACAGACTGAGTTGAAGGAACTGATACTGAAGAGGAGAAATCTCTAACCTGACAATTCTGTGTAGAAGTGAGCAGGGTGCAGCACCTCCTTCCCCCTCTCTGAAACCATATTTCCAAAGAACTCTACCATATACCCAGATAAATCTCACAATAGAACCGGCAAAACATATGCCCCTCACAGTACAGCATATGGCTATATTTTTAGCCCAGAAAACTTAATTATTTATAAATATGTAACTTCAAATCGCCCCTTTTCCCTAGAACTGATATAAAAATAAACAATCAAAAATCAGAAACATGTTATGTATTGCCACGTCCAAGTTCAGATCTAAAAACTATTATTCCTGGCATTTAACCCTGTAGTGGAAAATAGCGCCCAAAAGTCTTAAAGGCCGCTTTTTGTCAGTTTGCAACTGATTGAAGTAAAAAGTGATCAGAAGGTTGTACAGTCAAAAATATGGTATCAATGTAAACGTAATCACATGCTAAAAATTGCACCTTATATAGCTCCAAACGCCAAAGTATGAAAAAGCATCAGAATATGGCAAAATGCTGAAAAGTTTTTTGTAGAAATGGTTTTAATTTTGTAAAAGCTAATAAAACCATTATAAATTTGGCATTGCCGTAATTGACCGACAAAGTGAAAGCCGTAAAAACAGATCCAGCTAGAAAATGGCACAAAAGCATTTTTCTGTAAATTTACTTCATTTGGAGTTCTTTTCCCGCTTCGCAGAACTTGACATAGAAAATTAAATAGCATTACTAGGAAGTCATTCTTATCTTTTCTTTTGGACACCTTTAGTTTGCACGCCAGGAATGCTCCCGACATACACACTAAACATATCTATAGACTTCTTGCCTCCACCTGCTTGCCTCCACCAGGTTGTGTTTTTCTGATTTTGCTTCATTCTGGAAAGCGTCGTACACACTCAACAGACGCCAACAGTGGCTATGGTGGGTGGAGGTAACTGTATGGCATCCATTCCCGGCCTCCGTAGTAAGTTGTGGATTTTTCTCTAATTATAAAAATATGGACAGTTATGTCCCTTTGGAGGATATCACTATATGATGCCTATGTTCACTCCTCCTACTTTCCGGAGGAAATGGAAGAACCAGAGAATGTACCCAACTGTATGAGCATACATACATATGCTGTAACATTCCATTGTAATAGAGATCATTTGTCATCGAATCCTAAGCATGCATATGTAAGAACTCACATTCATTTCCTATGGTGGCTTCTTCCACAAGCCAGATTAATCATAATTGAAGTGTGTATGGGTTAGGGTTAACACTTTCTTGGGTCATAATATGAAATGCTAGAGATGTGCTGCTGTTATGTCTGATATACACTGAACACTGAAAGTATGGAAAAATGTGCTTCAAAATACACTCAAAAGCAACCCAAAGATCATATAATACATTCAAGAGATGTATGGACCTATATTAATGTGACTAAAAAGCTTAAGATGAGATAGAAACTTACTATCGACCTGCAACAGCAAAACTTGTGCTCGGTTCACATGTTTCCTTTGGAATGTACTTTGAAGCGCATTGCAAGCAAATCAGTGACCCCCCCCCCCCCCCTCCCTGAAAACATGCACCAAAAATCTGCGTTCAGTAAGTAGCAAATATGTTTTTTTTTACCACCCATTTTGCTTGTAATGTGTTACAAATCATATTCAATGTGCAATGTGTGACGCAGTCTAATGCCATTGATTTACATATTGGTGGTACAGGATGTAATGATATTGAATGGTCACTTACTTTATCACACTCAAATATAAAGCATATTGCTGAAGCGTTTTATTTTCTTTGTGGTTTGATACATTATATTAGCCCCAGTTTTAGAGCTCTCGTGTAGGTGGAGGTTGAAAGCATGCCTACACTGTTTTTTTTTTTTTTCATTTTTAATTGGAGATGTCTCTTTTTAGTGTTATGTGATAACTAAAGACATGATACAGTCCTGTGTGTTACCGAAATAATGAACGTTACAAAAAAGATGGTAATGTCCAATTAGGCTTTTTTCCCTGTGCAGACAAAGATGATGTTGTTGTAATATGGAGAGATAATGAAACTGCACACACATTATTAAACTATTGCTTTTCATCATTTTTACCCTTCCCAACTTGACAAGGATCTAATGAATCATATTGGAAGGCAAAATCAGATCAAATTTGCTTAAATAAAATCTCTTTAACCTTGAATGCTTTGCATAGACGTGCAAGGAATGCAAACATGAAGAGACAACATGAGGCTAGATCATCTACCTATACACCCTTGTGTTAAAGTAAATCTACCTACCAGCTCTCACGAACTGTAGAGTAAGTGCACTCGCCCTGCGTACCGCCCGGCCAACTGCTTTGCAGTGTGTCAGTGTTGGCACAGAGATTCTATAGAATTTTCAAAAAATGTAACTTGCTGGTTATATGGCTGTCTAGTGACTAGAAAGCCTTAGGTCTACAGATATTTAGAGACACTTACTGTAGCAAACTTGTAAACACCTTTGTAATTGACTGACAATGAACGGTTCATTTTAAAATTTTCCAGTTTATATAATTTGACATAGATTTTTAGAAGTTTTGTTGCATTTTGTATTTCAGAGAGAAAAAAATAACAAGCACACATGTCCAGATAGCAAATAGTTACAGCAGACAGTCAAAATTCAATGAAGACATGTTGCCGCAAGTGTCTAGGACAGCACAGGCATAATAACATACAGAAAAAGTAAAATTTTTCCACCAATTGATGCCCCACCCACAGGTGCTCCGCCTCTAAGAACCATTGGCATGGCCCAGATTTCAGTCCTTGCTATATTTCCTTGTAGGTGCTAAGCAGTTGAAACAAAGGGTCCAAGTACATGTTTAATTTCCTGATCAGTAATTGAATGTGAAATAAACCTACCACATTACACGTTTCTCAGCCATGGAGTTCTTGCAACACAAAAACTCAACCCTTTCAAGGGGCATGCAACAATTAAAGGTAACCAGCCAGGCATATCTAACCCTAAACCAAATATCCTACCACATTTAATATTTTGGGTTGCTCCATATGATATTGAAATCAACCAATGGCTCCTGAGAATTTGAAAATAAACCCCACTGTCTGCATTGTAATTTTGTAAACTGAGTCGGCTGGGTGTTCCTGAGCGGCCCAGAGTCAGGCTCCTCCTCTGTCGTCTCTTAAACAAGCCTCCTGCACAGACCCTGCTAAGCTGCAGCACAGAGATGGGTGTGAATAATATAATTTTTTACTCCACCACTAACCAATATACATCAGCTATGCAATGGATAGGATGGTCAAGCACAGTGGAAAAGTAGAAACAGACGGTCAATGGGCAAAGTAAGTTACCAAATCTCTGCCTTCCTTAGAAGAGAACATCCAGTTTGAGATGCAGGGTGAAATCGGTTACTCCCAGTATACTTTCCCATGATCTAAAACAATGGAGGTAGAAACACCATTAACATCCATCACTTCCCTCATGGAGTTTAGATTTCTGGAGAAGTGCGCCTTATAGTCCAGTGTGCCTTATATATGAACCGTACTTACAGACAACAGCTGCCTTGAACAGTGCACAGGTCTGCCACCTGCTGATCATTCATCCTTATAATAAGGTGTGCCTTATAATCCGGTGCGCCTTGTATATGAGCCCAGATGTTTTAGCAGGCATTTAAAGATGGTGCGCCTTACACTCCAGTGCGCCTTATAGTCCGAAAAATACGGTAAGTCCTATTTAACTGAATGGGTTTAATTTTTACCAGTAAATGCAGCCAACTATATGAAAGCATAGCCATGGCTGGTAGAAAAGTGTTGGAGCAGCTGATACGATCCTGAGATATTTACCAGTCATTGAGTTGAGCTCTTATGGTGTTCATTTGAGTGCATCGATCGTTGAAAGAATGTATCTTGCTATCAACTGTAGCTTGAGTTAAGTTGACACATTTTGAAAATTATCAAAAATAAAACTGTTGGTTCCGTAAGCAGGAATTGAATTATGGGAGGTTTAATCTTTTGACCCTTTAAAATTAAGAATGCTCTATAATGCTTGTTTCATGTGAGCGAGTGTGATAAGTCAAACTCGCTGTGTGGGCTGGCCGAAATGTCCGTCCCAAATGCTTAGCAACTTGAACTGAACTAAGTGTGTCACTTCAGGTCCAGCTGTTCAGCGTTTGGACTGATCAAACTCACTGGCCTCACAGAAGCCTGACCAGGTTTATCAGATTTATCATTAGGAAGAATAGCAAAGTCTTACCTCCCAAAGATTGGTACCTCGGCAGAAACTTGATGAATGTTAATTTCTAATGAATGTATAATGCATAGTGTGTTAAACCCCACTCTCAAGTTCAATCATGGGGTGCACCTGCACTATAGTTCCCCCGCAAATTAGCCCTTAAGCTTAGCCCAATCACTCAAAATGTTGTTTATGCTAATTTCTTCTCCCCTAACATACAGCACCCAGTTCTGTCAGGGAAACGCATCATAATCCCTGACACACCACATTAGGCACCCACAGCCCAGTGGACGCACAACCACACTATACACCCCACTACCACTTGCATGCCTATGGAACATTACTACACATAGCCACTCTGCACCCCTATATAATCATTTGCTCACACTTACAGATTCAACAACTCGCAATTACGGCTTATGAGATATCTACACCAGGAACCCACACATACACCCAGGTATACTCTCTTCTAGGTGCCCTTCACCTGGACACACACTGCTACTGCAATCACACAGACACTCAAAAGGGTAAAAAGGCTTAGCAGTAATTCACCTCTCCAGAGTTATGGGGATGCATAGAGCACAAGGAAAAACATGTGACAATTTAATATGCACATTGCTTGCAGGTTACAAACATGGTGAAATATACAGAAACACAAAAGCAAATACAGTAAAATAAGAAGGGAAAAAATGAAGAATAACATACCTCTTACAAATTGCATTAGCATTCAGATCTTTGGAGGAGATCTCCTTGAACTGACAATGAATGATGATGCTGGCATGTTGTTTTGAATAACCAACTAATCGGCCTACTTTGTCATGTGAGAGGGTCATTGCTACACCTGAATCAAGGTGGAAAGTTGGGACATATTTCCTAATTTTGCAATATCTTCTTCCAGCATGAATTAACAAATCAAATAGTATCAAACACCATTATGAAATGTTGGCCCTATTTTCTCGGATCCCCAACTCCAAAATCCTTGGTGTTAGACACCCAAGGACTATCAGAGGATGCTGATGACAGATTTGTTGACCAGAAATTGAAACATTTGGTTTATGACCAGGTTTCTAACCGTCATTCTGATCAAAAAAACCAAAATACATAATTTTGTTCCAGGTGTCCCTGGGAATAATTCCTCAAAGTATTTTGCCTCTTGGTCTTCATTTAGTACCTTTTTTGGCCGAAAGCAACCACGGTTTCCAGCTCTCAAAAGAACTACAATCAGCAAGATGGAGGGGCGGCACCTGCCTCCTGTCACCTCATCAAAAGCACCTGCTGCTGACCAATGACACCATAGCTATCTATCTCATATCTATCTATCTCATATCTATCTATACAGATTATTTAGTCATATCTATGTATGTATGTATCTATCTATGTATCTACCTATATAAGTAAAGATTCAGCACAGCACATAAGGGGACAGCTTGAAGACTTGGAGAGTCTCTCCTGCCATTTCCTGCTGTGGAGTGTGAGGGAATGAGGGATTGTGATCACTCTGCAGTTTGTGCCTGTGTGGATAATTTGTTTATATACAAGTGTAGGGAAAGCTGAGGGAGAGATAAGTGTAGTTGTTTGGTCACTACATTTGCTAGGACTCCTGGCAGCACATGATTGAGTGCTGGAGCACTGAGCTGTGAGGTAAACAGCTGTGAGGAGGGTGTGTCTCTACCTCCGTAGTCAGCTCCTCAGTGAACACAGAATGTGCCTAACATCAGCCATCTAAGTCACTAACAATAGGGGGAAGGCTGCAGAATACAAGAGGAAGGAGCAATATTCGGGTTACTAATCCAATTGCAAAAGGGCTTAAAATTACCTGCCCTACAGCATATCAAAAGTTTTTTGAAATGACGGTTACACTTTAAAGTATTATTTTGCCAGATACTTAAGCAGCCAGTTTACGGCACATAGCATCAACCCCGTAAGCTGGAGTCCTAAAGTCTGTGTCAATTAACATTTCTTTTCATGGATCAGAGTAAATTCTGTATCAATTACCGTTTTCTAATGATGGGACAAGGGAATCGGAAAGAGGGGGGAGCAGCTTTTGCCTGGTAAATAAACGTTAATTACATTATCTTATAAGCTAAATGTGATTTCCTTTGGTAAAGAGGGGGCATCATTACCTATAATTCATTACACATTGTTTAAAGGGAACTCGTCACTAGAACAATGTTTTTAGGTTTTCCCACGTCCCCACAGTAAATACCAAGCATATACGAAAACAGTTTTTTTTCCAATTTCTGGCTTTTTTTTCTTTCAAACAATAATAATATAATACTTTACCTGGCTCCCTGCCTGGTTATCACCTGGGCATGGTCATCCTTGCTCAAAGTGCGTTCCCCCTTCCAAAAACAACTCGTCCTCCTCGATTTAGAATTTTCAAAAAAAACCTCCCACCTTCGTCTGCTACATTGCTACATTTTTAGCAGTAGTAATGAACTAGTGTGATCACACTGTGGTAGCTAAACACAAGTGCACACACTGCTAATAGGTCTTCTTATGAATTCTGTCTCCCATCAGTGTTCAGCCATGTTTGCTGAAGACTTCTTACATTGGAAAAAAAAAAATATTGGAGTATACTTGTGGAGTTTTAAAGCCTATCCCTTCTCAAAGTGGCAGTGGGGGTCCACAAGTTTTTCTGACTGTGAAACATTTGAAGGTGTTTGCATCCAAGTGGATGTTGTTCAAGTTGAAGGCCTTTCTTTTAGAAGGAGAACAATTAGACTCTATGGGGCATATTTATCATGCACTGGCGGTCATGCATTTTTGCAACTGCGCATCGTTTATTGGCGTAGAAAAACCTGCCACCGGTGACTTTTCACATTTCACTACCGGTCGGCCCCGCCCGGGAGTGAGAAAATTGGCTAATTTTCAATCCCTGTCCAGTTCTTTGTATGTTTATAATATTTGAGGTATAAGCTTTCTTAAAGGGCACCTACCACCACAAATCTACCTATAAAGGTAGATTGGGTGGTAGGTGGATCAATGGGACGTGAGGATAGCCCTTTTAAGGGCTAATCCTCACGTCCCTGCACTTTTTTAATAACTTTAATTTGGTATTTATTCAAATTTACTTATGCGGCTACCGGGGCGTGGAGTAGCCGCATATGAGATTACACGAGGCGGCTACTCCACGCCCCGGTAGCCATTTTACCCCTCCTACTCACCCATCTTCGGCGCGCAGCTACGCCCTCGTCCGGCGATCCTGCCGTCTGCGCATGCGCAGAAGAGCAGGCCCGCGCCTGCGCGGTCACAACTCCGAAACAGGCGCGGGCCTGCTCTTCTGCGCATGCGCAGACGGCAGGATCGCCGGACGAGGGCGCGCAGCTACGCGGAGCTGCGCGCCGAAGATGGGTGAGTAGGAGGGGTAAAATGGCTACCGGGGCGTGGAGTAGCCGCCTCGTGTAATCTCATATGCGGCTACTCCACGCCCCGGTAGCCGCATAAGTAAATTTGAATAAATACCAAATTAAAGTTATTAAAAAAGTGCAGGGACGTGAGGATTAGCCCTTAAAAGGGCTATCCTCACGTCCCATTGATCCACCTACCACCCAATCTACCTTTATAGGTAGATTTGTGGTGGTAGGTTCCCTTTAAATATTTTGGGTTGCATATGTTGGTATTAAGAGGTAGCTGATTTCTATTTTTCTCAGATTTAGGGCTTGTTCACACTGGCGAGTCCGTTGGATATGTTTTCTTTTTACATTTGTTTTTTCACAACTGTATGGCATCGACTGTTCAGGGTTTTTTCAGATCAGCCAAAAAAATAACAAATAGTTTAACATTAGTTAGAAGAAATAATGCCTAATTCCCCAGCATCATCAGTGGGAAAATAAAATGACTAAAAATCAGGTTTTGTTGGTGAACCTATAGACTTCTATTATTGTCCGTGATCCACAAAGATGAAAAGTTGAGGACAGGCTCTAAAATATAATATATGTGTGTGTGGAAATACTCTGTATAAATCCCAAGTGGACTGTTTGTAAATGGCAAAATAGTTGAAAAGAAGAATCCTGAGAGTTTAGTTTCTCCGTTCTTTCTCAGCCTGTCTGCAGCCTTTCCTCTGGCCAAGCTAACCAGATGTTGAAAAGGGAAGACTTTGTTTTCTTGTTGTAGGGATGATTTATTAGGATATGCACTAAGCTTGTTTTAATCCCATCTGCTGTGGATGTATACTGTAGCTCCTGTCAGTCTTGTGTACAGAGCACAATGGTCTCAGTGATGACTCTGCTCAGGGCTGACTTTGTGAAAGCAGCGAAGTTCAACATTCACAGCTGGGCTTTACTGAGTCAGGCCCATGGGGAGGAGCAACTATTGATATTGGCTCTGACTTGGAGCGGTGTCTTTTGAACTTGGAGACTTCTCCTGCCTCAGTGATGATCAGATCTGTGGACAAAGCAATAGTTTTTCTGCTACTTCCACAGGGTTTGGGTTCTAATAACAAGTCAGAGTTCAAAGCGAGAGCACAGTTCCATGTGGCTTTCCAGCCAGTTCCTTCAAGCTTTCATATTTGTATGTGGTTTTGTGCTACATATAACTTCAGAGAGAATATAAAGTATGACAACTATGAGAAAGAGCTCAATAAATGTTTTACGTGCTCTCCACCATGTTGTAGTGTGTATTATAGATTTTGTTTTGTTTTGTTGGAGTTTTTCTTTTTTGCTTCCTATAACTTCCTAGACTTGTATACTAGTATATAGTTTGCATCTGTTATTTTAGGTAGAATACAGTTTTGGTCATCTATTGAATCAAAACCTTCCACATCCTTGTCTTGTTGTGAGTGTTCAGTCTGTGTATACAAATGGCTAGCACCTCAGTTATGTAACTGGACCCAGGGGGTTGTAGAGTACTTCAGAATGATACAGAACATACTGTTGATATTTGATAATTATATTTGATAAATATTTCCCCATAAGTCAATTAGCACTTTGGTGCACCTGGATCGTTGTGGTAAGTTCTGGTGCACCGCTATCGCCACCTAGACCCCTTTTACATCCCGCCCCCTGTGAGTTCACAATTACATAGGATGTAGCAAGCACCTGTGCAAGGCTTCTATTGTACTGAATGTCCTCTGGCTTGCTTCTGCCCCATGGATACCTGTGGGTGTGTACTACACATAGGGACATGGTGATACTTTTTTAGTGTTCACATCTTCAAAAATTGAACTACATGTTTTCAATTTGTTGCAATTCCCTTTAAACATTGCAACCTATCGACAGTATATATTTATCTTGGAGAAACACCAGGGGTAACAAAACATGCAAAAGACTGGCCCGGGATACTGGAGAAGTTTTGTTACAGCATACCTGAAGGATAGCCTTGTTTTTTGGCATTATGTAATCTTGATTTCTTCAGTTTGCCTGTAAGTTAGCAGTGCACTTTCAGCTGCAGGGAGGAGCTGCTTATCATACTTAAAATACTTGAATTTGCTTAAAGGGGTCGTCTGGTGGTTAAAAAACATGGCTGCTTTTACGAAGAACACCACCAGTGTTTGGTCTGTTATAGCAGCTTATCTGTAAAAAGAATATATTTTTGGAGGAGCGTTTCCATGATTTTTTAACCTTTGAACAAACCCCTTTAACATTCTTTTTTGTTTTACATACAGTAGGTTATTAGGTAGTTGACAAAGATGTTTTGCTGAAGTAATGCTAGCATTCTATACAATGCCAAGACGCTCGGTCCCATTGCTGTGTTTGATCATTGGCTAGAGAACTGTAGTTTATCAAGCTTTCCCGCACTGTGACAGAAAATAATCTTATATCCCATATTTCAGAGATGGAAAATATCTCAAGGTCATTTTATTGGTTCTGATTAAATTTTTAGTCTTTTTTCAGTCCTGGGTCTAGGTCAAAGTAATTGTACACCAATCATATCGAAATGTCTGCCATAACTGTGTAAATCTATTGCAGGATGTCTTCTGATATCCAAAGCTCATATTTTATTGCACTCGTGGGAAGAGCGAGCAGTTACCATGAAAAGTCCTTTGTGTGCTATGTATATGCGGTCTACGGTATAGATCTTACAAGTATTACAACTTTAACATGAGTGTTTAATTCATTCCATATTCTATATTTACATAGGTATAAATATGATATGCTAGACCACTACTCCCCATTAATCTTAATTTTAATATAAATAAATCACACAAAATAATTTACTTCATATATTCAGCCCAAATGTCTAAAATACCGTACTACAAATAACAATGTAAATCCATGTACACAAAGTAAAGTAGTGTAAAGTGTATAGCCAAGATCTATTCCCCAAAGCAATTTTAAAAATATGAAACAAATTATGAGGCTGCGTGGTCCTCACACACTCACCCAGGAGGAAAATGGGTTTTTACCACAAGTTATACTTCAGGTATCTACTAAAATTATCTATAAGAATTAGTTTATAAGTTTTATAAGTTATATTAGTTTTTTTGTATCCAAAAGCCAAATTCATTGTATAAAGTGCCAAAATGCACAATCAAAATAAACTTGATTCACATCACGGTATATCTCCTTTTAAGATACTCCTCAGCTTCTGCTAGAGTAGTTGAGCATTTTCGGGTTGTTACATCCTCTAAGTAAACTTAGACCAGAGCAGCTTTCCCTCACTTAGCATAAGGTCATGTAGTACTAGCAGTCCAGCTGCACAATACAGATGTGACGGTCCTGACAGATAAATCCAATTTTAAATCCTCACATCCATACTAACATATATTACAGTTACAATGACCAATACACACAAATTATTACACATGCTTACATATGTTACAGCATTTTGACTACTATATACACTACCTGCTAAGATGGGTGTGTAAGCCAGGCTGTTCATAAATGCTATCACTCACATCTTCCAAGGACAGCAGTGGATTTGGAGTATAGAGAACAGAGGAGACGCACAGGAGTAAATAGTCTTCATACTGTGTATCATGACTGCTGTACTATTCCTGCTCCCTTCTCTTCATTGACCCAACTATGGCCTTATAGTTTGATGGAAGTGGTGGTTTACCGAGCCATCTTATGAATGATATTATGTGCAAATTAGATAATTTTTTAAGCTTAAAGGAAACCTACCATTTAGAATGGTAGGGGTAGGCTGTAAGTACCGAGCACCAGCTCAGGGTGAGCTGGTGCCGGTACTTACTTTCGTTAGTGTTATAAACCGTGGTATCGCGGTTTTAACACTTTTTAAACTTTAGAGCAGCAGAGGCTTCGGCGCTGTGTGCACGCGCCTACATAGGAAATAGCGGAGATGTTGCGCGCGCACGGTCGCGCGCAGCGCCAAAGCCCCTTCTGCTCTAAAGTTTAAAAAGTGTTAAAACCGCGATACCGCGGTTTATAACACTAACGAAAGTAAGTACCGGCTTAAACTTTTTAAACTTTTAAAACTTTATAGCCGGCGCAGGGAGGTACGCGCTCGGCACTTACCATGCGCGCGGGTCTCCTTCACTTCCTATCTTGCCGCGTGCACGGTAAGTGCCGAGCGCGTACCTCCCTGCGCCGGCTACAAAGTTTAAAAAGTGTTTTAAAACGCGATACAGCGGTTTAAAACACTAACAAAAATAAGCTCCGGCACCAGCTCACCCTGAGCTGGTGCTCGGTGTTTTCTTCTTAAACCTGCCATTTCAAGTGGTAGGTTTCCTTTAAGGTAGACAGTGTGTGGGAACATAAGAGCTGGGTGTAGACAGAGCCAGCACAGTTGAGCTTCTTGTTATAATCAGTAAACAGAGACACACAAGCACACTGCATAGCCCCCCTAGCGCTACCTTTCCTGCCCCTCTAGTCCTTAAAGGTACACTTTACAGAATGTTTTTAGGAGCCACATTGCAGGGCAGAAGGTAGAGGAGCCGAGAGAGGCAGAAAACTTAGCAGAGAAACTGCTACAATAAGGTAATGAATGTAAATTGGAAAAATGTTAGTTTTCAGCTATTGTTGTTATAGGATAAACTTTATAAATTTTACCGTTCTGCTTTACCATAACCCAGTTTGAAGAACATAAGAAAGATTTTAGTACTTAAGTGTGGTGGTAACCTCTGATCCAAGGGACTATATCAGGGACAACCTGAAGCCGCTACTTCCAGATTTGCTACCAAGATTAAAATATGGTGCAAACTCCCACGGTCTCCAAAGGGGAGGGGTAACCTCATCAAAATGGTACTGATGCCCCATCTGCTCTGCATATTACATAATTTGCCACTGTGGTTGTCGCAGAAATACTTTCATAGGATCTGTGGGTTACTTAGGAGACTGCTCTGGAAAGGTTAGCAAGGTAGGATCCGTTTAGACACACTACAAAAGAGTAAGGTAGATGGAGGCCTAGCGATTCCAAACCTGTGGCTTTACTTCTTGCCTTCACAGTTGCAGCATTTTAAAGCATGGGGGCAGGAGAAAGAGGGGGGGGTCAGTGAATTCTCCAAGTCAACTGTTTAGTCTGTTGGAAACGCCAATACATGCTCTGGAGGTGGCTCTTTGGGGCGGTAAACCAATGCTATCTCTCATGTCAAAGGTTTGGTGAAAATATTTCGTCTGGCAGCTTTGTGGGAACTAAAAAGGGTAGAGACATTGAAACATGTTTGCTCAGATGGTAGGTGTAAGGCGTTCTGACCAAATACAATCAGAATATCAGTTGCCGCATGCATGGTTCTACCAGTATGTACAACTTTGCCAGGCTTATGATACACAGGCTCGGGTGGACCCTATTGAGGAAGGCTGCAGTGGTGCACTGAACAGGGTATTGCGAGCATACTCTACCAGAGGATTCATTTTTTATTCTGTACTGCTCAGTGATTTCGTAAAAGATATACGGCTGAAATGTTGCACTAAATGGGATAGAGACTTGGATCCCATTGCGGATGAGCATTGGACCGAAGCTTGAGAGTTGGTACTTATTCTCTATCCTAGTTAAGCTCATTGGATGTCCCATTTTCTTCTACTGCACGGAGCGTACAAATCTCCCCGATTATTGTTTCAGATAGGAATCAGACCTAATTCTGAGTATCCTAGGTGCGGAACTGAAGCAGCTGGTATACTTCATATGTGGGAGTGTAATGAATAGGGAATCCTTTGGAAATCTGTCTGATCTAATACACACAGTATACTCAATCACTGTTGAAGCAACCCCACTGGCATACCTATTGGGTATACCTGTATTCGAAAGTTTAGGAAAATATTGAAGTAGATGGCGTCCCTTTTATGAATTAGAGCTCATTTAGAATATCAGCCTCTTTGGCAAAGCAATATAAGGAAGGTACACATATTGTAGAATATTTGTAACTGATTGGTCTGAAAGGCTGGCTAACAGGGAGGGGAGGGTTTCGGGGAGGGTGGGGGATTTTGTTTTGTGTTACTGTATTTGTACTCCATCTGTGTTAGAATATACGACATGATATTGCTTGAACTTAATATTGCAATCTGTAATGTACACGTTCATTGCCTGCGGCAGTTTTCTGTTGTTTGTATTTTAGGGAGAAGAAAGGGGAGGGGGGAATTAAAAAAAAGACTTTTCATTTTCACTTCTAATAAACCACCTCCCTTAAAGTGTTGATATTCCAAAAAATTGGCAACTAATATTTTGTGGTATTACCTATAATTCAATCAAATGAGGAGGTCATTATGCAGGATTGTGTCTGTTATAATTAGAATAATACTAAAATAAACATTTTTATGAAACATAGTGGAGGACCCTGCTCGCAAGAGCTTACAATCTATGAGGAGGTGACAGTTCTGGTTCAATGGTTCCTTATACGGTATCACAATAAACAATGCTGCTGTAGTCTGTATATTGGCATCTAGTGCTTGCAAGATTACATGGACAGAAAGATCACACAGGGCTGATAATTGAAATGAGGGTGGATGTAACATGCTTTTATATTTGATGATGCTTTGCTTATTTGTGAATTTGGATTTTCCACACCCCCCTCGCTGCAAAGATTAACCCAAGGGGATGTTACATTTGAGTTCCATATCCAAGTCCTCCCCATATATAATTCATGTCCATTGTGAAGAAAATATGTTTCCACAGCTCATGTGTAAGTGTCAGCCTCTTCTGCCCACTTGCTTCCTCTTAGACTGGGTACATTTCTCCCTGGATAATTGGACTTGCCGTTGTGAGGACAAGTGGGATACTAAATTCTTAAGAAATGTGTTTTTTGCCCATTACATCCTGACATGTGTCTTGAAAGGTAACATTTAATGTCTGAAGAGAATGTCAATTGTCAGGGATGATTTTAAAAAGCTACAGTGTCATTTTCTCAATTTTGCAGATTGTGCTGGTTAGCCCATGGCATCGGCTTGTCTTGCCCTTTTCCGACACTTGAGATCTAGAGGCTGCTGCTACCGCCTTTATCATGTGCACCTGTCAGTCATTACTGAAATTGCTGGCAAATGAATGCACATGGCTTCATAATGACACACGCGGCCTGGAGATGTTTTACTTGATTTTATTTATTTATTTAGGCTGAAGAGGAGGGACATTTTAAGTAATAGCCGGCAGGATGCTCTCCATGGGCACTGTCATGGTGTATGTTAATACATGCATTGGGGTAGTTCACTTTTCTTTTCACAGGAAGTTGGGGATTATTTATGTCATGAAATTTGAATGACTTTATTGTGCCGTGGTGGATGTAGGGCTCCGTAAGTTTCCTATAAACATTTTTTTAACACAAAGCTGATGGGTAACTTGACCATCCCTATAGTTTCTCCAGGGCTTGCTTATGTGGAGATGGAGCTAAATGAGCCTGGACAAGTTTTGCACTTTACTGCCAATACTGATGTTTGGAAATATCATCTTACTTTTTTATGGTTGGGTATTGTTATGGTGGTACCAAATATGCTTTACTTTTGGCATTCTCTAGAAAATTAACTTTCTACTGAGGTGTAAATTTCTTGAGAGTCAGAGAGTTTTACACTTAATTCAAGTTCTCCTCACCTAAGAATGCCCCCTGCACTGCAATTGATCACCATGCATGCAGGGACATAAGTAGGTGCCTCTCCTGAAGTCTGGTGCATGTTGTAAATCCTAGCATTCTGTGGAGGGGAGAGCTTGGCTTAAGTACTAAACTCTCTGCCTCCGTGACATTATACTAATACATTATAAAATATTTTATACAAGTAATTAACACCTCACAGTATATGGGGATGTTCCACATCTTTAACAATGTGCAAATCGCATATTGTAATAAATGGTGTAAAACGAGGACAGCCTTTGGTCAGCCAATATGGTGAGGGGAGGCTGCTGCACAATTCATCGGTGAGGGGAGGCTTCTGCTGCTGCACATTTTATCAATAACATTTCCTCAGTGAGGGGAGGCTGCTGTGGATGGACGTTTCATTCATGAGCGGAGGCTGCTGCTGATGGACGTTTCATTCGCAAGGGGAGGCTACTGCTGATGGATGTTTAATTAGTCAGGGGAGGCTGTTGTTGGACATTTCATCAGTGAGGGGAAGCTGCTGCTGGACATTTCATCAGTGAGGGGAGGCTGCAGTTGCAAGACATTTCATTAGTGAGGGGAGGCTGCTGCTGGACATTTTATTAAAGAGTAGCAGCTGCATTTCTCACCCTTGGCTTATACTCAAGTCAATATCTTTTCCCAGTTTTTTGTAGTGAAATAAGGTAGCTTGGCTTTTACTCGGTATGTACAGTATGTATATATTTTTTTTTCCTCATGGTAAAAAGGCCAAAGACAAGGGGGGCATAATAGGTGTGTGTGTGGGGGTGGGGCTATAGAAAAAGGGGTTTTATAATGTCCCCTTTTCTGTAGCCCCCTTCTTATATAGACAGACAACATAAAAAGCAGCAGTATCAGGAGGGATCTACAGAAAAGGGGAAATTCTGCAGGAAGGGGGGGGGGGCATTTTAGAACATGGGCTACTGGAAATGGTGCATATGGGTTAGGTGTAGATATAGGGCAGTGATGGCGAACCTATGGCACTGGTGCCAGAGGTGGCACTCAGAGCCTTCTCAGTGGGCACCAAAGCTATCGACCCAGCACAGAGTTCACCAGACAGGACTCAAAGAATCTTCCAGCAGTCCCAGGCAACTTAAGAGATGCTAATCTTCGCACTATTTTAAAGCGACACATCCGTGGCTGTTTGGGACTGCAGGAAGATTGAGAAAATGTGGACAGAGCTGAATTATCTTTGAAGGCCCTCTTCCTATACAGAACTTGTAGAGAAGCTGCAATGATAGTCTGAATTTGCTATCCTCCTTTGTATTGTGGCCTCAGGGAGCCGATACAATTTTGAAAATTGTGGCACAACAGAGAGCAATAAGTTACGGGAGCCTTGGCACTTGATGATAAAGTCAGTGGAATTTGGTTGTAGTTTGGGCACTTGATCTCTAAAAGGCTCACCATCACTGATATAGGGTATTTGCAGGGGGGACAATTTTTTTTCTCAGGGACCATAGTAAGGGCAAAAAAAATTTGGGGTGCAGTTGTTCTTCAGATGCAAAATGGTTGGGGACCAATGTTAAAAAGGATGTCCATATTTTTATTTACTTTAGTTTGGCCCCCCTCTCCTTTATAGTTTATGACATCTTTAGTCTGTGGCAATAATCTGGTCAAATATAAATTATAATTGAGGAAAAGAAAATTACCATTCTAAGGACACCATTTCTTAACTGGATGCCTTAGGTTCAGGTCCTTGAGCACTTAATGACAAATAATGCCCACCATGTAGATAGATTAACCTCTCTCCATAAACTTCTAGTAAAGCCATAAACGCTAAATGAAATATCAAATAAAACTCCTCCATAGTTTTATTATATGACTCTGAAGAAGCTTTTACACCCACCGTTAACACAAAGACCCTTTCCTGCAAACTGTGATTCCCATTTTGGTGACATTTTGCATCTAGATAAGGACATTCCTTGTTATCTATTGCTTGCCCAAATGCCACAGAATGTGCATTTGTTTTCAAAGTCAAGCGAAGGTGAACGGCTGATTAATTTGACTTGAGATTTGTTAACGTCTACGGTTGAATGGCGTAGGGTGAAGTGTTGTGTTCTTGTTTTGCTTCTTGCTCACTGTAAGTTTCATATTTAATAAAGGAAGAATTTATCCTAAACTTGACAATGCCCTGCCTGCAAATTAGGTATGTCTTCTGAGATATTCAGCTCTCAGCCTGAGCATCGTACACAAAATACAAATTATATGAAGGATTTTCTCTCCCCATTCATTGCATTGTGCCTTGTCAGCTGCTCAAGGTCACTTTACTCTTCCAATAGTATGTGGATTTGTTTATATCTACGGTCTGAGAACAAATAGTAATGTATCCAGTTTATACATTTAAGTGGAGATCCTTCGCTTTAGAGGTGTTAGATAGCACTTTACAAACTCACAGCTTCTACTTTGTAGTTATAGATGTATAAAATAGTTTTGTACTATTCCAACAGTTACTCAGTTTTACTGACAACACTGAGCAAAGTCTGTGAACTTCAGACCTGAACTTTAGATTGGAAGACAATTTATAAGTGGCTCTCAGAATGGCTGTAAGTTATGTGCTTATGTAGGCTGTACGCCTGAGATAACTGTTGTCTGAACACTTGCTAGTCTTCTTTACCTCATTTAAGCTTGACCGGCTTGCATGTATTTTATAATTTAAAAAGGGGAGTAATCTGTTGCCAAACTCTACTTGTGGTGGTGTATCTTCCATTATAAGAACATATTGGCACATTAAAAACCAAGTGACATCCATTGTTAGATGTTCAGATTGTCAAACCAAAATATTGCACAATATTTAAACAGTGTATATGCCCAGATTTATGCTGATTATGGCAAATTGTCAATGCGAATGTTATTCGAGAAATACGTTATAAGAAGTGGGGGTTTTTTCTAAGAACCTGAATGTGACAGCAGTTATTTCTTAAGTAATTCTTACCTTCCAAGGGAATAGCATATGTGGGATTTTAATTAAAAATGTGAAAACTTAATTAAAGCTTTATTGTCTACAAGGAAATTGTAATATTAAGTGCTATGATTAATGATTATAAGGTTCATGTCAAGAAGGAAGGTATAACTGGATGCTACACAGAACTCTATAGAGGGAATAAGATGTTATTTATTCCAAATGCCTCTGTTATGTCTATGATGTGTACAAAAATAATAGAAACCTACATAGATTTACAATATACAAGAGCTTCTCAATAAATTAGAATATATCAAATTATTTTTTCAGTAATTTAATTTTTTAAAAAATGAAAGTCGTCATCGGGGCGTAACGGCATGACGTAGCACGCAGCACGTGCACGTCGCGCTGCACAGCCGTCCTCCCTACCCCGCTCCCCACGCTGACCTGATCTGAGCCGCGGGACCCGGCCCCGGTCCGAGGAGGAGAGCGGAGGTCTCGGGCGCGGGTTCGGAGGTCCCATCCGGTGACGGCAGTGGAGCTGCCGGCTGCCTGCTCTGTTCTTGAAGCTGTACACTGTGGAAGGAGGCCGGCCGTTTCTGGCGCATTTGTGGCGCACGGGCGCTTAGGCGCCGAAAAGTGTACGGTCCATGAGATGAGCTGGCAGGGTGATGAAGAAGAACGGGGGACCAGACGATATGATGATGCCTGATGCCGGAGGAGCGCTGACCCGTAGGAGTGCTTTCTGAGATCGCTGTCGAGGCGGCGTGGTTGGAGAGCTATTCTGATGTCGACGCGACCGGAGATAAAGGTGGTAAAGGTTGTAAAAAGTTCAACGTGTCTGGTCCCTGGGCCCCAAGCTGGTGATGAATTCGTTTCGAAGCCGTTCCCAAGGATGAGTGAAATGTTCCTGTACCTGGCCTGATACGCCTGCTGCCTGTAGCGGTTCGTCTGGATGGGTGAGATGTACCTGACCTTAACCTTCCTCTCCCATGTACTAATCCATCTGCATATGGTCCTAACTCTGACTTGCTGCTAACATCGGCTTGACATTTGCCTGCATACGGTACTAACTCTGACTTGCTGTTAATCATATTAACTTTCGCTTGCCATCTGCCCGCTACCTGTTTGTGTCCCGCCCGTTCGATACCAACTAACTGTATTTACTTCCTAACCGTTGGAATTTTGTTAATCCAAATCGGATTTTTTCAACCCGGTCTCCACGGGGACAATACATCTCCAAGATTATAGGAGATAAGTTAATATTTTTCAACGGGGGACTCGTGGTTTTCTAAATCTGCACATAGTATGCTGGTTAAGAAAGCGGATGAGATGTTAATAACCACTACTTGATATCTTGGATATACTAACTTTGTATACAAAATCGTCTTACTTCCGGACAACCCCTCGGGGTGAATGGTTCCGGTTTTTGGCTATGTTTGAGCTCTAGTATCTGCTGTGTTGGCCGGCAGAATATTTTGCGGGTTTTTGTCAGTATTTTACCCTGCCTTCTATTGTTTTCTGCCTACTGTAATAATTTAATACTGATTACTGTCAAATCTGTGATATATGAGGTTCAATTGATAGGCTGATCTACCTCGGCCCTCGAATACTTCTCCAGCTCTTTAACATTGTGATTTAGGGTCTATTTATTGTGTTAGGTATGCCTCCTAAAAACGCTGTAAGGAAATCCTTGGGGGCATCCTCCCCCAAGGAGAAAGAGAAAGGAGGGGTTAAAGGAGATAATTCCACAAAGTTGGACAAACTATGGAAATCCCCCCCAGTTAAAACTCGCACAGGATCATCTATACAGAAAAATTTGGAAAATGAAGCTGTAGATCCTAAAAATAAATCACAGGGCTCGAGATCGGGCACTGTAGAGGGGGAGGAACAGGACGGGGGTGAGGCAAACACGGGAGGTGAAAATGAAATGTTAAAAGAGATCCTAGACTCCATAAAAACCTGCAATGCAGCAATATTGGGTTTGACAGATCAGGTCGGGGCTTTGAGAGGAGATGTCTCCCTTATGAGAGAAGAGCTGAACAGGCTAAGAGATAAGCAAAAAACGGCAGAAGACAAAATTACCAGTATTGAGAAGGAGGTGGGCTTCCTTAAAAAAGTCACCTCCCGTTTGGAGGTAGAGAATAAGGCCCTGAAAGGGAAAATTGCGGATATGGAGGACCGCTCAAGAAGAGCGAACCTAAGGCTAATAGGGGTTCCAGAAAAAGCTGAAGGGGAAAACCCTGTAAGCTACATTAAAGAATGGTTTTTGAAGGAAATAGGGAAGGAGCATCTCTCCCCGTATTTTGATATTGAACGGGCCCATAGAATCCCGACAGGCCCCTATATTCTGGGGAACACGCCCCGCACCCTTATATGCAAAACGTTACTCTCGAGAGATCGGGATATGATATTGAAACGAGCACGCGATCTAAAAGACCTTACAATACAAGGGGCTAAAGTAGCAATATACCCGGACTTCTCTAAGGACACTCTCCAGAGGAGGAAGAGTTTTCTGGAGGTGAAAAAAAGGTTGAGAGACAAGGGAATTATCTATTCTTTAATGTTTCCGGCCAAATTAAAAATTATTTTCCAAGGCCAGTCCCATTTCTTTAGCACCCCAGAACAAGTTTCAGACTGGCTGGATCTTAAGGGTCTTTGAATATGAATACCTAGGCCACTATTTCTGATTTCAGGTCAGCAATGGGGGGGATGGGGGGGGGGGGCGGGAAAGTGGCTGAAGTAGGAAGAGTTGTACTATGGTAGAACAGGTGGTGGGATTTGCGGGGGGGTGGGATGTGCCGATGCTGGGGATGTTGTTTGGTTATAGTATGCTGTTGCGCCTTTTTTCTTCTCCTTCGTCTAGATATAATAGATGGGTACTAGGTTCATAGTATGGAATATAAGAGGGCTTAAAGATCGCCTGAAACGCTGTATTATTTTTGATTATATTGTCAAACAACTTCCGGCGATTGTTATCTTATTGGAAACACATCTTGATAAGGAATCCTTGGCTCTAGTAGAAAGGAGATGGGCCAGTCAGGTATACAACTCCGTTTTTTCATCATTTTCTAGAGGAGTTTCTATCCTGGTCCATAGATCTGTCGCCTTTCAAGTATTAGATGTAAGCTGTGATCCAGACGGAAGATATGTATTCCTGTCAGGTATACTAGATGGCAATAAATGTGTTCTTGCAGGAGTTTATATACCCCCCCCTTTAGATACGACGTCCTGATAAATCTATTGCGGTTTATTGAAAGGGTGGGTGACTGCCCGGTTCTGATCCTGGGCGACTTTAATGCTGTAATGTCGGACAAGAAAGATCGTATAGGTGGGAAAAAAAACCCGGGAAGTATAGAGAAGGGAGACACCCCCTTTGCTAGGTTTTGTCAGGAAGTGGGTTGGAGAGACGTGTGGAGATTATTAAAGGGGGAACAGCAGATTTTCTCATGCCACAGCCGTTCTCATAACTCCTTTTCCCGTATTGACCTAGCGTTGGCTAATGATCTGGCCATCGATTGGGTGGGGAAAATGCGGTATGATAACCGTTCCATCTCCGACCATTCCCCGATGGTGCTTGAGTTGTCCGGATCGAGGAATGCGCCCGTTAAGTTTTGGAAGCTCAATGCGCATTGGTTAGTGCTATTGACAGATGAGGATAAAATCAAGGAAGAGCTACATAGATTTATTGTGTCGAATAGATCCGGGGATAATCTTGGGCTAATGTGGGACGCTCTGAAATCTTTTCTTAGAGGGATATTAAATTCAGAAATTATTTATTTGCGTAAGCAATGGGCTAGAAAGGAGAGGCTTTTAAATAAAGAGCTAAAAGAAAAAGAAAGGGCCTGTCTGGAGAGTGGCTCGAGAGAGCGGCGCAATAGCTTTATTAGGGTACAAGAGGAATATAACAGATATATGGCAGAGAAGGCGACACAGAAACTATTTTTTTTGGATCAGAGGGCACATTGTGAGAGCGGGGTTCCCTCAAAAGGGCTTTTGCAGAAAGTTAAAAAACAACAAGAGGAAAATAGAATAACAGCTATTAAAAACAATTTTGGGGACATAACTACTAATGCTGAGGAGATTAGAGATACCTTTTTAAAATTTTTTCAAGGTATCTATACTTCAGATCTGGAGGTATCAATAGATGATATTAGATTTTTTTTAGATAATATCGAAATCCCTTCTCTTTCGAGGGAAAGAGTAGAGACGTTATCGCGCCCGATTACGAGCGCAGAGCTTGAGGAGGCCCTTGCTTCCTCCAGACGTAATTCCGCCCCGGGTCTGGATGGGCTCCCTATAGAAATTTACAGTAGATTTGGCTCTATTCTTCTTCCCGTTATGGTGGAGATCTGGGAATTTGCGCAAAGGGAGGGAAGGCTGCCTGACTCGTGGTACGAAGCAAGTATAGCCCTGATTCGTAAAAAAAATAAAGATCCACAGGAAGCGGAATCCTATAGACCGATTTCACTTATTAATGCAGATGCTAAGCTGATGGCCAAGTTACTCTCAAATAGATTGAAGGAGTTTGCTCCACTACTTATACATGAAGACCAAAGTGGCTTTCTGACTGGTTGTCAGAGTAAGAGTAATATAAGACGTCTTTTTGCGGGACTGCAGATGGGTCGGGGGGGGTCTCGCTCCATCCTGTCATTGGACGCCTCTAAGGCCTTTGATAGGGTGGAGTGGGACTTCCTCTGGGAGGTCCTGTATAGATTTGGGTTGGGTGCTCAGTTTGTTGATTGGGTTAGACTTTTCTATAAGTCCCCGAGGGTCTGTATTAGGGTTAATAGCGACTTCTCCCCCTTCTTTACACTGACCAGAGGTACTAGGCAGGGATGTCCCCTCTCCCCGCTGTTATTTGCGTTTTTTATAGAACCTCTGGCAATAAAACTTAGGGCAGACAGGGAGATAGGGGGGGGAGGATTAGCTGGGCCCGAGGATAAGATAATGCTATATGCTGATGATGTTCTCCTATTTCTCAAAGACTCCGAAATATCGGCCCCAAAAGCCCTAAAGGTTATTCAGGAGTATGGCAGGTTTTCAGGATTTGAGATAAACACCTATAAGTCGATTTTGGTCCCCTTGGATGATGACCCTCATCCTAATTATCTACAGTTTGACCTTAAAGTCTCCTCCATATGTGAATATCTCGGTTTAAAGATTACGGCCAAGGTTGATGATTATATTACTTTGAATCTGGCTCCCTTATTAACAAAAATCAAAAATAAGGTGAATACATGGAATACGCTACCACTAAATCGCGCAGAGAGAGTTATACTTATAAAGAGTGTCCTGCTTCCTCAAATCTTATACGTAGTATCTAATGCGCCCTGCTGGATAGGGAAGAGATGGTTTGGGTTGATTCGCGCGATCATAAATAAACTACTCTGGGGGAGAAAAAGGGTCCGCATTAAACAAGAAACTCTAATGCTTAATAAGGAAAGGGGCGGCTTGTCGCTCCCATCCTTTTATCATTATTTTTTGGCAGCTCAGACCCAGTTTATCTTGGAAAATAGACAGTCTAATATTTTTTTTGCGCTCTCTTCGCTGGTGGAGTGTAGATTTGAGTCAATTTTGGCTCTATTAGAGTCTGGCCAACTGAAGCGTCTGAACGCTAAGAGATTCCCTCTGGCTCGGTTATTGGAGTATACCTGGAGGGATCTTAGGAGCTTATTCGGTATTAAGGGAGGCTTTAAATTCACCCCGTTGTGGGGTAACCTTAATTTTTCAGAGTTAGCTAAAATGGAAGACGTCAGGTTTTGGGAAAGAAAGGGAATTATTTGCTTGGAGCAGTTGGAAGAAGATGGATCATTGCCCTCCTTTCAGGATTGGTGTCGTAGGGATATGTTGGAAGAAAGGGATTTTTTTAGGTATCGTCAAATTGAGCACGCATATAGGAAAGAATCTCAGCACGATAGGTTTAAGATACACTTAGGGGGTAAATTTATGGATTTATTGGATTTAGATGTATCACGAATTAATTTATCAAATATTTACTGTTTGCTTAGGTATACTATAGACCAGAAGTTTAGTCACGTAACCCAATTGAGATGGGCAAACCAGGTTGGTTTTATCACTGTGGCACAATGGCGTGATATTTATAAGAATGTGGTAAGATCAACGATCAATTTAAATCACAGATGCACACAACTATATATATTATATAGAATTTATTTTTCACCAGATTTAATGTTTAAAATAGGTTTAAGGGATAATTCGAACTGTAGGAGGTGTAACTGTTCCCAAGCCGATATCCTACATGTTCTATGGGACTGTCCGAAGATCAACACCTATTGGGAAGAGATATTTAGGAAATTAGAGGATCAGCTCCAATGCTCTTTCCCGCGAGTTGCTACTTTTGGGGTTTTGGGCTTGCTCCCGATTTCTTTAGGTGATAGATTAAAAAGTGACTTGGCCCTGAAGACCATTTTCCTCGCTAGATTAGTACTAGTGAAACACTGGTTAAATGAGAAGCCCCCTTCCGTGAATGAATGGAGCAATTTAGTTAAACGTATAAAATCTTACGAATGTGCGTTTGAGAAACGTTACAGGAAGGGCAACAGACATAGGGATATTTGGAATCAGTGGAGTTTATAGAGGTTTCTCTGTAATCCACTGGGTTTCTGTTGTGTCCGGGCAGCGTCACCAGCATCGGTAGAGGGTGGGGGGGAAGGGGGTATGGGGGGGGATTATCCGTATTGATATCTGGACATTTCTTTTTTCTTATCTGCGATAAGATGGTAACTGTTTGTAGAAGGAGTTTATGTATAGGCTGTTACCTACATCATGACATGTAATGTCTTAATGTATTAAGGAGTTTGTTTCGCAAAAAAAAAAAGAAAAAATGTCCTGTATTATTATATGAAAAAATAAAAGTATTAAAAAAAAAAAAAAATGAAAGTCGTTACAAACAGTGCAGCTTTTCAAGTGTTTGTGTTAATTTTGATAATAAAAATAATCTTTATATAGCGCCATCAAATACCATAGCGCTTCACAAATCATTATGGCTTACAGTCAAGGAAAACCCAGTTATGGATCGGTGAGGGTTTGGGGAACCATGTAATCTGCTGGTGTAGGTCCGCTGTCTTTTATCAAGACCAAAGTTAACACAGCCATCTACCAGGAAATTTCCGAGCAGTTTATTCTTCCTTCTGCCGACAAGATTTTTGGTGATGGAATTTTCATTTTCCAGGACTTGGCACTTGTCAACACTACCAAAAGTACCAATACCTGGTTCTCTAACCACAACATCACTGTGCTTGACTGGCCAACAAACTCAACATTTGTCAAGTGGGACATGAGACACCAGGCCCAACAATGCAGACAAGCTGAAAGCTACTATGAAAGCAACCTGGGCTTCCATAACCCTACTGCAGTGCCATCAGCTGATCACCCTCATGCCACACCACATTGATGCAAAAGGAGCCCCAACCAAGTATTGACTGCATTTACTTTACATATTTTTCATTTGGCCAACATTTCTGTGTTCAATTTTTTTTTAACAGTTGGTCTTCTATAATAATCTACTTTTCTGAGGCAATGGCTTTTGCACTTTGTATATGTTTTGCTGATCTCAAGGAGTTTGTCTGACTTTTTGTGATCAAACTTTTCTTTCCTATCCTTTAACTTTTTGCTAGTAATTCCCAGAAAACCACTTTAAATATCCACTAAATAGTTTTCTATTTGTGATTTTAGTTTCGTTTGTAAAATTCTGTTTTTTGTCAGAACACAAACATCAGAATGGGGGGCCCAGTATGGGATAGCCTTGCTTCATGTCCCCTTTGTAATATTGGCTGGCCATTTAATGGTACATTTTTACTACGCTGGGTGCTGTAGAGTAAATAATATACAGTCATGGCCATAAGTTTTGAGAGTGACACAAATATTATATTTTCGCATCATGTGTTGCCCTCTGGTTTTTATGTGTGGTTGTCAGATGTTTTATCACATACAGAAATACAAGTGCAATCATATTATGAGTAACAAAAGCTTTTATTGACAGTCAGAATGAGTTTATGCAGCAAGTCAATATTAGCAGTGTTGACCCTTCTTCTTCAGGACCTCTGCAATTCTCCCTGGCATGCTCTCAATCAACTTCTGGACCAAATCCTGACTGATAGCATTCATTCTTGCACAATCAATTCTTCCATTTTGTCACAATTTGTTGGTTTTTGTTTGTCCACCCGTCTCTTGATGATTGACCACAAGTTCTCAATGGGATTAAGATCTGGGGAGTTCTGGATCCAAAATCTCAGTTTTGTTCCCTGAGCCATTTAGTTATCACCTTTGCTTTATGGCAAGGTGCTCCATCATGCTGGAAAAGGCATTGTTGATCACCAAACTGCCCTTGGACGGTTGGGAGATTTTGCTCTTGGAGGACATTCTTCTACCATTCTTTATTCATGGAGGTGTTTTTAGGCAAGACGGTGCGAGAGCCGATTCCCTTGGCTGGGAAGCAACCCCACACATGAATGCTTTACATTTGGCATGAGACAAGACTGGTGGTATCGCTCAACTTGTCTTCTCCGAACAAGCTGTTTTCCAGATGTTCAAAACAATCGGGAAGGGGATTCATCAGAGAAAATGACTTTACCCCAGTTCTCAGCAGTCCACTCCCTGTAGATTTTGCAGAATAACAGTCTGTCCCTGATGGGTTTTTTTTATGGAGAGAAGTGGCTTCTTTGCTGCCCTCCTTGACACCAGGCCTTGCTCCAAGAGTGTCCTCCTCACAGTGCTGGCATTCCTGAGCAAGCTCTGCACTGCTGGTAGCCCGATCCCGAAGGTGAAACACTTTTAAGAGACGATCCTGGCACTTGCTGGTCCTTCTTGGGCGCCCTGGAGCCTTTTTGGCAACAATGGAACCTCCTCTCCTTGAATTCCTTGACTGAGGTGCAATCTTTCTAGCTGCGATACTCTTCCCTGTTAGGCCAGTTTTCTGCATTGCAATGATGACTGCACGTGTTTCTTTAGAGATAACCATGGTTAACAGAAGAGAAGCAATGATGGCAAGCACCAGCCTCCTCTTAAAGTGTCCAGTGGTGTGATTCTTACTTAATCATGACAGATTGATCTCCAGCTCTGTCCTCATCAACACCCACACCCGTGTTAATGGCGCAATCACTGAAATGATGTTAGCTGCTCCTTTTAAGGCAGGCCTGCAATGAAGTTGAAATGTGTTTTGGTGGAAGAAGTTCATTTTCTAGGCATATATTGACTTTTCAATTAATTGCTATTAAGCTGATCACTCTTTATAACATTCTGGAGTATATGCAAATTGCCATTATAAAACCTGTTGCAGTAGACTTTGTAAAAATTAACATTTGTTTCATTCTCAAAACTTATGGCCATGACTGTATATGCATGATGACAAAATGTAACCCACCTGAATGGTCCGATTTTTGTCTCATGATATCCATACTGTTGTCCATACTGTTGTTGATTTTAGGAAATACATAACAGTAGAATGTGACTGGCACTTTTATTCTGAACCATTCTTCTGGCGGGTTTTGTTTTATGTATATATTTGTCTTATGATAGAGAATACCAGTTTTTATATTAATATCTAGAGGGCTACACATTTTAAAGAATTTTGTTACCTTCGCTGTGCATTGCAGTGAGGCAATTCTACCCACAGAGAATGTGTCAGATGTAAAAGTGTTTACTAACAGATAACCGCGCCGTGTTTAGGTAAACACCGCTTCTAAAGGAATGGGATATAAACTGTGTACCTTTGAATAGATCACTTAACATGAAAATCTATTTACAAAAGCGCCTTAATTATTAATCCTGCACTTGTGCTACACTAAACAGGTGTAATCCGTTACCATTCTGTCCATTTCTGTAGAAAGCAATTTCACTCCTACAGAGAGTAGACCCCTCTTATCACGTCTGCTATATCGAGGATGTCTTATATGTCTATTTTTCTTTTTCAGAAGAAACAGCGCACAAAAGAACTGTCCCAACTATTTCATTCGTACAACCCTTATGACCACAAGGTAAAGTTTAACATTCATCAAAAGGAAACCACATAATTGCTCTTTGTTCAGTACATAACTTGGGTGGAGTATTTGTAAGGCAAATAGTATCTGTAAAGGCCTTCAGGAATTGAATGCATATTCTCTCTCGTATGTAAAATATCTGTTTTTAAGAGTGTATTATTTTCACTATCCATGGTCATATCTGCTTTCATTGTATATGTTTCTTTTTTTTAAACTACAGTTCAAAAATACTTATAAAGCTTATATCCATTGACTGTTTGCTACCCGCTACTTCATTTCAGTTCAAAGTCTTTACCGTGCGTGCGCTTTTCTCATTGTTCATGTTTTACCTTGAAGCTGTCTACTAAAAAAAAATATATTCTAGCTCTGTTTCTCTAGCCATGGTCAAAAACGGTGGTCAAAAAGTAAAACTTTATTTATTGTCAACAAAAAACCCTAGTGAATAGGCTGCTCCATTCCACAGTTATTTTTGCCAAAGTTTTCTGTTTATCGTTATATTGTTGTAATAGTGTGAAGTTCAGTTTCGTTTTACACTGGCCAATCACTTGGGTTATGGTCACTTCAGTAAGTTTTGTTCACACTACCTTTTGTTCCTTTCAGATTGCCCTTATGTTTGTCACTATTAATATGGTATAATTGCTCTGTGCTGTTTTATACATTCAGGTTATACATCACAGTTGGGGTATGTGTTTATATCCATTGTTGTTGTTTTTTTGGTTTAATTAGCTAATTATAAATTAATTTTTAATTAATATTCTTTACTTATCTTTGAATAGTATGTAGCATGACTCTATTAACAAAAGTGTATCAAACTACAGTGCCGTAGGACCCTCTTTTTTTCCACTCTCATTTCCAGGCCGCTGCTGCTCAACGGGGTCAAAGGGAAAATGGTAGATTCTGGTGATAGGCGCCTCCTTGGCTCCCAAAGCTAGGAGTGGTTGTGTAATTTACCAGCCTACTTCCTCTTTGTCCTCTTCTGAAATCATTTATTGTTTGTGCAGATACTGGCAGCATGATCTTTTGTATCTAGCATGCTTGGAACATTTTTACCAGCTTTGTAGGTATAGGTTATTTACATAGCCACTGTTATCTTAGGGGCCATGGAAACAGCAGTCACTGGCATCCTATATTCACACTTTGACATCATGTGTTGTGAGAGATCCAGAACTCACATTTTGTGAGAATAAATGCATAAGGTTAGGGTCGCCCAGAATACCCTTTTTTCACATTTTAGTAATTATAAAGTGACCAACCCACGATTAAATGTACATAGCCTTTGTGTGCATTTAGCATGTTTGTTGGGAAAGCTTTGTTGATTAACATTGGCTTACAGGACATTAAAAGGGTGTATTTTAGGCCTGGGCTTCCTTTGGCAGGCATGGTTTTTAGAGCTACAGTCACAAGATTTCAGTTTATCAAAAGATCAGTTTTGCAGATAAAGCATTAAAATGAGAAGTACAATATACTTTATGGCAACAAGTTTGACAGACCATAGTTTACGCTTAATCCTTAAAAATAAGTTACATTGCCCACAATTTCTAGTAGTGTCCATGGATTGTGTCAACAGATGAATCCATTGGCACTTGCCCTGCAATTCATGTAATACTGAGCAAGGGTTTAAAACAGTGACCAAAACCCTTTCGGAGGACAGATTTATATTCTTGAAGGCCAAGCTGAATTTCTCACTGTGAATTGATTTCTGAGAGCTGAATCAATAGCTTTGGTTCTCGTGAGAACAGGTTAGGTACACAAAATGGCAGGCTAAGGTTTATGTAGGTGACAGGTGCTCTTTAATGTTTCCCTGAAAGGTAATATCTTAGCACAAGAAAAGCAGGAGCAGATCAATCAATGTAAAGGTGAAAAGTGGAGCAGCGTTTGATACTTGTCTCTTTTCTTGATCCTCTTGTGCAGCCTAACGTCTTTATTCATAGCACAAGGAAATTCCATTATTCTTTTATTAGCACTTTTAATGGCACGTGGCCATTCTCTTCTCCTGCTGCCTCCTCCATTCATATCCTTTGTGGCATTATATCAAAGTGTCCTCAAATGATTTTGGCTTTACTTGTGAAGACTTACACACTCCTTTACAAATTAGTTATTAGGCAATGTGGAATAGAATGTGACTGCAGATACATCCCTTTTGATGTTTGTTTTAGAACATTTTAATAAATTATTATAAATTGTCTGGCTTGTTAGCGACTTTTGCAGCTGCCAGGAAGTATTCTGCTGGCCTGTGTTAATGCACACTCAGAAAGGTGAATTATGACAAGAATGGTAGAAGCCATAAGGAAAGGATTCAAATGCAAAGTACAAATTAAAGGGAACCTGTCAGCAGAGATGTACCCAATAAACCACTATAATCATGTTAGCAATCAAAGACAGCAGAGGCGGCACTCTGGGGTGGAGAAAGCTTGAAAGCAATTTACATCTCACTTCAAAGAAATTTTTCTGGATGACGCCATCACATGAAAGAAAAATTATCTTCAAGGTGTTAATCTTCCTGACAACATTCCATTGATGGTTAATAGGTCAATTCCTGCTGACTGGTTCCCTTTTAAAGGGGTTTGTCCGAGTTTAAAAAAAATATATATATATATATATATACGTGGCCGGGAGTGGGCTGACTAAAATAATAAAGCTGTACTTACCTCCCGGTGCCCTCCCGTATCCAGCGCTGCTGTCACTCCGGTCCGGGCGCCATGTAAACAAACATGGCCGCCGGAGCAGCGCTGCATTCAGCTTCCGGCCGGCCGTGGCCGGGTACGCCTATCCGTCCCTATACACAGCATTGTGTATGGGGGCCGGAAGGTTGTCGTGTCCGGCCGGAAGCTGAATACGGATACGGGAGGGCACCGGGAGGTAAGTACAGCTTTATTGTTTTAGTCAGCCCGCTCCCGGCCACATATATTTTTTTATCAAAACTCGGACAACCCCTTTAAGGCTCTGCCACACTTTGACTTTGTGAAACTTTTAGTTTTTTTTTTTGCTTCATACTAACAATGAGATCTTGTGGTCTAAGTAAAATTGTAAAGGCTTTTCAAGATTAACATAGCGTAAAACATCAAATGGACTTGTTTTGATTTATTCCGGGCAATCCCATGCTGCAGTTCGCACTCTGTTATGGAATTGGTGGCACATTTTATACCAAAAAAAAGTCATTCAAGTGCTACCACTACTTAAAACAAGTACACTTTAATTTGTTATATGGAATTTGTGGCAACAAAAAAACATAACTTTGAATACTGCTAAAATGAATAGAAACAAAATGGTATATACCTGCCTGACAGGAGATGCTCTCGTTCAGAAGATTTGCTAGCACTATGTTTACACTGTCACATTTCTATGTATAGGATAGTTTTTACTTACACTGCATATTGTATAGCACTTATACCCTACTCTTGGCTTGCCAACTCTTAATTCTATGCTATGGGTCTCCTTAGAATTGCTGGATTTATTCATAGATCCAGGCACTGTGATTGTGGTTATCTTATTCTATGTGTTATCCATGGCTCCATTCTAAAATAAACTATTAAAATTATGCAAATAAACCAAAAAGGAGCAGACATATAGAGGGGGAACTGCTGAGGGAGCACAGGCAGTTTAACAGCCTGTGAAGCTTCAGCACAGAGGGGTTGTGGAACCCCCCCTCCCCCCCAGAGCCCTTCTGGCTTATCAACATACTTTCAAAAGTTGATTTTAGAAGGAAGGAGGCCATTAATAAAATATATAAAAGTTGATATTGACATTGGAGAGACATTTTTGTGCATTTATAAAAGGTAGATCACTAGATATGGGCTTTACATACCTCCTTTGTTCTGCAGAGAAAAGAAAATCTACCATCAAAATCAAGCATGAGGAACCAACGGCACTTACTCCATGTATGTCTTCCTTATAGATAAACTTTTAAAATTATGCTTATTAGCCTGCTCCTTGGGCTCATTAGCATACCGTATTTTCCGGACTATAAGGCGCACTTAAAAGCCTTGGATTTCCGTAAAAATCCTAAGTGCCTTATAGTCCGGTGCCTATGTATGGCGCTGGGCACAGGGCAGCGGACCATACTTACATAGGTCCCCGCTACCGGAGACCGGAGATCTCCAGCGGGAACTGCAGACCACGCGGCATGAACAACTTCTGCCGCGTGGTCTGCAGTTCCCGCTGGAGATCTGCGGTCTCCGGTAGCGGGGACCTATGTAAGTATGGTCCGCTGCCCTCCTCCACCTTCCCCGCACCTTCCCCGCGTTCCCCGTCGCGTCTCGGCGTCGCGTCTCAGCGTCGTGTCGCGTCCCGTCGCGTCCCGTCCCGTCGGGTCTCCGCCACGCCCCGTCGGGTCTCCGCCACGCCCCCGGACCCCCGCCACGCCCCCGGACCCCGCGCCTTATAGTCCGATGCGCCTTATATATGTAATTATTACATATATAAGGCGCATCGGACTAGTGCGCCTTATAGTCCGGTGCGGCTTATAAGCCGCAAAATACGGTAATTTTAACATTTCTTTTACAATGGAGGAAGCCATGGATAATAAATATAAGATGAATACCATGGTCACGGTGCCTGTACCTATGAGTAAGTGTCCCTGGTTTATCATGATGGATTTTGATGGTAGATTTTTGTGCTGTGTTTTGCTTTGGATTTATTTACTAGAAAATATCAGCATGTCTGGAAGTGTATTTGTGGCATCTGTTCAGACTAGAGACCTGCATTGTAGGCATCTCCGTCACATAGTTCCTTACTCAACACTGCTTTGTCAATCTAACATTTCATTTTCTTTGTATAAAATGGATATCAATAATAATTGTGTTATGGTAACAACCGTATTGATGTATGCATGTTGTCTACAGAGCCTTTTGAATATAACAATAAAGCATATGCTTATTAGATTAGGGCACAAAAATGCGTTATTTGTTTTAATTACTTTGAAATATAATTACTTGCAGGATGGTTAGACACATGGGAAAAAGACTGCTTCATTGTTAGGAGCTAATAGAGAATGGGAATGTAGTACGGTCAACGCTTTCCTTGCGCTTTTATGTACTTATTGAAATATAATCACAAGACGTATCATATCCTATATTGGGATTCAACTTCTCATTGTACATTCCCATATATGCTGTTTTACATTTCAACTCTACTTTAAGGCTACAATCCTTTAAGTAATCTGCCGATTCTGTCCACTCATAACACCCCAATTTTTAGTCATTTTCATAGTAAAATCCTAAAGATGATTGTAGTGGATTTTGGCTAGATAATCAAGCATGTACAAATTTACAAAATGTACAATATTTATATATAATATATATTGAATATTATTTAGGGGTTCTCGCCTGCATGCATTGGCACAGGGTGCTTGTCTGCATGGGAAGCAGATTGATACTGTCCGGCAGTGGTGGACTATACAGGTCACCATAGTACAATGAAAATGCTGCTGTTATCTTGTCCACAGAGGGAGCAAGGGAGAAATGCATCTGTTTATATCACATTAGGCACTATACAAAAAATACCTCTGTTAATAGCCTACTCCTACTACTGGTTTTAGAGTTCAGTAAATAAGCTTTGTACATTAGTTTTGCAGGATGAAACAACATATATATGCTTTCTTGAACATGACTAGCATGGATTGAGTAATAGTTTGTAGGGGGTGGGGGAGCACTTTAAATGAGGTATTTAATACTTATGGAAGTGACCATAGCCAGATGCTCACCTCCTCTTTCAGAAATGCTTTCCTACATTTGCCAAGGATTTCAAAATGCCTTTTCCAGGCTCTTTAACCCCTAGGCGCACCAGGACGTTATAGTACGTTCCCGGGGCTAGATGCTTCTATAACGTCCTGCTTCTGGCACCGGCTCACGAACGGAGCTGGTACCAGAAGCAGCGGCTGTCAGCTGTCTAGTACAGCTGACAGCCTGCGCTAACACCCGCGATCGGAGCCGGCTCCGATCGCGGGTGTTAACCCCTTACATGCCGCGGTCAAGCATGACCGCGGCGTGTAAGGGTTTTTGCGCTGTGGCAGCTCCGAGGACTGGCATGTGCCCCGGAGCTGCCCGGTCTGGCTGCAAACTGTCTGAGCATGCGCCTGCATGCTCAGACAGTTTACACTGCTCTACAATAAAATAGTATTGTAGAGCAGTGTATTGAACTTGAACCAGTGATCAGAGCACCACTGGTTCAAGTTCAAGTGTGTATAAGTAAAAAAAAGTAAAAAACACTAAAGTTAACACAGAATAAATAAAAATAAATAAATGCATTAAAATATAAAAACACTTAATAAAGTATAAAAACACTTAATAAAGTATAAAAAACACAAAAAAACCCTGCATATTTGGTATTGCCGCGTCTGTAACAATCTGTATAATAAAACAGAATCATTACTGGACCCGCACGGTACACGCCGTAGGAAAAAAACCGCAAAAACGTTCCGAAAAAAGATGATTTTTAATTAACACCCTAAAGAAAAATGCTCTAAAAAGTAATTTAAAAAATGTTATGCACTCCAAAATAAGCCCACTAAAAAGAACAACTCTTCTTGCAAAAAATAAGCCCCTAACCAGATTTGTCAGCCGAAAAATAAAAAAGTTATGCATATGAAAAGATGGTGATGCTAAAATGAACCAGATTTTCTCCAAATTGGTTTTTATGCAGTACAATTGAATAAAATACACAAAACCCCCACATATTTGGTATCCCTGCGTCCGTAACAATCTGCATAATAAAACAGAATCCTTATTAGATCCGCAAAGTGAACCCCGTAAAAAAAAAAAAAAAAAAAGCTCCATAAAAAGATCATTTTCAATTAATACCCTAAGCAGGTTACCACCACATGTAGAGTATCCGTGTACTCGGGAGAGATTGGGTATCAAACTTTGTGGAGCCTTTATTTATTTAATCCATTGTAAATGTTTAATTTTCCACCCAAAATGCGTGTATTGTGAAAAAATATTACAATTTGCAGACTGCACCTCCATTTTGTTTTAACCCCTATAAAACACGTAAAGGGTTAACAAACTTCTTAAAAGTGGTTTTTCATACGTTGAGGGGTGTAGTTTCCACAATGGGGTAATTTACGAGTCTCACTATTATTTAGGCCTCTCAGTGTCAATTACAAGTTGAGCAGGTCCATCTAAATACAGGTTTTGGTGATTTTACAGAAAATGCGAAAAATGATACCTAAATTCTGAGCCTCATAACATTCTAGTAAAATATGTGGAATCTTAAAAAACCATGGCAACATAAAGCAGACATTTGGGAAATGTAAGTTATGAATTTATTTGGGTGCTATTACTGTCTGCATCAAAAGTAGAGAATTTAGAATGTTGAAAATAAAGAATTTTTCCAAATTTTTGCCAAATATTTTTTTTTTTCATAACTAAACGCAAAAGATTTCATCCAAATTTTTAAACTAATTTGAAGTACAATGTATCACGAGAAAACAATCTCAAAATCCCCTGGATATCTCATAGCGTTCCAAAGCTATAACCACTTATAGTGACACAGGTCAGATTTGAAGAATGGGGCCGCGTCCTTAAGGCCAAAAGAGGCTGAGTCCCCTAGGGGTTAAGCAAAAAAAAAAGGAAATAAAAATGCACAATTAATACAATTTTGTTTGGATAATCTACTGACTAAAGTAGGCCTTTAAATGGTTGTCAAGGCAGAGGGGAGAACCTGGGTGCTTGTCTTCATACAATGTTATAGGCAGAAAACCTGCTGTTAGGCTCTACGACATATCATTCTGTATAGAATTTGATGATGCACATTAGAAATAGAAAAATGAACAACACAGCAACAAACATGATTTGTAAATACTTGTAGAGAATCTTGATTGGGTCGGAAGTGATTTTTCCTTGAAAACATTTATATTCTTAGTGCTCTGCCCAGGGGCTTTGTCCATGGACAGTAAGCAGGTTTCTACAGGTCATGAAGTATCTATTCAAGAGCCTTAATTTTGCTGCATTGTGTGTTAAAACTGTACTTTACTTTCACCTGGTGTAGTTGAGCTAAAGTCTTGGTATCGTCTGACAAAGGTCTTTACTGCACCATTGTTTTTTAGGGGCTAGATACATTTGACATAACTTTCCAAGTCACTAGTATATGTTATTTTTTTTTATTGTAGAGACAGTTTTTTAGTGCTAGTATATAACTGTATATATCTGTATCAAACGTTATCTATAAGAACATCTAGATCAAAATTTATTGTAATCTAGTGTGTAGTTTGTGTTCTTTCAATTGTGAAAAGATTATTAGAAATGATGTACAGCTTTTTTTAAAGTCTACAACAGTAACAGAAGCAGTAGATCCAACAGGGCTGCTGAAATTCTTTTATTTTGTTCCAGTTGAGCTAAAAGCATCTAACATATCATCCTCATTTTGGTCTGCAAACCCCTGTGCGAACAGTATGTTCTTTCTTTCTATGCATATCAATGACAAGTTGTCTGACTACTACTCCCTGTACTTCTGTATGGTGCATACCTTATTTACTAGTTTTTGTTAGATTCAGAATCACCAGAAAGTTTTAGGAGCACAGTTACAGTGAGGACCTATGGAACTTTTTAAATGCCATATAATGGCTCCCTATGGGACAGTGGTGGCGAACCTATGGCACGATTGCCAGAGATGACACTCTCTGCGGGCACCCAGACCATTGCCACAGGACTCATGATATCCTCCTGCACTTCCGGCCACAACACCATTTTGGAGACTGCAAGATGAGATGTGTACAAGGTTGGTTATCATTTGAGTGCCTACTGCAGGCACCTCGATTCTCTGTCATCCTGGATGGATGCTACAATAAAAATTTCCCCTCCTCCTTTCAATGTATAGGTGTTCTCAGTGCACTTATACAATTTTCAGCTAAGGCAGAGCAGTAAAAATAAGCTCACAAGGAACCAATCCCAGCCTTTATCTATTTAAAGCATACAGTAATCATTCTAAAATCATATTTTCTTTATTATGTAAATGAGTCTGGGCACATGGAGAGAGAAGGTGATATCACCCCTGTTACCCATCCGCTACCCCTTCTCATGTTTCTTTCTAATGCATAGTAAAGCATTGCTAGTGTTTGTGTGAGAGACACATTAGCTGCACAAGTAGTGTATAGGAGTAACAGCAGGTCAGGCTGTTACAACTGCTACAGGATGCAGCCATGTGTATAGGAGTATCTCATACACACAAAGGCTGCAGGAGGCGCCAGAACCAGGAAGCACATGGAGGAGCCAGCACTAGGAATGTCCCATCATTATACAGGCTGTCAGTCATCTGTATAGGAGTATCTCATACACACACAGGCTGCAGGGGGCGTGGCCACCAGCACCAGGAAGCACATGGAGGAGACATTACACTATTATAGCTCACATCATTATACAGGCTGTCAGTCAGGTGTATAGGAGTATCTTGTATACACACAGGCTGCAGGGGGTGTGGCCGCCAGCTCCAGGAGTGCTGCATCATTATACAGTCTGTCAGTCAAGCACTGGGTTGCCCGATACTCATGAATAAGCTGGACTGCTGAATATGATAATTACTCATTGGACCTGTCTCAGATCATTTGCATACAGCTTTAGGACCTGATTGTTTAAGTTTACAGGCATGTAGAGGGACAATGTCAGGAAAGGGGCAATGCTCTCTAATAGCAGGTTATGAAAATATATTTAGTTTTGGGTGGCTAATTTGCAGGTTTTCTTTAAAGTTATTTCTAAAATCTATGCCAAGTTTATTGTGACAAACAACTGGGGTTGTGACATTTGTGTCTGAGCTACCTGAATGGTTATAATATCTATTTTACAATAAGCACGTGATTATATACTGATATTTTGTTACAAATTTATTGTAATATAAAAATGGTTTCAAAAGCAGATGTTAATTTTTTTCATTTAAAATGTTGCCTTATTCATGCAAGGATAAAATTCACTAATTGTGAAACAGTACTGTTTACCCATTGTGGTCATAAAAATGATTAGGTGTTGAAATGTACTAGTCTTTTACAATAAAATGTTGTGAAAGACTGAAATGAAATGTTCTACAAAATCCTACAGTCCATCTGTATATTACTGTCCTTGTACAAAAATGTTCTCTGGGCCTTTTTTGTGTGACAGGGACTACAAACAGTAAATACAAATATGTATATATTTATATACAACTACACTGGAATTAGAGAACCATGACCATGCACAGAGAAAGATTAAAATTACATTTTCTGAAGGTTACAACAGTCACCAATTAGAAGTGCACAGGCTTTTACTTTGAATGACTTCAACACATTTGCCGCCACAGAACATCACAAGTGTGGTGAATATGAAAATATATAAATATAATATCATTTGAATTCAACGCCTCCTGCTCACTAATGTGCAGCCCATGAAAATGGGTCTGCCTGGCACCACAGATTGGTCACCTTGCATTATATAAAAATATGATGCAGAGACTTCTCGTGTGCTTGCCAGACTGCAGCGCTTGCAATGTATTTAGTGTTAGAGTGCCGCCTTTGCCACCTTGTATCATATTTTGATATAATTTAAGGACTTCTATCCTATGCAAAGGTGTTCGGTCTGTGGGACTGAGCCAAAATATGTGCCCAATTCAATGGGTTGTACACAATTGTGTACAGGACGCCTAAGGGTGTAAGTAGTAGTCAGGTGCTTTAAATGCCCTTGATTATCAGCAGGTGTGACCGCCTTTATAATGGCTGGCGGCGCAGTCACATGTTGCATTTAACGCATGCGTTTAAAAACGCATTGCAACAGCTCAAGAGAGATTTGCCTAATGAAACAGCTGTTAACACTTATGTTTACAAAACGCAAATGTTTACGCACACATTTTTGTATTTCTGGCTTAGTTGGAAGAGGGTTTCATGCTTCAGCACATCCCTCAAACCACTTGTATGGGAGTGGTTATGAGATAGGGGGCATGCAATTTGGCACACATACTTTAACCCTATAAGGGTTCTATAGTTAACCAGTTAAAGATTTGTCCATTAAGTCCATAAAATTCAATATGGGTTTATTTATGTTTTCTCTGGAGTAATTATATTTTCCCTCTGCAGAAAATTCTAAGAAAGTTATTCTTAACTCGGAGGTTAAGCATATTCTTTTTTTCCTTTTAAACAACTGAAGCACCTCCTACCCCTTTTTTATTTTTTATAATTCCAGAAGATATATACCGGTACATTTTTTGCCTCACAGTTCAACTAGCTAACTACTTTTGTTAAGAGTATGGTCTTAAATTTGGAAAAAAAAAAATCTCTCTCTGTTTTAAAACTCTGTGTAGTATTTATGGGTGAGCCCACACCTTCCTCGCTGGAGCCACCAGGGAAATACAACCTCATTTTACAGCAGTTTCCTGTATTTTCAATACACCTAAAAGCAGATTTGTAGCAACTTATGCTGATCCCTCTATTCTTTGGTAAAATCTTCTCTCCAGGACTGACACCTTGTTAAAGCATATGCATATTGCTTTCTTCGAAATAAGCTTCTTGTGTTCATTCATATTCAATTTAAATTACCTTTGCTCCGTCATGCCTGACTATTGAATGCTACATTTCAGTGGAGATGACAGAGTTCTGTTTGAAAAACCATTAATCTTATTGTGGTGTCAAAAGTCTAAAATTAAAGTTACAGATAATATGCATCTAATCATTTCCTCTGAGCTGCTTCAGCTGTAGTACGTTATTGTAACAAGGCCCCTTGAACGCCTTGCCCCCTATAGATTAGATTACTTAATGATATCTCCTGTGGCCTTATCATTTATGGACTGAAGATTGAATGAGGTGCTGGCAACAAGCAGGGTCTTTCTGTCCTAATAGAAAGGTTATAATGATGTTAGAGGGCAGAGTAGACAGGGAGCGGCATCTAGAGACCCGTATGTTCTGCAGAACAGCTGTCTTGACATACAACTGGGCTCTCTTTCACGGGCTGTTTGGGCGACCTTCATTTACATAGGTTGTAACCTTTTCTTTCTGCCGTTGGACGGTGTGTTCATGCTGCCACCATTGTCAGACTCTTTGGTTGTTAGAGATGTCAGCTGTATTGTCCAGAATTTATTTGTGCTTGATAATTGACAAATAGCAGCATGTCCACTCCTGTCCCCAGCTGCTCAGGAAGAATAGAGGGAAAGGAAATTAGTGAAATGGGGGAAAGGAACTAACGCAATTAAAATGACTCACTAGAAAAGTTGGTGTATCCATTATGGATGCCATAATTGGAAAATCTATTTTGGGTGCCTACTTGTTGTAAATGCAATATACAGTGCTTTTTTTGATGGACAAGTCTATTTTATAGACATTTGAGTAAATCTCTGTGAAGTTTTTTTGTGGGGTGTTCTATCAATTGGTCCTATAAATCCAAAGAAATAAGTGGTCCCACGTGCCCTTAAAGTTTTTCACGTTTTACAGATTTGTCAAAGAATACCACAAGTAACTAATTATGAATATTTATGTAGAAGGTTTTATACATTTTCTCAAACGCTTATGCCTTATAAATACAAGTGAGCACCATTTGTAATGACCGTATTGTCAGAGCACAGTGTCTTAATAAGAAGGCACCCAGTTGGGGCTGCAGATGGCAAGCGACACTATCCTCCTAGACCCAACAACTCTCCAAAATACATGAGTTCTCAGTGAGCCTTGTGCGGGGAAGGCTTTATGTTTAAATGTTTTTTTCTTTTGACATCTGCGGTTGAGGAATAGGCACCACCAAATACAAATAAAATGGTCAGCTAGTCCCACCAGACAGGCGCAGATGACATTTATGACATTGTCGCTTCTAGTCTGACAGGACAGGGGTGCTGCCGCTGAAACTGGGAGCTGAGCAGAACTTTTTTCTTTTTTTTTTCCCCTTTCCCTTCTTAGGTGTCTTCTGCCAGTTCAACTGATAACATTTAAATGGTTTTGAAAGTAAAATATATGATAATATTTTTTATCCTTACAGAAGTGCGGCTTAGACTATACAAAACTAGCATTCTCGAAGTACTGAAAAACTGATATGTCCCAACCCACTCTTCTCCCTTCATTTAGCAAATGCAGCCTGCTGCACATGCATTTCTCTTTGTCCTGATGCTTTCCTGCAAAGAGTCATCTATTTCATATATACTACAGAACTGCTGAGAATCCAGTCCCCAATATATTGTTTTATTGAAGTTTTTTCTTGTTTTTCTTGAATTTTTTGCCCAAGTTCTATATTGGTCTTATGTTTTTAGCCAAACACATCAAGCAAAGCAATTTACATTCAGTTGGTTCACCTGGTGTTGGTACATCCTGCAGTGCATTGCTTAAGAAGAGGGCCTAATGATCCTAAGTGAGTCACTTAAACGCCACTTTATTTCCTCTTCAAGCGTTGACACATAAATTGTTACTAAGTTTTACACCCGCAGTGGCCATGCTCTTTATGGCATGTAAGTGCTTTGATCTCTCATATATACTTCTCTTGCTGGAGTGACTGCCAATAAAGCAATAAAATCATGGCAATAATTTCACTTCACGTTTCCCGTATTGATCCTAAATAGAGCAGACCACATCCTTTCCCAGCTTTCCCAGACTAATGTCTTGCATAGCGGCTCCTGAAATGTCAAGTCACACAAGCTGCTCCTGATTAGCGGCCTCCCTCTTCACATGTGCAATGTCTTTTCCTTTTTTTCCTCACTGTCCTACCTTTTTTCCTGTATTCTGACAGGAGTTAAATTTCCTTTACTTATTGCTACTCATGGCGATGTTCACTCATCGCAGATATCAGGATGAAAAGTGCACTGTGGGATACATTTGCAGAAATAGCAATGCCAAAAGAAATCTTTGTGAAAAAATGTTTTCTATTGATTTTATCCTTGGATATGCAATGCATTTCCCCCTATGAATGTGAATGTCATACATACAGATTTGTAGGTTTAATGTATGAAATTAATCTATAATTTAAGTAACACTGCTTCTCTGTTTTTTGTGCTCTTTTCTTTTCCTGCATTGAGAAGTGTTTGAGTCTCCCCAATTATGTACACATCTCATAGATTAGGAAAATGAGGGGAATGATTAAAGGGCTATTCTCGTCTGGGCATTCACATTCAGTTTCATTAATCTTCCATATATAAACATTTCTTCAATTGGATGTTATTAAAAAAAATGTTTGTGTGAAGATAATTTCCCATAAACATAGGCATGTTGTCCCTTAGAAACGAGATGGCTTCCTCGGTTACGACCACGTCACATTTAGGCAGCAGTGGCCAGACATGTACTATTGAGCCCTTCCTGACCACCTGGCTTCAGCGACATGTAGTAATTCTCAGATATTTCATATACAAAAACTTTTTGTTTATTTGTGCAATCCCTTCAGCAGGGAGTATCCGAGGAAGCTATCTCGTTTGTAAGGGACCATCTATGGAAAATTACCTTCACACAGGAACATTTTTTTTAATAACATCTAATTGAAGATATGTTTATTAATGTCAGATTAATCAAACTGAATGTGAATGCCCAGACGAGAATTCCCCTTTAACGCTTTCCATGTTGTTAGCATTTTTCACTAGATAATTCCACCCTGTAATGAGATTAGATTATTCAGTGATAGTAGAGTTAAGAACCTGAAATATTTTCTAATGACTGATCTATGAATGGTCAGTGTGGGTACCTAGAGAAAGCTGATTTATACACACTGCTAGAAGCAGGAAGATAGTCACCTCAAATAGGGACCCAAGAACAATTTTCTTGGTTATTGACTATTATCGGTATTTTTGATTTATACAAATCGGTTAAAAGTTTAGTTACGCTTTAAATCACTTTATTTTTGCTCTGTAAGAAGATCAGAAAGCAGGAAAGTCTATTTAAATTAAAGAAATATGATGACTTCTCAGTATACAAAAGGTAGCAGTTTTAAGTAACTTTACAGCTATAATGGATGGTAGACGTGCTTTCTCCTTGTTATATATATCCTTGTTATAAATGCTCACAGCTACTTTTGAATATACGTGATCTGTCCCTATTTATTTTAGTGTTTTGTGTTAATCCTGTGTAAAGTTCGGAGTTAATTTTTTTCTGAATTAATAAGTCTGCAGTTTTTTTGCTTAACAAAGCGGCTGCTGAGCACTGGATCTTGGTCCTCTGGGATGCAGCAGCTATGTTTACGCGCCTGTGTCTCTGCATTATAGGCTAGGCTGTATGAACCAAATTTCCATCTGTGAGCACATCATTATAGATAGCACTGAGTGGTCTTTTCATTTTGATTGATGCTGCTGGTTCTGCACCATCTGGCTCCTGATAGGCTGCATTAATCATATCTTGGACTAGGAAAATCTAGGCATGACTGTTTAATATGTATTCTTATTTAGTGTCACAACAGAGCTTAGTCATAAAGCCAGCTAGACTGGGATTTGGTGCCTATTTCTTCTAAGCAAATAGTTATCCTTGATAATTGAACATTTTACTAGGAGTTTTTTCTCCTTTAAAATGTACATATCTCAGTATTCATAACCCACAGCTAGTTATTCCTGGTTTATATCCACCTTCTCAATGGATTTGCTATTTGTTTTTAAATATTTTGCATTCTTATTGTTTTATCTAAAATAACCACAGGGTTCATTTAAGGACACTGGTTAACGATAGTGAAAAATTAAAAATGTGCATACAAGTAAGGAGGTCCCAGACATGCTAACACTTGTTGGCCCTTTTGCCTTCACTTTGCGGTCCAGCTCACCCCAAACCATCTCGATTGGGTTCAGGACTAATGACTGCGGAGACCAGGTCATCTGGTGTAGCACCGCATCACTCTGCTTCTTGGTCAAATAGCCCTTACACAGCCTGGAGGTCATTGTCCTGTTGAAAAATAAATGATGGTCCAACTAAACGCAAACCGGATGGAATAGCAAGATGCTGTGGTAACCATGCTAGTACAGTATACCTTCAATTTTGAATAAATCCCCAACAGTGTTACCAGAAAAGCACCCCTACACCATCACACCATCTCCTACATGCTTCACAGTGAGAACCAGGCATGTACAGTCCATTCCTTCACCTTTTCTGCATCACACAAAGACATGGTGGTTGGACAAGATTTTCACTGATGGTCTAATGTCCATTCTCCTCTTAACAGTTGTTGTAGAGATGTGTCTGCTGCTAGAACTCTGTGAGGCATTGACCTGGTCTCTAATCTGAGCTGCTGTTAACCTGTGATTTCTGAGACTGGAGACTCGGATTAATTTATCCTTATAATTTATCAGCAGAGATTACTTTAGCTCTTCCTTTCCTGGGGCGGTCCTTGTGTTTCTTTGTAGTGCTTGATGGTTTTTGCAACTGCACTTGAGGATAGTTTCAAAGTTTTCCCAATTTTCTGACTGACTGACCTTCATTTCTTAAAGTAATGATGGCCACTCTTTTTTCTTAGCTGCTTTTTTTCTAGCCATAATACAAATTCTAACAGTCTATTCGGTAGGACTATTAGCCACCTGACTTCTGCACAACACAACTGATAATCCAGACCTCATTTATAAGGCAAGAAATCGAACTTATTAAACCTGACAGTGCACACCTGTGATATGAAAACTTTTTCTGGTGACTACCTCTTGAAGCTCTTCAAGAAAATGCCAAGAGTGTGCATTGCATTAATCAAAGCAAAAGGTGGCTACTTTGAAGAACCTAGAATATAAGACATATTTTCCGTGGTTTCACACTTTTTTTTAAGTATATAACTCCTCAAGTTTAATGCATAGTTTTAATGTGTTCAGAGGGAATCTACAATTTGTGAAGTCATGAAAATACAGAAAACTCTTTGAATGACAACTTTTGGTCTGTGCTGTTTGTGTTTGTGTGTACATATATATGTTTTTCTATGCACAGAAGTGTCATAGTAAATAAGGTTAGCAAACGACATCAGTCCATCAAGTCCAACCTATTAACCCCTTACCGACGTGTGATATATTTGTACGTCACACATCGGCTGCGGTGTATGAAGTGGGCTCCCGGGCTGAGCCCTTTCCATAAAAAGTTGGTGTTTGATGCATATTGCAGCAAACACCCACCAGTAACACCCGTGATCGGTGTTAGTACCAATTGTTGGTGTTAACCAGAGGCCACTAGGTACTGCCAACTTGGCTTAGGTCATCCCGATTTCTCTCCATGACCGCTTTAGGCCTCGAGGCCGTATGTATTCTGCTCATTTGTTACAATGTGCCAGTAAAATCCCCATATACTGTTGTAAGGCAGTATATGGTAGGATCAATCAGACAACCTAGGGGGGCTGCAAAATAGTAAATAAAAAATTATAATTAAAAAAACTTAATTCAACCGCCCCCCCCCCTTTCCCTAGAACTGATATAAAAAATAAACCGTAAAAGTCATAAACCTGTCCTGTCCCAAAATATCCGTTCTAACAAAATATAATAACTATTATTCCTGGTGTTTAACCCTGTAACGGAAAATAGCGCCCAAATGTCCAAAACAACATTTTTTCGCCTTTTTACAACATATAAAAAATGTAATCAAAACTGATCAAAAGGCCGTATTGTCTTCTAAATGGTAGCAATGAATACGTCAACTCATCTCACAAAAGAAAAAAATCGCGCATAGCTCCAGGAGATGGTGAAATTTATTATTATTATTTTTTTACAAAAGGTTTTTTTTTTTTTTTTAAATGTACAAAAATACATTAACACCTATATAGATTTAGTATCCCCTTGATCGTGTGACATAAAGAATAAAAAAAGAGATGTCTTTTGGGGCGCACATTGAAAGACAAAAAACACCAAGCCCATGTGCAAATGCATTTTATTCACCAATTTCACTGCATTTTTAATGTTTTTCCCAGTACACTGTATGGAATATTAAATACTGTCGCTGCAAAATGCTATTTGTTACGCAGACATGGAAAACTAAAAAAAAGTGGGGAGTGAAAAATGAAAAGCCATTCGGTCAGTTTCTGCTGACAGGTTCCCTTGAGGTTATTTTCCGCTGCTCTATTTTAGACTTGGAGAAAACATGAGTTCTTTGAGATGAGTGAGGATTTGGAGGAGGGTTTTTTTTTTCTTTTTTAAAGAACAGCACAGTAAATTGTGGGACTCCCAGGGAAGTCTTCAATTACCCACCCATGTTGCTTGAAACCTTTCATTTGAATAGAAGCTGAGCTACTCTACTCCAGAACAGCCTCCACACAATGGATTGATTCTTCTGCTTCTGGCTCTGGCCATGATGATGTTTTTAATACAAGAAAAAAACAGCTGATTAGTGGAGATACTGATTGTCGCATCCTCCTTCCCTGACCTTTTTTTGCTTGGGCTATAAAAAATAAGATAAACTAAAAAGGAATACTTAGAAATATAGTCTGTGCCAGCAGTGAGAAGTCCACTACTGCTGCCATTCCATAGTTTTCCCTTTATCTCAACTAAGTTGCCGGTCTACTAGAAGGACACCACAAGATATAAAACCTATCCAGAAATGGTTCACCTGTTGACATAAAAAAATACAGAAAAAAAAAATAGCACAAATTTATTAATTATAATACACTTCGGTTATGTTGCCAGTTAATCCAAACGAGAACAGTGTACTAGACCTGCTATGTGTTCTCAGCACATTTTATGTATTTCTTAGGGGTTTTAAAAGGTGGGTAGCATTAATTTTACCAGATTTATTTAAATATTATGTCCATCTTAGCCCCAAAGTGCTTAGAGAGAAATACTTATCTGTATGTATTGGCAGGTAACAAGGGTATTATGGAAACAGGTTCTCTGGCCGTTCTATATAACATCTATATGCATCCTTCAAAATTACGAACAGTCACTCCAATCTTCCCAAAACTAAATGACTCTAGTTGGTATGAGACAGAAAACAGGCAGTAGAAACAAAAGCTAGCAATCTACTAAAGCAGAAACTCTTATGATTCTCGTATAGTAGTTCAAACAGTCGTTATGTCTCAAGGTCAGCTCATCTGAATGGTTGGATGTAATGACCCTTGTTGTGTCTTTGTTACCTGTTACTACACAATAATGGCTCATTGCTTCTTCAAGCTTGTTATGTATTTGTCTTGTTTGTTATGTTCCACTTTTAATTTTAATAAGGGTCTAGTTGCACCACTTTTGTTTATGTCCTTTTACTTCCTAAGTGTAAAGTGGACAGGGACAGTTGATAATTTTGTTACATGCAGAAAAAAAATCTCCATTTCCAATCTCCAAATTCACCATGTTTTGTCCAGTTCCTGAAATAATAAAAAAAATACAGAAGTCTAAAAAAAAAAACCTAAAGCTCTGTTTAAATGCTGCATGTAAAAAGGTGACATTGCCTTCCAGCCATTGGCTGTAATATTATTATGCTTTTGAAGTAGTTACTCAGTTATTTTTAATTATTTAGTATGTTTTTTCAATTTCTCTGTAACAAGATACATTATAGTATTCAAGGTTTTATTGCCCATTTATTGCCAAATTTCTGTTCCATTCCTTTTTTTTTGGGATAGTTTTATTTGCCTAAGCATAACTATTACAATAATGTAGAATAGTTATGAGTAAAATTTGGATGTCATTGGTTTTGCTTTGGTAGAGGAAATGGTGCATCTGGAATACGGCAAGCACATTACTCTCGGGAGATGCTTTTGACAGCAGTGACATAAACCTTTGCCACAATTTGCGTTACTTCCTGAGATTCACCTTGTACAGTTTCTGCTAAGAAACATGAACCTGTGAAATGTAACGTATGAGTGCAGATGTTTTTGCTGTTTATCACTTGTATGGGTTTCTGATTTTTGTCCCCTTACTTCATCAGCTGGTATGAAATGTTTAATGGTGCCCTGGCAGAGAATGAAAAGCCATCTGCTCCACACTGCGCTCTACCAGAGTGGAGAATGCATACTCTTGCCAAAATCTTCCTTCATAATCCTCCTCCTTGTTGCTGAGCAAATAAATAGAAAGACTTGTCTTGAATTAGTAGGAAATGTGCTTACATGGTGAGTTTCCGAGCTACATGTCAATGTACCTCCTCTTAGATTTAAATATTTATACTGGTTAAACCTTATCCCCTGATGTGCACCTCATAAGCCGAAACAGAGGCTCAAAAAATGAAAAACAAATGTTTCTGTAGTGTTACAGCTGTGAAAATGTTGAAACAAGTTAACTGACGTGTGCTGGCACATTATCCATTCTAGTACTGTAGCTTTAACTGCTGTCAGATTTAGATATTGACTTGACACCATTAGTCAGCCCCAGCTTTGATTTTACAATGTATCTGGGATCTTCAGTCCAGACACTGATCTGCCTTGGAGATGATTTTAACAGGAAAAAATGTGTGGTCTTTTTGACAAGTAAGACTTTGTATATCTCAGTCTTTAGCAGTGCGTGACACACAACCCCATCAACATGGTTGGTCAAGATCTGCTGTATTGATTCATGTTGAAGGCTAAAACCACGATCACCTAGGCTGTAGTCTAGGACATCACTGTTTACATCACCAGAGTTCTCAGCCTGTGAATCACACTAGATTCCATTCTTCTCCTAACCCTTATTGCCAAAATGCCTAAAGAGGATTTTTCTTTTTTCCCAAGGTTTCTATGGGATTAAGCCAGGTTCTCATCTGTATTAGTTCCCAGGTTCTGATATGTCATAGAAGTGGAAGAACAAATGTAATGGCGGTGCCATAAAGGACGTCAGGGGCTCTTGGCCGACCATATCAGCTCTCATAGGACCATATCCTTTACGAGATAAAAATATTGCATCATCCTTGGCTTTTTGAGTCTTACACAAATGGGAATGAAGACTTTGTTTAAACTTGTTTATTGAGTTTTTTAGCCGAATTTTTCTTCTGAAAAAGCTAGGCTTGTACTCGAATATTTAAAATAAACAAAAAAACTTGGTACTTGCCACCGGCACTCTCCACGACTCCAGTTTCCCGGTAGTGATGGCACAAGTGTGCCTCTGCCCTGTGTTGCCAGGAGTCAGTACTACGTTTTTTATTTTTAAAAGGGGCTCTGCAGGAAATTTTGTTATAGAGGGGATTTTTTCGTGAGGAGAGGCTGCTGGATATTTTACTAGTGAGGGGAAACTAGACATTTTATCAAAAAAGTAGTGACTGCATTTCCCAGCCTGGGTTTATATTCTGGAAAAAAAAGTTTTCCCAATTTTTTGTGGTAAAATTTGGCACCATGGCTTATACTCAGGTCCCAGTCAGAGTGATAGAATTTTGGTCCAACTGATAGATGTTAGGATCAAAGCATTGGGTTGTTTTCCAGGACAATGGGTACATTACTGTGGTTAAGATTGAGTGTTTTTGTTGGTTTCAAGAACTTCCGTGTAGTTAGTGAAGTGCGTTTCTAGACTGCAAAATAAAAGCTACCAGTTAGTTTATCTATGTTGCTGTATACACAGCTGAGGGGATATTTTTATTATGTATTCCCAATTGCTTCTCACTTTGCATGGCTTAGGACCCAACATGGGCTCAGCAAGCCCAAAGGATTCCCAACAGTAAATCACTTCACTATCCCAATCCATGAGGAATGTCGTACAACTCTAATCAAGTCCTCTAAATATAAGAAGCGTGATTTATTGCCTCTGATTAGTCACTTTTAGATGCTACAGGGGTAATGTCATTTCAGATTCCTTTATCTTCAGTTCTATAGTATTTGGAAACATGCAATAGTACATAGAAACATGATTTTGGTGCTATTTTTAAATTTAAAAATTTAATCTTTCAGATCACGAGGCAAACTACAGGACAGGAGAAATAGACAGGAACTGAATCACATTTACAACTGTCTTTATCTCTGGTTGTCAAGTTCACAGAACGACCAGTGTAATGTCATCTGAATGATGAGATTCTTAAATTTGCATAGGACTTGAATTAGAGACAACTTTTTTATTTTTAGGTACTGTAAACAGGCAAGCCTTCACATAAAAGAGGGAATTCTAGAAAGGTAATTTCTTACCCTTCCTGAGGGGGCTGGTAGTTTAGTGGCGTAAATGTTTTTGTCACTTTAAATAATAAAATATAATATATTGCGCATGTGAGCCTTATGTTTATTTCACCTAGAGATTGGAACTTGTGATTAAAGAAAACGCAGAAATTATTTTTCATGCCCTTACTGTTTTGTGTTCCATTTCCCATTATGAATGTCTCAATGTAATATGTATGCATTATTACCACTGATAAATGGCAGCTCAAGGAAAATAGAAAGAAATAACGGAGACTTATAGATTGTACAGATCATGTTGCCATGTGTTCTTTCAGTTGGAAAGTAGAGTAACAAGCCATAAAGATAAAGATGAACTTGATTTATCATGCTCCTATATACAAGCATTTAGTCAGAGTACAGAGGACATTGTCCTTTTATTATCCTGTTGGATTATACAGATACTCTTATTGAGGCCCTGAGAAGGTCTGTCATAAGTAAGCTGGATGGAAAAGATCAATGTAGATTTTGCATATTTTCATGACTATCAACCTCTGATGGGAGAAGAAATGTAACGTATAGTCAGGAAAAAAGCTACCTCCTTGAAGTCTGTGTTAGTATATCTGCATATGAGGTAAAAACAAAATAAATAAAAACATCTGGTTGGAAAATCTGTGTTAAAACCAGCTAGACAGCTTTCCAATCACTTTTTGACTGACATACCCTATGTTTTGAACGACGTCTGCCCAGACTTCACAGTGTGAGCAGCATATAAAGGTAATGTTTCCCAATTTGTTTTGGCTTATGGAGTTGCATACATTTACTGTTGAAGTAATTAATAAAAAAAATTACTATTACTGGATCCTTTTTGTATCAAACAACAAAAATAAAAATATGTTTAGTTTTATGTCATCTGATGTCATCAGATGTTTGCCAAATGACATACTCAAAGAAACTGCTCTTGAATAGTTAACCTAATATTTGTCATGGGTAATTTATATTTACCTGGCTTCCACTTTGTATTTTGCTGTTGTCACCCAGGTTAGTTTTCAATGTGTTTTTTTAAATTCTTTTTATTCCTTGACATAAGGACAATGTTGTTTCTGTGATCTTCTTGTTCAAGGTTGTTTGCAATACAGATGTTTTGTGATGTACAGATCAATAATTGTTCCATTGGAGAATAACACCTCTGAGCTCTGAAATAGTTTTTTGAGCATGTGAAATTGGATATAAATTCTGCACATTTGTCTCATATCCAGCGTAATGACAAACAGAATCCTTGTGTATAAGCCGAGGTTTTTAGCACAAAATATGCACTGGAAAAAAAACAAGTTGGCTTATATACGTGTGTATAAAAAGTTGCACTCCCACAACCCCTCTTCCTTCTCTTCTTCCCTTGTAACAGAGCGGTCAGAGACACATCAATGCTCTGCCTGTGCGCACGCTATGATGTCCGCACCAGCGACACCGCTGCTTCATAGTGTGTGTGCGGGCATAGCAGTCTTTTTTTTATATATACAACAAGAAGCTGCTGCAGGGCATTTCACTACACAATTCCTCTTCGTCTGTGTTCATAGTGTAAGGTGGTATTCCATCATTGGCATTGGCGATTGGGGCATCTCAGTTAAATCAGTTAAATGAAATCTACTACTACGTGTAAAGGACAGTAAAATTAAGCTAAACATACTTGCCTATTGACCTCTTCATCCCGATCCCGGCAATTGTCGTCTTTAATCTTGACATGCAAAGACCGGGGCTCTGGGCTGCTAATTATTCACACCTCTTACCACCTCCCTCTCCAGCATGGAGACCTGAGACCTGGAGACCTGAATTGATGCCTGCTGTGTGATACCTCCCTCTACCATATTGGAGAGGGAGGTGATGTCACGCAGCAGGCATGAATAATTAGCAGCCGGGAGCACCAGACATTGCATCTCCGTGGTCTGAAAGTCGTCTTTTCAGGCTATCCTGGTGCCTCAAGATCAAAGAAGACAATCGCCAGGATCGGAGTGAAGAGGACAATAGTTAAGTATGTTTAGCTTACGTTGACTGTCCTTTATTGGTAGATTCAAAGCACCAGGGCCAGGAAGCAAAATCTCATCCTGCCAAGCCCACCTTGGTGACTGATGGGACTCTCCTCAATGGTCATAATGCAGGCCAGTTTGAGGTACTGGAAAAACGGGTCTTCTTGCACAGTTATAAAATGGAGTTGAAACTGTTTTCATCAGGATAAAATTTGCTAGAGGAAACTTGGGGGAACTTAATAGCAGATGTTTCTTATTGATAAAGCTTCTCTAGCAACACCAGTTCCAAAAATAACTTATACATGGAATTTTGATATTTGGTTTTAAGAGTACCATCATTGTCACAGCCCACCTGATGAAAATTTCCCCAGAGGTTTACAGTTTTGATACTTTAAGCTAATAAAATCCAGGCCACAAGCACAGGCAGGCTCTAGTCCATAATTTGTGGCTAAGGCAGATAGATGATTCTTGGGGCTGTGTGTCTGAACTCATATATATATACATGTAAAACGTGTGCCTGCCATCTAGCGCTAAGTCAGAGAAATCTTATGATGCAGTTCTTTATCACTCATTGTAGACAATGCCATATTTTATCAGCCCTATTTCTTGTCCTGTGATTAACAACCAAACATGGATTAGTCCCCTCCCCTCAATACACCCACACTTCAGTTGAATTTTCAGGTTGCCTGAAAGATCTTTATTGGGATACCACTATGTAAACTTCTGAAAGTTTTTACTTTTGTGTATGTTCCATTTGTGAAAGAATGTAACTGTCTTAGGCCCTTCCACACTTTTTTTCGCACGCATGTTCTGCGGGTGCTTTTGACGCGCAGAACTTGCATTGCACTTTTACCCATTATAATCAATGGGTTTTTTCAGACTTGCATCTCTTTTCATGCACACACACATGTTTTTCTTTTAACGCGCGTTTAAATCTCAGCATGCACTACTTTTGCAAGTCAAACGCATGAAAAACGCACCATAAAAGTCTACGGAGATGCATCAAAAACACATTGCCCTGTCAGACACAGGCAAGTGCAATGCGGTTTTCAAGCTTAAATTCCCATAGAAAAGATAAAGCTCAGTCCTTTTCATGCGTATTATCTGCATTGAAAATATGCATGAAAAACTGAGACACTGAACAAACTGTGACTGAAAACTGATTGCACTCTGATGAAAAATGTCAGTTTTTCACTGACCAAACCCTGATCGCTCCCTGATCAGACTCTCCCGTGATCTGCAACGCAAGTGTAAAGGGGCCTAAATGTTTCTATTTGACCTTCTATTCAGGACTTATGCACACAACAGTTTGCTGTTTAGGGGTTGTGTGCTGTTATTTGTGGCCCACATCACAGTGTTAATTAAGTGACAGTGTCAATTTAAAATGTCGGGCCACAAATCGGGGCAGGAATTTGACATGCTTTATCATTTGCAGTACGGCCATTCATCACGGTCGGGTGTGACACCATTCAGTAAATGGGCACCAAAGACTGACTTGGTGCCGAGAATTAGCTGCTTTTGGGTGGCTAGCTCGCAGCGCCAAAATACGGCCCTCTGCATGAGGCCTAGGCGCAATTTATTTGATCTGGGTAATAACTGAGGTCAGTGTTCATATAGTGGGATATAGTGGGATGAATCCACACACATACCACCTTTATGAAGTGTATCTCTGCTGTAGGAAGCATATGTAGCTTTTGCTATGCTTCTCTTCGTACCATTTCTTCTGATGAATATAGTATGAGCTTATATTGTGTTCATGTTGTGGTCAATTTATTTTGCTTATTATATGTGCCTAATGGATGAGAATTGTGTGTACAAATGAGGGATTCTTGGAACTGAAATTATTGTATTGTGTATGTAGGTAACTGGACTTGTTGTACAGCGTCCTTCAATAATCTCCTAATTGACGATGCCATTTGCACACTTCCATCATTGTCTGGCAGATAAACTACATAATAGCCTCTTTCATGGTATAACGAATATGTAGAAAAGAAGATGCATTTCAGCTTCAGCTCTTGGCACAAACCCTCTGTGCAGCATTTTGTGCAAATGCATGGAAAAACCTAATGGGAGGAAAACTTCATTACTGGCTGTTTTATAATTATTCCTCACTTCATAGTTGGAGCAATGTAATTATTCAATTCTGAAAACAGGATATTGTTATTGCTGAGAGAGCCATTTGTCTTTAATAGCAGTTGACACACCAGTGTATTACAGCGCTTGTGAGTTATTCCTGTAGAGAGCAGTCTGTTCCATTGACTCAATGCCTCGGGCAGTATTATCTGTGGAAAGGCAAAGGATTTGCTGTGGAGCCTCATTTGTTTAGTTTTTTTTCCCCGTAATCTATTTGCCTACTGAAAAGGTAGGATGGCCTCTAAAGGGAAAATCTGTGAAAAGAAGAAAATTACAAGAAAACCATGTATTGTTCACCACTGAAGACATGTTTTACACTTAAAAAATGGTAATTTGGCATATGGTTCAGAGATATCGCGTCTCTTGTGTAGTTTTTATTACCATAGTAAAATATATATTTTTTTGCCTTCCCCACCTTGCAGAGTTTTGTGTCTCATGTTAATGTCCGAGTTCCAGGATTTCATTTTTGGACGGCCATCTGTGATAAAGCGTTTTGTGCTAAATAGATGGCATTGTGTTAGCAACCTGTATATTCTCGCTAACCAAATAAAGACTTAATTATGGCAAGATGCATCCCCCGGGGAGTAAGGAGCAGCCATGTCGCTCATATTTTAATAGGAATATGTTGGTTAACCTGCAATTATAGAAATGATGTATGCTTTGTTTACCGCAGAGCTGATGCATTTTTATTATATTTCCTTGCTCTTAATAGGGAAGTGCATTTTAATCATACATGTGCGTGATAGGCCTGCAGAAAGCAGGGTCGGAATAATAAAAAGTACATGATAAATGTGCTTGTCAAAGACTATCATTAATAAACATTGTCTATGAAGTTAAACTGTATATCTGTCATCTCTGCATAACAAAGATATTAGAATATAATGAGTGTTTTCATGTAAGACTTCCAGATCTTCTGATGTCTTGTCTCTGTGTAGGCAGGCTCTAACACCGTACCGACTGACTTACACCAGAGCAGGGTGACACGGATTAGGCTACAGATGAGTGGTCACATTGCATTTCATAAAGTCATGAAAGTTGCAGGCTACTCTCTAATACTAGCTTTCTTTACTTATAACATGTCCATAGCTGCTCAGAAAATTCTGTCCAGATAGCTTTTGAGTAAAATCTGGGAATCTTTTTGATTTTGAAGTTGTTATATTGAATGGACTTGATGGTCAAATAATATATCATGTTCGGCAAGGCACAAAGCTTACGTTTATTGTATGACAAGGAAGTGCTGATTAAAAGAGATTTTTGGAATTTAACTTTGATGGCCTGTTTAGTATACCGTTAAGTCATCAATATATGATCTCTTGGAATCTGACCCCAGGACCACCACTGATCAACAGAAATTGATGTCTTATAATGCATCTCGGCTTGTTCTGGCTAATGAAGCAGTGTGTGTAACAGGAGAGTGTGCTATGCTACCCCTTAATTCTTCTGATCTGTAAGGGTCCCTTGAGTGGAACCAAAAATAATCATTTATTGATGGCCTATTTTTAGTACAAGCCATCAATGTATGATCTCTGGGAGACTGACCCTAGGACCCCTACCAATCAGCAGAAATTGAATGCTGACAAAGTGAGTGTGGGTGTGCCTAAAACTTTATCTCAGCCTGATCTAGTGAATGTGGCAGAGTATGGATGAGATGTGATAGTAGTAAGGAGTGTTCTATACAAAGGTATTGTAAAGTTACATTCTGTAAGTGTGTGGTAAACATTTGAGAAGCAATGATGAAAATGACCTTTCCAAGGTCATTGATTTAGAGATGGGTTCTAGTTTTTATTCTTTTAAGAACTATTCCTGTTTTTTGACGTAATTATTTCTATACCTTCTATGCCACTTTTCTGTCTTAGAATCCCTGATAAATGCTCTCCAAATGCATCTTTAGTGATTTTCCAGCAGATTGACTCTTCTTAAACCCCCTACAAGTTTATGAACAGCGCTAATACCATATTTTTTGGACTATAAGGCGCACAAAAAATCCTTTGATGTGTGCCTTATATGAACTGTACTTACAGACAACAGCTGCCTTGAACTGTGCACAGGTCTGCCACCTGCTGGTCATTCATCCTTATAATCAGGTGCGCCTTGTAATACGGTGCACCTTATAGTCCGAAAAGGCCTGTCCATGGCTTTAAGTTCCAAGACCTGACTTAATGAGGGGGATTAATTATTTGTGTAGTAGGATACGACTGTGGTGTTTCTGACTAGCTGTTGGCTTATAATTTATTTGGCGCGCAAATGTCCTATGCATGTACCAAAATTATATATATATATATATATATATATATATATATATATATATATATATATAGCGCACAGAGATAATGAGTGAGGTATAAGGTCAGGATTTGGTAGGTAAGCCGTATTAAATTCCCCTTGGAGGAGATTTGTCAGAAGTGTCTGAGAGTAGAACTGTTCTAGTTGCCTGTGGTAACCAATCAGAGCTCAGTGTTTCCATGTTGGTTTATACAATTAAAGCTGAGCTCTGATTGGTTAGCATGGACTACTAGAACAGTTCTGCTCTCAGACATTTCTGATACATCTCCCCCAATGTGTCTGTTTATTGTGTTACACTGGTAGGATGGTAGGAGATGGCGCACTGGTAATGCACACTCAGCCACATGAGTCACCATGAATCAGGGGGTCTTATCTTGAAATATTCTCATGCAGAAAAGGAGCTTTGCTTGACATTGAGCTGTATGACACTTGAGCAGCGCGGTGACTCAGTGCTTTCCCTGCAGTCACATGGGCCGTTCTGTAATGAATACACTAAGTTCAGCTCAGTCGAAATTGTGCAGATTTTCCTCAGTGCAGACATTGTTTGTTCCATAACACAAAGATCAAACAAGGACAAGAACGGTTTCTGAACACAAAAAAACTCTTTAGTTGTCAACTGCTTATTTTCTGTATTCCCTTTCTGTATTGTATTCAGTCTTGATGTCTGGGAACAACATGCTGTTAATGTCTGGAAAAGCGAGCAGCCGAGATTATCTGGTTATTTATAGGATCTACCAGAACTTCTAAATTGCATTTGTTCTCGTCTTAAGCAGAGCTTGGAATCAAATACCAGTCCAACTTCTTGAACCCGTGTGACTAAGAAATTACTGTAACTCTTCTTGCCAATAACATTGATTGTGTATTTCAGTGTCGGTTCACCTTTTGTGAACCTTCATGTGTATTTTTAGAAATTGCAGATACAGCACCTTTGTAATGCAGTATTATCCCAGTCACTACTGTGCTTGTATTGAAATGACCTTACTCTTGGATGTAGACTACCATTGGATTGTAGTCTGTATTCTGATTGGAATATAATTTTTTTTGCATAAATTGGAGCTTTAAAAAAGAAATTTATTATATAATCCTTTGTTTCACCTGATAAGATAACAATGAGAACAGGAATTGATTTACACCTTCCCTGATTTTATCTTGAAACTTTTCTGCTAGAAAGGCCAGATCTAGTCATTGAACTGCTACATTTCTATGTTTGGTTCCACACCTAAGTTTACTTACTTGAAAAGGGTTTTCCGCAAAAATAAAAATGTATATTTAAAAAATATTGTCCTATGGGGACCTAAAATACATGAGAAATTAAAAAGAACCTCTTGCCAATTCACTCCTGCCTAAGACCCAACTTAGGGCTTATGCACACAACAATTTTTTGTACTTTATTGTCTTTATTTACTTTTTATAGGCTTATGCAGAACTTCCCATTCATGATTAGTCTGCAGGGGCCACAAAAGATGGGGCATATTCTATTCCTGCCTGTATTGCATATTGTCTACCAGGTTGAAGACGGGTCTCTCTCTCCTCCCCTGTTTGTCAGGAAGCTGTGAGTGTCAACCTTTTCTGTTCTCTCCCTGGCTGTAGTATGCTATGAGCAGTATTTTCAAAGATCAAGCTGAACATGAAGGGGTTAATTCTCCCTTCTCAGAGCTGTTTAACAAAACACAGGCAGATGAGATGTGATCTCATGCAGATCACATCTCTATGGAAGGGATTAGCTCCCATAGTATAAAAAATGCTCTCCATGATTCCAACACTGCTTTCAGAGATGCAACTCTTAGATTTTCATGAAGACGTGCATATGTATCATGTATCCTGTATTCAGGCTCATGCGCAGCAAATCAAGATGTTTTCCATCCAGTTCCTATGTAACAAGATGAACTGGTATCACTGCTTTTTATAGCAAAGTATGGCTTAAAGACCCTTTTCACTAGCCTCAGTGAAATAGAACCTTATCAAGCCTAATAAGCCGTCACCAGCTCCTTTAATATAAACCCGGTCCGTAACAGGATTATATAGGGTGAGGAACCAACCCAGTAGTATGTATATAACAGAGACACCGACGTGGGGATTCGTGGATCGAGATAAAAGCGCAACACAGGTTACATTTTATATTTGCCTATATATTTACACATTTAAGCAGACTACAAAAACACGAGTAGGACTACAAGTATCAGAATGCAGTACGTTAGTTACCTTGTATGAGCCTAATGGAAACAAGCCACACTTCAAGATCCTTCCTGCATTTGTGCAGACACATCCCTGCACACCCACAGGAGGGATTTAAGGATCCTTCTACCTGGTATTATCCAGAACCTTGGAGAAGTTCTAGCTTCTCAAGAGGATGTCATAGCGTCAGGGTTCTGGTCTCATTGGACCTGGGTGGATCACTGGATCACATTGATACCAAACTAGACCCATTTGTTATGGTTCCATTCAGAGCTATTTGGTGTAAAAGAATCCTAGGATCTAGTGAGTCATAGTGATACTATCTCTAGGCTATACCAAATCCAAAAATGTATTTGCCCTTGGGCTGCGATGGACCATAACTCCATAACTGCCCATAACCAACATATTGGTCTGGGATTTTTGTAATCCTTTGTCTGTTGCCAAACAAAATATAGGGAAGCCTCTGAAACAGTCGGTACCAGGCGGCTGCGAAACTCCTTTGAGGACACTTTTCGCTCAAACTCAATTAGGTTATTTGAGATGAGGGAAGAGGGAATTTGTACCAACACTGATGACCTGGCCATATTTATCACAGGCACAAAACAAAATGCATCACACATGTGCTGGAATCCAGTATTCCTAGCATATGCATGTCTTTACAAAAGTCGGACAGTTACATCTCTGAAAGAGACTTCTATCATTAAAACTATTTGGAACTGCCATTTCTGTGGGCAAAAGGGGATATTTAACTATGATGCTCAGATTCCCATCCTCAGCACTCTGGTCAATCCATGAAATCTGGCCACTGCACAGCCCGTGAGTTACAACCGACCAAGGTGTGAATGAGTTCTAACTGTGGAGTCATAAAGTAGAAATGTATCATTTACAATATGTAAGAAATATATGATTTCACTCTAGTACACTTGTTATTTGTAGTTCTGATGTGATACAAGTGTCTTTCTTATGACTCTGCAGGTTTGTACAAATTGTAAAACACAGAAACACATGTTGTTGCTGTAAATAAGAGAAACTATGGAAACCGCCAAGTGTCCATTTGCGATTTTGCAATTGTGACATAAAGCTTCAGGTCTGGACAAAAATTTTCCATCAAGGCAATCCTGTTTTTTTGCATGAAAGACTTGAGCTAAATACTTTACCAGCTAAAGTACCTGTACCTTAAATAAAACATCTCTAATGACCAAAGGCAACAGCTAAATAATACATGTTCCAATTACAATTCCTGCCATCGTCCACCCACAGGTGTTGCACACTTGTATGAGCTTCTCTTCTGGTTTGGAATTCCCAATTAACCCAAGGGTCAGGAGCCCGTTAAGAATCTTCACTCCTATCACCTCAGTAGTGTGAGGTCAGGTTTCTCTGCCTCTGGTTTTAATCCTATTCTTATTTGTCAAGCTGTTTAAGTTGCCCACCAATTCAGGGTTGTATTTTGTAGGCTCATTCAGAAGACAATCTGGCTTAAGAAACACAGTAATTATACAGATAATGGAGACAATTTGCCTGCTCTGCGTGTTCCCCACTCATCTGGCCTCATCGGGCTCTGGGCATTTGGTCTCCTTGTTGCCAGGAGGAAGCTTTATGGTCTTTCAGACGGTTACTGAGTTTGTGTTATATGGAGCTCTTGGGTCAGAATTTTCCCATATCCAGATAATTTATCAAGAGCTATTTCCTTTAAATTGACCGTCTGTTACTTATAACACCAATATAGTTTGTCGTGCTTTATACAGATCCCCATGAGTGTCCCGATTTACGCAATGACTTAGGGCCGTGCTGGGACGGGCTATTTAAAAATAATAAACGTGTACTTGCCTCCTCCGGCCCCCAGATGTCCCGCGTCCTGGTCCGCCTGATCAGTGCCCCTGTTTGTTTACAGGGGCACAGAAGCCGCGCACATGGGGCTTCTGGCGGGCTCCTCCCATCCGTCCTTATATCTCAAGCATTGTAAGCGCTGGAAAATGGTGTCGGATGCGCCCTTGTAAGCAAACTGGCACACAGATTAGATTTTTTTTGCCCCAGTGACAATTGGATTTTCTAAATTTTAGCTGCAATGGGACCAAGGATTATCAATAAAACTTCATTACATACACCTTACAGATGATCATTGCATTCTGGGACTATAGTAAAGCATCCAGAGAGCTTCACCAGAGGTCACAGTGGGCAGAGGGGTCCTTCTTTAACTAGGGGTTGTCTGTAAGTCGGATGTCCTTAAGTAGGGGACAGTCTGTATTGTGGTCATCCTGAACTAATTTCCATTAAGCAGAGTCAACACATTCTCTGCTTATTATTTCTAGAAGAAATAAAATCTAATTTTCTAGCTGCTCCTTTAAGTATGGTTACTACACATGAGATGTGTTATTCATTTTATTCTTGTTCATTTTATTACAATAAACATACAGTTATGTAGACATGTACAGAGGTTTTTTATTTGGGAAGAGTTCCAATACTACTAAAATATGCTCATGTGGTCTAGGTCATAATACAAAAAGCATGTGTAGATAGTTATGACCTCTGACCCTGAGCTTCAATTTGTATCCATGAATATACTTAGTTATTTATTCTGCCAACTTATCTGTTTTTATGCTTAAGATATTTGGATACCCAACATTTTCCGATGTCTTTAATATTTGGCTTTGCCATCAAATTGACATTCTACATAAGTATTTGCTGGATTTATATTTCTATATCTGACATCTGATATCTTTTAATAGAAACATTTGTTAAGAAACCACAGGATCATCAGAACATTCCTCAATCCTCAAAGAGGAACATTGGCGATAATAGTGGTCATATATATCTGCCATAACCAGGAAGATCTCAAAATCCCAGATGAGATCCATGACCTCAGAATAGGCTCGAGCTGTAATGGTTTGGCCTAAGAATGAGATAAAATGTCACTTTCAGCCAAACTTCAATTATATAATGTAGTAGATTACGGTCTGAGTAATTGACTTCGCATTCTCTGGTCTTTATAGAGCTCGAAAGAAGTGTGAAAGGTATCACATATAGCTTTCATTTAGAGGAAGGTATATCTAGAGCAATTGCTTTGGATATAATAGTTTACTATATCTTTGCTTTAAATGGCATTTATTGAGGACCGTCTGTAAATTTGTTTACAGAGAAGCTCCTCAACAGCTACGACAAAGGTGAGTAAGGCCAGCGTGTTTTTAGTCTGTTAATCACGTTTTTTAGATTGAGGTTTTTTTTATGCCATCTGTACCTCTAAGATAACTGTAATTTCTGTCACAGTTGGAAGCTTCAGTTAATTTTTTTTTGTACACAAAAAAAGGAAAATAGACCTTCTGTAAGTAATTGCATATTATACAAAAGTGTGAGACATTGCAATCAAATTTACATTATTGTCGCTAACGAGCACTGAGGTCTGTTGGGAGTGTTTAAGGCATCTTGTTTGCTGGCTTCCTGGTTTTGTTTGCTTCTTTATGAATTTTTTGCAAGAAATGTGATTAACCCTATAAAGGAAATGAGAAAAAGAAGAACACAGTCATTAATTTTCTATAAAACCCCTACAGTTTTGCCTGATAATATATAAAAGGTGGAGCGTCACATACCATAGTGCTCGCCTAGTTTAGCTTTATGTGGCAACCATTTACCTTACTACCATTTACAAGTGGAGCTACTGCCTTTAAATATTTATATAAACTTTTTTCATATATACAAATAGTAGTAGCAAATCTGAATAAATGAAAAAAACGGTCTTAGGGGTAGTCAGTGGTCTCCCAGCAGACTGGGTTTTTTTTTTTTCAAATGTTTTTATTATGCAAAAATTTAAAGAAAATTAAGGCTGGAGATTTGGAATTTTTGTTGAATTCATTTGGGATCTGGGAGTTCACCTGTTGGTGGAGGACTAACCCCACATCACAGTTAATAATTAATGATGTAAGTGTAATCACAAGATATCTATAGAGGCCAAGGACTCTTCCAAGTAACAGCCGAAGCAATCGCAAATCCAATCCATCGATAAAAGAAATATCAGTTGTTCAAGATATAAGCTATTGAATAGGGTGTACAGGCCTCGCCATATCTGTAATATGGTTATCCCGAGTCTATTCGGGGAGAGACACCTGGAGAATATGCATTGGCGCCGATCCGTTGATACTTGTAACATATGTATCTAACCAGTGACAGAAATTACAGAAATTGTAACTTAAATAAAATTTCTAAATCATATTTCTCTTTATTCTTGGCAAAGATAACTTTGAGAGCTTGTATATCACTGAAGGTAACATTTTGTACACTTAGGTCTAGAGATGAGCGAACATACTCGTCCGAGCTTGATGCTCGATCGAGCATTAGCGTACTCGTAACTGCTCGTTGCTCGGACGAGTATTTCGCCCGCTCGAGAAAATGGCAGCTCCCGCCGTTTTGCTTTTTGGCGGCCAGAAACAGAGCCAATCACAAGCCAGGAGACTCTGCACTCCACCCAGCATGACGTGGTACCCTTACACGTAGATAGCAGTGGTTGGCTGGCCAGATCAGGTGACCCTGGGATAGACTAGCCGCTGCCCGCGCTGCTCGGATCATTCTCTGTCTGGATGCCGCTAGGGAGAGAGCTGCTGCTGCTCAGGGAAAGCGTTAGGGTGTTCTATTAGCTTACTGTTAGGCAGGAGTGATTCTAAAAGAACCCAACAGCCCTTCTTAGGGCTACAATAACGTTATAATTTTTTAAATTTTTTTATTTGCAGCTAGTACCATATTGTGAGGAATTAGCAGGGGGACTTGCTACCGTTGTGTTTAGCTCTTAGTGACACACATATCCACCTCAAACACCAAAGTGGGAAAATTTATTAGGGGTTTGAGTAGAATTAGGCACAGTCTGCCAGTTTCTTTTTATTTTACGTTAATTTTTTTCATAACTCAGCGTCATCTCATCTGGCATAGTAGTGTGCTGTAATACTTGGCTAGAAAATAGCCATAGGAGAATACAAACGTCTTAATTACGCCTACAGTAGCGTTATATATATTTGATTTCTGGTTGATCTGCTGGTGGCTGTACTTGCTGCAGTGCATCTACTATCAAATTGGGAGCAATTTGGAGTCAGACTTGCGACCACTGTGTTTTAGTGACGCACATATCCATCGCAAAGACCGAAGTGGGAAAATTTATTAGGGCCCGGGGTTGTATTTCAATTAGGCACAGTCTGCCAGTTTCTTTTTATTTTACGTTTATTTTTTTCATAACTCAGCGTCATCTCATCTGGCATAGTAGTGTGCTGTAATACTTGGCTAGAAAATAGCCATAGGAGAATACAAACGTCTTAATTACGCCTACAGTAGCGTTATATATATTTGATTTCTGGTTGATCTGCTGGTGGCTGTACTTGCTGCAGTGCATCTACTATCAAATTGGGAGCAATTTGGAGTCAGACTTGCGACCACTGTGTTTTAGTGACGCACATATCCATCGCAAAGACCGAAGTGGGAAAATTTATTAGGGCCCGGGGTTGTATTTCAACTAGGCACAGTCTGCCATTTCCTTTTTTATTTTACGTTTATTTTTTTCATAACTCAGCGTCATCTCATCTGGCATAGTAGTGTGCTGTAATACTTGGCTAGAAAATAGCCATAGCAATAGGATAGCATCGTTTGGTTTTAAAAACTAAAAAACACAAAAAAAAAACAAAAACAAAAAAAAAAAGGTAAAAAAAAAATACAAGTTATAACTCTCATTTTCAAAATGTTTAACCCGAGGGCTAGGGGTAGAGGACGAGGGCGGGGACGTGGGCGTCCAACTACTGCAGGGGTCAGAGGCCGTGGTCCTGGGCGGGGTGAGACACCACCTGCTTATGAGGGAGCAGGGGAACGCCGCAGAGCTACACTCCCTAGGTTCATGTCTGAAGTTACTGGGAATCGTGGTAGAGCACTGTTGAGGCCAGAACAGTGCGAACAGGTGATGTCGTGGATTGCCGACAATGCTTCGAGCAATTTGTCCACCAGTCAGTCTTCCACGCAGTCCACCCATGTCACCGAAATCGGCACTCCTCCAGCTCCTGCACCTCAGCCTCCTCCCCCCCAGTCTGCCCCCTCCCAGCAAAATTTGCCATTTGAACCGGCATACTCTGAGGAACTGTTTTCTGGACCCTTCCCACAGTCACAAACCACTTGTCCGGTTGCTGATGAGCAATTTTCCGATGCCCAGGTTTTCCACCAGTCGCAGTCTGTGGGTGATGATGACCTTGTTAACGTAGTGGAAGAAGTGTGTAAAGAGGTGTCCGATGATGAGGAGACACGGTTGTCAGACAGTGGGGAAGTTGTTGTCAGGGCAGGAAGTCCGAGGGGGGAGCAGACTGAGGGATCGGAGGATGATGAGGTGACAGACCCAAGCTGGGTTGAGAGGCCGGGTGAACACAGTGCTTCTGAGACGGAGGAGAGTCCTCGACCAGAACAGGTTGGAAGAGGCAGTGGTGGGGCCAGACGGAGAGGCAGGGCCAGAGCTGGTGCATCAGCGCCAAATGTGTCAACTAGTGAAGCTCCCGTGGCGAGGGCTCCTGCGGCGAGGGCTAGATTTTCAGAAGTCTGGAGGTTCTTTAAGGAAACACCGGATGACCGACGGACTGTGGTGTGCCACATTTGCCAAACCAGGATCAGCAGGGGTTCCACCACTACTAGCTTAACTACCACCAGTATGCGCAGGCATATGAATGCTAAACACCCCACTCAGTGGCAACAAGCGCGTTCACCTCTGGCCGTGCACACCACTGCTCCTTCCCCTGTGTCAGCTGATAGTCAGCCCCCTGCCCAGGACCCTGCCACAAAAACCCCATCGTCACCTCCACGATCCTCCACAGCATCCACCAGCGTTCAGCTCTCCATACCCCAGACGCTGGAGCGGAAACGCAAATATAGTGCAACCCACCCCCACGCCCAAGCCCTTAATGTGCACATCTCCAGATTGCTAAGCCTGGAGATGCTGCCCTATAGGCTAGTAGAGACCGAGGCCTTTCGCAGCCTCATGGCGGCGGCCGCCCCTCGGTATTCGGTCCCCAGCCGCCACTACTTTTCCCGATGTGCCGTCCCAGCCCTGCACCAGCACGTGTCAGACAACATAATCCGTGCCCTGACCAACGCCGTTTCTGACAAGGTCCACCTGACCACGGACACGTGGACGAGTGCTGCCGGGCAGGGCCACTATATATCTCTGACGGCACATTGGGTTAACTTGGTGGAGGCTGGGACCGAGTGTGACCCTGCGGCTGGTCATATACTGCCGACGCCGAGGATTGCGGGGCCTACCTCGGTCCAGGTGTTTGAGGCCTACTATGCCTCCTCCTCCTCCCACCCCTCCTCCACCACCTCCTCCGAACGACCATCCGTGGGCATGGCGCCATCAGTCGGTAGCTCTAGGCACAGCAGCAGTGCCGTCGCTAAGCGACAGCAGGCGGTGCTCAAACTGCTGAGCCTAGGCGATAAAAGGCACACCGCCCAAGAACTATTACAGGGCATCACGGCGCAGACTGATCTGTGGCTGGCACCGCTGAACCTGAAGCCAGGCATGGTTGTGTGTGACAACGGCCGTAACCTGGTGGCGGCTCTGCAACTCGGCAGACTGACACATGTGCCATGCCTGGCCCATGTGTTAAATCTGATAGTTCAGCGTTTCCTCAAGACATACCCCAATCTGTCTGATTTGCTCACGAAGGTGCGCCGCATCTGTGCGCATTTCAGGAAGTCCAGCACAGATGCTGCCACTCTCAGGGCAGCGCAGCGCCGCCTCCAACTGCCCGCTCACCGACTGTTGTGCGACGTGCCCACGAGGTGGAATTCAACACTGACCATGTTATCCAGAGTTTACCAGCAGCGCCGAGCGATTGTAGACTGCCAGATGTCAACTTCCACCAGAACTGGTAGTCAGGTCAGTCAGCTTCCTCAAGTCTACAATGAGGAGTGGACGTGGATGTCTGATATCTGTCAGGTGCTGAGTAACTTTGAGGAGTCAACACAGATGGTCAGTGGCGATGCCGCCATCATCAGCCTCACCATCCCGCTGCTTGGCCTGTTGAAAAACTCTCTGGTCAGCATGAAGTCGGAAGCTTTGCGCTCCTCACAAGAGACAGGGGAAGAAGATTCCCTTGTTGATAGCCAAAGCACCCTTAGGTCTGTTTCTCAGCGCATATCGGAGGAGGTGGAGGTGGAGGAGGATGAGGAGGAAGAGGAGGAGAATGTTGGCGAGACACAAGAGGGGACCATTGTTGAGTCCTACACTGTTGAGCGTGTATGGGCAGAAGAAGAGGAGTTGGAGGAGTTGGAGGAGGAGGAAATGGACAGTCAGGCCAGTGAGGGGAGTGAATTCTTACGCGTTGGTACTCTGGCGCATATGGCAGATTTCATGCTAGGCTGCCTATCCCGTGACCCTCGCGTTCAAAGAATTTATTCCAGCACCGATTACTGGGTGTTCACTCTCCTGGACCCACGGTACAAGCAAAATCTTTCCACTCTCATCCCTGGAGAGGAAAGGAGTGTGAGAATGCATGAATACCAGCAGGCCCTGGTGCACAAGCTGAAACAGTATTTCCCTTCTGACAGCACTAGCGGCAGAGTGCGTAGTTCTGCGGGACAAGTAGCGAGGGAGAGTAGGCGAGCAGGCAGCTTGTCCAGCACTGGCAAGGGTACGCTTTACAAGGCTTTTGCCAGCTTTATGTCACCCCAGCAAGACACTGTCACCTGTCCCCAGTCTCGGCAGAGTAGGGCTGATCTTTACAGAAAGATGGTGAGGGAGTACGTAGCTGACCATACCATCGTCCTAAATGATCACACAGCTCCCTACAACTACTGGGTTTCAAAGCTGGACATGTGGCACGAACTGGCGCTCTACGCCTTGGAGGTTCTTGCCTGCCCTGCCGCTAGCGTCTTGTCAGAGCGGGTTTTCAGTGCAGCTGGTGGCATCATCACCGATAAGCGTACACGCCTGTCGACTGACAGCGCTGACAGGCTGACGCTTATCAAGATGAATAAAGCATGGATTTCTCCTAATTTCAAATCTCCAGCAGGTGAAGGAAGCTCAACCTGAATAATTTATCCACTCCTCCTCCTCCTCATTTTCCTCCTTCTCCTCCTCTTTCTACAGTAAAGCAGAGGAAACTGGCTGTTTTTTGACAGGGCCCACTGGCTCTAGGTATAGTACTTTATGCATTTAATTTTTCTGGAGGGCCACCGACACGGTCCTCTGTTTTAAACAATTTTTGGGAGTGCCACATACAGGCACTCAATCTATTCAATTTTTCTGGAGGGCCACCTTTCCGGTCCTCTGTTTTAAACAATTTTTTGGGACTGCCACATACAGGCACTCAATCTATTCCATTTTTCTGGAGGGCCACCTACCTGCTCCTCTGGTTTAAAAAATTTTTTGGACTGCCACATACAGGCACTCAATCTATTCCATTTTTCTGGAGGGCCACCTACCTGCTCCTCTGGTTTGAAACATTTTTTGGACTGCCACATACAGGCACTATCCAAATTGAATTGTCTCCATAGCAGCCTCCACACGTTGTCTCCATTGCTACCTCCAAAAGTCGTCCATATAGCTGCCTCCATACATCGTCCCTTTATCAAACGAGGTTTGTCAGGTCGAAATTTGGGTTGTTTTCATGGATTCCACATCAAAGTTGTTAACTTTGTCGCCACCCTGCTGTGTTATCCACAAAATACACTGGCAAACTTTTACCATTTACGGATATTATTTCAGCGCTTCTTGCGCATCTGTTTACATTCCCCTCACCCGCCATATCCTAAACTTATAAGAACGCTACTACACTTAACTTGGTGCAGGCTGGGACCGAGTCTGACCCTGGGGCTGGTCATATACTGCCGACGCAGAGGATTGCGGGGCCTACCTCGGTCCAGGTCTCAAAGGCCTACTATACCTCCAAATCCTCCCACCCCTCCTCCACCTCCTCCTCCTCCGAATTACCATCCGTGGGCATGGCGCCATCAGTCGGTAGCTCTAGGCACAGCAGCAGTGCCGTTGCTTAGCGACAGCAGGCGGTGCTCAAACTGCTGAGCCTAGGTGATAAAAGGCACACCGCCCAAGAGCTATTGCAGGGCATTCCACATCAAACTTGTTAACTTTGTCGCCACCCTGCTGTGTAAGCCACAAAATATACTGGAAAACTTTTTTCATTTACGGATATTATTTCAGCGCTTCTTGCGCAGATGTTTACATTCCCCTCACCCGCCATATCCCAAACTTATAAGAACGCTACTACACTTGATCTTATCCGAAAGGTTCTTAGAAGTGCTGTTTGGGGAGTAGCCTAGAGACAGGGGCTTGGATTGGCGAAAGCTCGCCTGGCAGCGGAGCGCCAGCTCCATGCCAAGAACCAACTAACATAGTTTTAACTGCAGCACCTTTAATCTACTACTAGTTCACTGCCTCCATACATCGTCCCCTTATCAAACGAGCTGTGTCAGGCAGAATTTTGGATTGTTTTCATGGCTTCCATGTTAACTTTGTCGCCACCCTGCTGTGTAATCCACAAAATATACTGGCAAACTTTTATCATGTACCAATATTATTTGAGCGCTTCTTGCTCACCTCCTTTGGTTCCTCTCTGCTACCCATTGGTTTGAAGCCTGAGTCCATTTAGGGTATGTCGCCATGCCACTCTCTAGCCTTCCGCTGCTGCCGCTGCCTCTGCATGCCGTCCCCTATAGTGTCAGGGTCAATTATTGGATGTTTTACATGCTATCTAGCTTCATTCTGTCACTCTGTCATGGCCATGCTGTTGGCCATAATTTTGGCATAATGGTGCATTTAAGCAGCCTCAGAGGCATCCATGCATGCTGCCCCTGCTGTTTCCTGTCCATTTCCGTGGTGTTTCCATCCTTTTCTGAGGTTCCCAGGTGTTTGGCCAAGCTTCCCTGTGCAGAGCCTTGGTCCCCTTGAAAAATGCTCGAGTCTCCCATTGACTTCAATGGGGCTCGTTACTCGAAACGAGCACTCGAGCATCGGGAAAAGTTCGTCTCGAATAACGAGTACCCGAGCATTTTAGTGCTCGCTCATCTCTACTTAGGTCTATGGGAAATAGCTACATTTTGCATATAAGAAAAATAACTTCTGTCCTCCCTCCTTTTCTCTCTATAGAACTTCTATTTATACTGATACCTCATTGAACTTCTGTCAGACTAGCAATATGGAATAAAGCAGCATAGGACCGTAAATGATAAAAGCCAAACTAAATGGAGAATGAGACTTTTTCTCTTTAAGTCTTACAAGTTTCTCTTCAAGTCTACAAATACATCTAATCTATGTAAAGTTTTTTGAAAAGTTAAAAGCAGGAGGGAGAGAAATCAGTAGGAAACGGCACCAATGACTATTCTCCTCATCTGCAAAGATAAATTCACAGCGTTCAGAATTTATCTCCTGACAGGTTCCCTTTTAAAGAATAAAACAACCCTTTAAACCTGTTGAGCTGCAGTCTTACAGTTGATAAAATGGTGTTCTCTTCGCTCATTTAGAGATTTAAGGATTATGGGGTATTGTGAAAAGCTCTTCAGATTGTGAGAATTCATGGAAAAGAGTATGAAAGATGTAACAAATCGAAATTAGAATTCTAAGTAATAGAGTTCTCTATTCTCATTAGACCTTAAAGATGGTTTCCTAGGTCTGGTAATGGTCACTGTAATTCTCTCCGCACTCACCAGACAAGATGAAATAAAGAAAAAGTCTATTGTCCATGTGAATTACTCTAGACAAGCTAACAACTGGAGGCCAGCTAAACAGACCACAAGTTTCATTTACCAGCGTAATTCTCAAGCCTGAAGATATTAGGAGATAATCAACTAGGAAAGCCAAAGAAAGCACACGGAGTGCGGATGGATAATGTACAGTTAAGCCTCAAATTTTCTCCAGAAGAGGAAAGTACTGAAAACTACATGATGGGAAAATTAGATGATTGCGAACACCTATAGTAGATTGAACATGTTTAGTAGGGGTGCTAGAAAATTACCTAACTTATACAGAAAAGTTAAGAAAAGTAATGAAGATTTAATAATAGAAGTTGTCAATCCCAGACACTTTACTAATCCTTACATTTATTGTTGTAATCTTTAATCAGAAAGTGTAAAGAATCATATTCATGTTAATTATACATTTGTTATATTTACTCACAGGTGTATGTACGTTACACCTCCTAGGATATGGAGAATTTTCTACGCAAGAGGTTTATATTTTAGCACATGTTGGTACAGTAATAGGCAACATTTTGAGCTCAGTGGGGCACATTTACCTGCGCGATCCCTGCTGTGCGTTGTTCAACGAGAATGAACTTTGCCGCGATCGTGTGCCCGATTTTCTGCATCTGTCGCTTACCCCCAAGTTCCTCCGGTGTTCACCTTCTTGTTCCCGGTGTTCCCGCGCTCAGTCCGAATCTGTCGGATCGTTTGACGGTCATCCCCCGATTTCTATTGCATGAAAGTCGGTGCCAAAATCCAATTCCGTGCGACACAATCCCCATTTAAATACCTGTCACAGCAGCGCCAATCCCTAAAATTTAGAAAGTCCAACGAAAGTGAGCTCAGCAGACCCTTAGTAAATAAGCCCCTGTGTGTCAAAATTAATAGAAAAAATACAGCATAACTCGGGTGGTGTGTCACTATTAGAAAAGGCCAGAATTTTTGTGATACTTGTAGCAGCAACAATGGTGGAATACAGTCAGGTACTAGGGTACAATGGCAGCACAGTGAGCTCTTGACACCTTTAATTATCTCCAGTGGATACTTCTCTTACCCCAGTATTGCTGAGCATTTCTTAACTGATAGCACACAAACAAAAACATTGACTGTGTGTGCAAGGTTTTACATATACTTGGCGTAATTTAACATAGATTTGTTTAACAATTGTTAATTAACAAATATTTTAGTTAATTTCTCTCCTGTATCACTGAAGCCTTGCTTCCATCACAGTTATGCCCTTTGTTTAATATAGACCTAAACCATAACTGCATATATATATACTGTGGACTATTTCTATATAGAAGCCTCTATCATTGATCATCAATAGTAATATCACAGAATATTTACAGTGCACACTAACAGGAGATTTTTCTAATTACATTGGTGTCAACATTACGTTCACAAAACGCATGCGATAACGCTTTGTTAGCGCATACGTTAACATGATTTTAATGCATGCGGTTAAGGTTTTGTTAATGCATGTGTTAACATTGCATTAACCCTTGCATTTTGTAAATACAATGCTGACAAAAATGTAATTGGGCAAATCTCCTCTTCAGCTGTTTGAAAACGCATGTGTTAGACGCAAATAAAACACAATGGGGCAGATTTATCAAGTGTCTGAAAGTCAGAATATTTCCAGTTGCCCATGGCAACCAATCACAGCTCAGCTTTCATTTTACCAGTGCTCATGAATATTTTAAAGGGGAGCTGTGATTGGTTGCCATGGGCAACTGGAAATATTCTGACTTTCAGACACTTGATAAATCTGCCCCAATGTGTGACCTCAGCCTTAGGTGCAATTTAGCAGGTGAATGACATTGACTCATGCTGCGTTCAAACGTGGCGTTTACCTTGCTTTTTAGGAGTTGACATTTGCATCTACAAAACACAATGTTAACGTAATATGTTAACATTTTGTTTACAAAACGATGTGTTGGTGTGATGTTAACACTAGTGTTAACAGCATTGACAATTGCGTTTTGTTAATGCGTTTTATTAACATTGTATTTTTCTAATCGCAAATGTCAACAGCAATGCAATTGCTAGCAAATCTCTTCTTCTCAGCTGTTGTATTGCGTTTCAAAATGTAATGTAAACGCCACCTGTGAACACAGCCTTATTTTCTTTAACCAGTTAAATTAAGAAACTGCACCTTAAACCACATCAAAACCTGATAACAATGCAGTTGAGGTGCATTTTTAACTATTTGAATACACCCTAAGGCAGAAAACGGAAACGCAGACAAAGCCGCGCCTACCGCCTTAACGCAAAACACTGGCGGCTTGTTCCCGATCGCAGGAAACGCCAATGCAATCGGGCCGCGGGCCGCCCCGGTGGGCGTGGCTTTGTCTGCGTTTGCGTTTTCAAACGCAGACAAAGCGGTGCGTGTGGCTCCAGCCTCATGGATAAATAGCAGATAACAGGATCACTGCAAGACATAAGGTGATTGTTAATGGTCAACGCACTTCCAGCTGTAGTTTATTGTATGTTTCAAGCTTTATTGTTCACATATTTAAGATTTTAATGAATATTTGATGCTAAAACTTTAGTTTAGTGAATGGAACACAACACGGACCAGTTGATGCTTATAATTTTTAATCCTGATAATTGTTCTCTGACAAAGCATGGAGGTGGAAGGACGAAAAAAAATTAGTTTTATCCCCATGAGTTTTATAATTCCTTCACCGTGATGCACATATGACTACATGGAACAACTGCTTGTATTCATGGGCTGTATTTACTACCTCCCGTTACCCATCAAAGCACTTATGACATCGTCAGGAGCCAAACACTTGACAGCATGCATTCACATCTGAAGATATGCAGTGACATTTCCTCTAAATGTCACTTCTTTGGGCTGTGTATATGTGTTTATTCTAAGAATGTTATTTTCCTCCATCAAACCAACCATTGCTAACAAAAACCTAATAGTATAAAGGGTATAATCATATCCCAGATACCTAGTTAATTACTTGCGTGCATAAGTCATATGTAGAGAGCAGGCCCCTCTTATCATGCGGGACCCTTCTCCCCTATTTCACCTGCTTTTGAATTATTTATCATATAGCACCATGTGGTGCCATTCTGCAGAACGAGATTAAAGGGACAAATCAGTAAATTGTGATGCTGCAGCAGTTGCTTCCTACATGGCTGTTTGGCTTTTTTTTTCTACACTAACCCATTTGTCTTTAACCTATTCCATACCACAGTGATAGAATGAAAACTGCTCCATAATGGATTGCAATGCCATCCTTGCATTAAAGAGTCTTAATCATGTCAGCAATTTTCATGTGTCGCCAGAGCAGTGAACCTCTGATTGACAGAGCGGCTGGAGTCGAAATGATATGCACACTGCTCTCTAGGAGGAAGATGACATTTTCCAAGAGGTCTGACTGTTTTCATTACTTAGATTTATACATTGATTTCTGCATATTAGAATGAGTGAAATAAAAGGAAAAATGAAAATCAAGGGGGCTTGACATCTGAGCGGGAGGAGGATTGGAATAGAACAGCTTGTCAGAGTTAAGGCCTTAAAGTGACTCGTCTCTGGTAGAACACGGTAGTAATTACTGCTAAGGGGGGAAAGGGGTCTTGATACAAAGCGCTAATAGATGTTTTGTTTATGATTTGGCAGCGTATAGCGGCTGCAGCAGGCACCCATTGTAATGCTTCGGAGAGCCAAGGAGAAGCGTTAGAAACTTTGAAGAGCCTTGTAATTAAGTTACATAGTGGCGTCTGATGCCGCGCTGCCTAATTAGTGTCATTTTATATAGAGCCGCAGTGGGAGCTGGCATTCACCAGCTCTCATGCTAAGTTTGCTTCATGACAGGCGAAGATGTCACAGAATCCTCTAGTTTTGTTTGAGAATCTGAATAATTGAATGAGAACTTTACTTGTCTGTGCCCCTACACTGTGTGGTTGTATTACATTTTGCACATATTACTTGATTTCCACCAAGAATTAAGAACAAATGATAAATTCAAGGTAAAATGATGATGTTTTTATGCTTAGTCTCGGTTTTCTCCTGCATGATATGTTAACATAACATGCTATAAAGAAGCAAACACTATTACTTGTGTCTGATTAGTCATTTCCAGTACTACATTGAAGCTAACTTGGTAATAACTGACAAGTCAGCGTGTTTATGGAATTAGGATTTAAAGTAATAAACTGCAAAATATTTATGCAAGTTTTCCCAAACCAATCAACTGAAAAGAAGTCAAAAATTGTGTTTTTGCAACCTACTGATTTATGGAACTGGACACAATTCTATTACAAGATGTGCATAGTTGAATGGGATTTTAGCTTCCAGGAGCTGGGAATTACATTTTACCTGTGGGGTTTACTAGCAGTATCCAGCATCCCATCCACTCTGCTGGCAATGTACAACTTAGTGGGTTACACCCTTGTGGACATAGATATTGTGCTTATGTTAAACTAAACTTGGGTCTGTGATGTAGTTTTAGTGATAGTCAAGAAACTCCTAATGGACTAAGGCTACATGCACACGAATGTATGCATGTAGCCGGGCGGACATACGTTTGCCGCGATGGAGAGGTGGAAGGATGACCCCTCTATAGCGATGCATGGTGCACGGCAGCGTAACACCTGGAAAGATGGGGCATGTCCTATCTTTTCCCTGTATACGGAGCGGTATGGAGCCGCATGTGTGCTGCACCGTGTCACTCTGTGCAACAATTGCAGTCTATGGAGGACGTATGTACGGCCGCAAACCCCCGATGGTCATGTGAATGCAACCTAAGGGTGATGACACACGTAGCGCTTTGTCTGCGCTTGCAAACGCAGACAAAGCCGTGCCCACCGGGGCGGGCCTCGGCCCGATTGCATCGGAGTTTCTTTGGAAATGCCTGCGATCGGGAACGAGCCGCTGGTGTTTTGCGTTAATTTAATGCAAAACACCGGCGGCTCGTTCCCGATCGCAGGCGTTTCCATAGAAACGGCGATGTGATCGTGCCGAGGCCTGGCCTGGTGGGCGCGGCTTTGTTTGCGTTTGCAAGCGCAGACAAAGCGCTACATGTGGCACCAGCCTAATGGTAATTTATAACTAGGAAGGGTTGTTGCTTTTATGCGTTTTTAGGTGGATGCATGACAGAAAACCTTGATGCAGCTCTTTTACCCCCCAGCAAGCTCACTGGAAACAGATGATAACCACCCACACACATTATCCATAGACATACAACAGCAAGACCGAGACTAAACAATCTGTGTCATAGGTAAAAAGCAATATACTGCAAACGGTAAGGAAGAGAAAACTGCATTATTCTTTTCAAAATATCCATGGCATCAGTTTAACATACACATCTTGGTTCATACAATAAGTGGAAGGCAACAAAAATGATGTGAACAAAGATGTGTTTGTAGCATCCCATATGATGAAATACAGGCGGTCCCCTACTTAAGAACACCTGACTTACAGACAACCCCTACTTGGAAACGGCTCTCGGAACCCTTGGAAACTTGGAAACGGATGTTAGTGATTTACTGTACTTTAACCCCAGGCTACAATGATCAGCTGTAACATTTATTAAAAGTGTCTGCAATTAAGCTTTATTGTTAACCCTGGACAACCCAACATTTTTCTAATCCAATTGAAAAAAAAGTCTGTCTGGAGCTACTATTATATAATAAAAGTTTTGACTTGCATACAAATTCAACTTAAGAACAAACCTACAGAACCTATCTTGTACGTAACCTGAGGATTGGCTGTACATTGTTCACACTAATACAGCTGATGCCTATAGCTGTGTCTGTATATTTATATACTCTGTAGCAAGGCTATTTCTATTTCTTCCATTGTATTAGGTGTCCATATCCTCTTTTATACTCCAGGAAAATATAAGTGCCTTGCTGCAGGTGGTCACAAAAGTACAAAGTTAGCCAGGACATTTTTTGTGAAGTTTGTATGTGAAATTTCTGTAGGCCTTGGACTGGAGTGATCTTGCCATATGCAGAGAGAAAAATAACCCCTCTTCATGCTAATGCTGAATATCAAGCACTTTCCAACATCTGGGAAAGTTTAAAAACCTCAGTTAATCAAATTACTCTTGTGAAAGTTTTTCTTCCCGGTTTTACTGTTGCAGGGCATCTTGTTCTGTCATATGCTTCTCTAGGTGGGAAACTGAGCCTGTTCTCAGCTTCCCGTAAACATCAGACTTACCAACAGAGAATGACGCCTAGTGCAACCATCTAGAGATTGCAGAGTTTTAATGACCTAATTAGACGACATCCACATGTCTTGTAATTGATATGCTTCCTTCCTTGTGCTACTTATCCGTTGGTTGATGTTATGTAGTAGAGTATATTGCGTTCACTCGGCTAGTGCCGCAGCTTTTATAACTAGCTAAACAGTGGCAAATATGTGTTTGCATATATTGATAAGAACATTACAGGGCGAGTTCCTCAGAGGACATTCTGGGATACTGTGAACATGAAGTGAAGACCACAACTGGGAATGGTTGGGGATGATTGTGTTGTCACTTTTTATGCCATTTAGAGGCACTGAGGCAAATTTACTTACCTGGTCCTGTTGCGACGCCCGATTCCGGACGGTCCGACATAAGTCCATAGAAGCAAATGGAGATGTGTGCTAGCTGGTGAAACAACGTATAGCACACAGCCTGATTTACATTTATGCATTTGTTTTCATGAGGCCTTACAGTTGAGACAAATGCTGAATTGGAACTCCATGAATGTTTTTAGATTTTAAAGTATTTGAACTGCAATATATAAAGAGTAATATTGTTAGTTGGGCCTAAAAGTGTTTTATGGCTAGCTAATTTTCTACAGCTACCGTACTATCTTGTACTATCTGCTCTCCTAGCCATGTAATATCAGGACAGCAGGAAGTATTAGCTCAGAGCTGCTGTGATATCTTCAGCAGGCGGAGCGAGGGGGCAGCTACACAGCAGCATGAATGCTTGATACTAGTCAAAATGACTAGTTGATTTCCTTTTCAGCACATTTGCAAAAATCCATAATGAACACAAGTAAAGGTTTAACATAGTTTATCAGTTGTACCAGCTTATTCTCTTTTGCTAGCGAGACAGCAGAAGCCCTACTGTGGTTTCAGATTACAAAGTGCAGAGGGGATGGGTGAGTCACAGCAGCTACGTCACTAACCATCATCTCAGAATGACTAGTTTCTGCAAAGTTTATTGAGCATTGACTTGCACATTAGGGTTCTAGTCCTTGTACATCTCTTTGTAAATCTGTGGTTGCAGCTCTGTTTATCTCTAACATGTCCCTTTACAGCAGTGCGCAGAGAAAATCAGAGTGAGGATAAAAGTATCCAAGTTTACTGGGAGGGCAGATCACACATTCACACAGACTGTAGAGGGGAATGGTCCTCCATGTAGAGAGGGTGTAGGGGTTGGGAGTGACATGTAACTTTCTCACTCTTCTGCATTGGTGTTAACCCAAATATGATAAATAATTCCAGTCTTTAGTATTTAATAAAAAAATATTACACATTAAATGTAAACTTTTTTGTGACATAGATTTGTTGTACCTCTTCTGTTAACCAGTTTGTTTTTTATTTTAATATGCAATGTTCACAATGTGCCAATTATTTAAATGAATGTATCATGTATAGCTATGTGTTTCCATATTGCAGTGCATATATGTTCACACACCACCACTAATATACGTGTAGTTCAATTTTCCCAAGTACATGTGTCTTCCCACCTCCTCTTACTAATCTCTGCTGTCGCAATAAATAATCGGCTTCTTTTACTAGCAGTGCTGTTTCGACCTTTTCCAGTAGTAAATTCAGAACAATTACACTGAGTGATTTAAGGTCTAGGTGAAAGCAGCCATGACAAAGGGGCTGAGCAGTAAAACCTTGCTCTATATATACACCTCATTGTTGCATGCATGAATTGCCGTGTTATTCCTTGTATAATACAAATGTTAAGGTTAGTTTGTGTCTTCATGGTCAGTGATGTGTTAATGTGTTGCCATCTATCCATTTGAATGAGGCCTTATCCTCCACTTGCAGCTCGCCTGACTAGATGTCACTAGTTTACTTCCATGTGTGACAGTCTCATCTGCAGGGTAGTCTGCTGCAGGTTAAAGGAAAGTAGGGTAGAATTCATTAATGTGACACCAAAGTAGATAATGACTTCACCAAGGTCACAGGTAAATATCAGTCTTGCAAGTGTAGACCTGATTTGTCTTTCCTGCTTATCTTGTACTTCTGTGAATTTATGTCTTTGTGTAGTGCAATTGGACAACAGTCTGTTCCAGTTGCTTCTGACCTAATAAGAGATATCATGTTCTCTATGTGCAGTACATAATGTGTATGTCTGATAATGTGTTTTATAGGAAAAGATGGTGAGTTAAACTATAAACACAACAAAAGTTAACTCAGGTTAGTCAGCAACTAAAATTGTATGGCTTTTATGATGTGTGATCCTCTTACGCCTTCTTACCTATCTGGCTACCTAAACAAGCACTATACTTTAAAGGGAATCTACCATAACGGATCTACCTAATAAGGTAGATCCAATGGTAGGTTGCTACTATCTAATTCGTGCCTACAGTGTCCCAGTCTAATCTTTTTAACTGGCAGAACTAGAAAAAAAGCTTATCTTATATTTATGCAAATGATCGGAAGAGGCTACAACGGCCTGGGAGCAAAGGCTACTTCACTCTCTAGTACCTCTGCCAATCCAGCCTACCACCGTGTGCTTGGTCGGCATGCTTCCTTTCCTTCTGCTCTGGTCCCAAAGCCGGAGATCTGCACATGCGTAGTAGCTACAGCTTCAGGGCTGAAGGGAGCGCTGCAATGCCATGGGGCGATTAGGTCTGAATGACCGGAATGACCTAAGTGTCTTCCTGTAATGTATATACTCCTTTCTCTCCAATATGTCAATTACTTCCCAATCTTAAGAAGAAAGTTTTTTCTTTCTATAATATGTATTATTGCTAGGAAGTCTCGACAGTTTATAAAATGATAGAGATAGGAATAGGATATGTATTTTGGCGTGTTTCCGTCTAAGGTACTAGGATACATATGTGCCTCCTAGTCAGCATCTGTTTTTGATGTTTGTTTTTAAACTATGTGTCAAACAGTTTTTGGACGTTATGTATTTTTCCATTTCACAGTTGTTTATGTATTTTGCTTGCGCTAATTGTTGTAGTGTATGCTGACACATTGTACACAAAGTTCATCTACATGGCGACTTCCTCCGCGGTGTGGGTATTTTACCTCACCGTCACAGTTAGGAGAGGTCATTGGTTTGAAAAAGCACTCTATTGTGCGAAATGGATCATAGCCGTGTCTGGCGTCCTCCCGCACCTCTGCTTGGAATTCAATAAAGGACTATTTGGATATTTACCTGGTTGAGCCCCCCCAGAATGTCCCCTTTTCCTGTTGCCAGTTTAGCCTACCTATCATGCTAGTGGGAGATCTAGAGTTCGGTGTTTATAGGTGGAAAAAGTAGTATAATAGTCAAAAGGTGCAAGAAAAGGACTGAATTGTAGCAAAAGCACAATAAAGTATATGGATAACCAAGTGCCAGAAGACTTGTCTAATGGACGCTTTCATACAGAAGGAAATAGAATATATGCATAGAATATAAACCAACCCAGAAGCTTATTGGTGCAGTGCTTTAGTAAACTCATATAACCATGTGCACATGCAATCCCAGCTAAGAGACACTACTGACTAGCATCAATAGCATACAAATGGGTGTGGTACTGAGCCAGAAAAACTTATAAGCTGAACTTGAACTTGACAACAAATCTTATACTGTTTGTGTCCATATGACATGTTTTCATATTACATGATTAATGAATAATTTGTTACACATTTTTAAATGTACGCAACCATTAAAATTGGTTTATTGGTTTGTTTTAAAAACATTTCTCAACAATAACCCTTGAATACTGGAACGCGGCCCATATGACATCAGTGTGTAAGCCCCAATAACGTCGCCAAAAGGAAATGATTGACCACGCCACAAAGACGGCCTGGAATAGCACCAGCCGTATAATTTGTGCTGTGGGCAATAGGTCCAAACACAGCATGGGGCATGATCACATGGGGCCTTGTGTTGGCTGCAAAAAAAAAAAAAATGACATGGTCCCATTGACTGTTTGTGTGCATGATTCCTTACTGCAATGGTTATGCTGTGTCAATTTGCAAGATGCATATATTTCTTCAGAAAATAGATCTTGTCAGTTTCAGCCAAAAACGGGTAACGAGGCACAGAAATTCATAAGTATATAAAAATAAAAGTGTGTTTTTCTCCAGTTTGAACAACATACAAATTATCAGTGTTTGATCCTTGCTACCAAGAAGGATAAGCTTATCATTGAATTGTGTTTAGGGCTTTTATCCATGGCCCTCTTGTGTAAAAATAGATGATCTATCCTCAGAATAGCTGTTTAGCTGCATGGAGTCACAGGAGTTTCTACAAACTGTAGCTGGTGTCCCACGTGTTGTGAGATCATGCACACTGACTCTTATCTGAATGCAGACACTGCTGGCTGCGAGGAAGTCTACTGTATCACACAGATGAATTCTGCTGCGGCTAAGCTCAATGGGGATTCACAGTTTTTACAAGCTACTCTATTTGATGCCCTGCGTATGGGATAAACCTGGTTTAACCACATCCAGCAACATTTTTGAAATGCTTCAATTCTCACCTATACGATGTCAGCTTTTTTTTTTCTTCAACAATGACTATGTAAATGTTTGAAAGAAATGATGAAAGTATTAAAGGGGTTGTACCAAATATTTAAGATGGAGCAATTGTTTGGACCACCACTGATCACTAGAACAGGACCCTCAGCCACCCAGAGAATGGGAGTCCAGTTCTCACAAATAGGTTTTGAGCAAGGCCAAAATGCTAATTATTTAGTGGAAAATTGCATAGAAACTGCAGCACTACATTTTTCAGTCTCAAATAACTTAAGCAAACGCACGCTAACAGAAGTCATTAAAAGTCGATAGACGTTTTAACTGATCCGCTAGACTTTTTTTTTGTGATGGCAGATAACGCATTTCTGAACTAGGCCTAAGCCATTGACTGCTAGTCAACTGAGATATTATATAACGTATGATAAATGTGACCTGAGTCAAACAAAATGTTTTTTGGATTGAATGTGTGATAATTGATATTGTGTGTCAGTATCAAGGTTGACTACCTTTGTTGATATTGCGGTGTTGCGTGTAAAACATTTGTACACTTGACCTTTTATCTCTGCGTTTCATTTTATTTTTTTTTCCATTTGTGTTTCTCTTTAATACGGAGATTGGTTGGTAACGCACTTGTATAACGCCTGCAATGAGCTGTGCACTGTCTGATGAACAATGTTAAGTGCACAGCTTGGGTGCTGAAGCCATAAATATTTAAGGAATACCATTTCATTCATATTCATAACCAGTACATTGAAGATTCTACAGCAGTTAACTTGGGGCATCTGTGTTTTTGTGTCTAGTATACAGGGCTTTTTGTTGTTTCCGTTCAGATGAAATTGAGGATTTCTCTTCCAATTATATCCTTAAAGACTCTATGTGGAAGCGGTCATTAGTGGTTTACAGCTTCAGTCTAGATTTATGTCTCACAAGTATACTTCCATAATACAAGAGACTTTCTCTTTGCATAAATTAATTTCAAATCACAGACTTTTATGAGTGCTCCTCAGAAGCTGAATAGGATCCTGATTAATTTTTCTTCTACAAATGCAAGACTTTATATGGATCTAAATTTAGATTACATTCATGAATATTGTCATGTTAACTTGTGGATATGTGTGTGCTGTTCCCTACGAATGGATGCACAGAGAAGGCAAAAACGGTTCCACATTATTTGATTTATTGCATCTAACCAATGAGAGTCTTCTCTCTCTAATGTTCCAAAATGTTGTAAATTGGATTTATATGCACAGTAAAGCTGAATTAATCAGGACAACTCTACACTACATGAACGCAATGAACACTCATGTGTATTGTAAAATATTTCATCTAGTGATTTTCTCATTCATATGTCAAACTTATTGAAATAGTCACTTGTGGCTGAATGTTTAAGGTGGTGTAACATAGTCAGATAAGGTTTTTTAATGCATTGATGCCTTGTTTATGGGCAATTCTGGAATTTATAAGGAGTGTCCTCCATATTTTAATACCGTACATGCAGTTTTTTAATAGAATTTCTGACTATAACGGCCACATTGTAGGTGTAAGGTTCGTCATCTGATTAGACGGTTATCCTAATATAACCTAAGCAGTTTTTCTTATAGCTATTCTCTATTTTGTCAGTCCTGCAATTGAATTTTTCAAATTGTTGCCATTTTTTTTGTCTAATTTCACCTATGACTTCCAAAAGTAATTTGTACCATATGTAAGGATATTATTTTAGATCTTGTGCAGCAACAATAACTCACTGTGCCATATATAACAAACATACTCAACCTAGCAAATATCTCATGATCCGTTTTAAATATTTGCTGCCCTCCCAGTACATTTTGCATGCTTTGGGTACATTTTTTCTGTAGCTTATAGCCTGCAAATCAAGGTACCACATTCAGGTAATTTTCATAGGTATTCAGTTTTTTATGCTGACAAAAATGTGTTAAAATTTGGTATAATAAGTATAAAAAATGTTAAGTGGAGCTTAGCTATTAGTTTACTAGATTGTTCTTTGTCGTGATAAACTTGAGTATGGATTTGTGTTTCCCAGACAATATTCTGGACACTTTAGGTTTCTCCATGTGGAATGCTGTCTGTGTTGGTTAGAGAATATGATCACAACTGGGAAATCGTGTCTTCAGAGCATTTATTTTTAATTAAATGTCCTATGTTCTACTGTAAATCCTTCTTGTGTCTTTGGGTCTGATTTTAGAATCCTTAAAGTCATTCCAAATTTGGGTGGGTGAAGAAACTATTGGTAATGTTAAGACTGTTAAACAACAGATTAATATGCAAGTTTATTACACTGTCATTCAAGCTCTTATTCTGCTGATTGCTATTCTTTCTGTCTAGCCAACTCCATGTGCTCTATAGGGAGAGGCCAATACAATGCTGCCAGTCACAACTAGACTTTCTTTCTCTAAAGGGAGATAAAAGACATGTTCAAATTCAGCACATCCCACCAAATATGTTATTGAACAAAAGTCTACATCTTGCCAAAGTATCCTTGAGAAAGGTGGATCACATTGAAGATGAATATATGCATCACATTAGTCTTTCCTTCCTTCCCTGTTCTGATGAAACCCACTGGTATTAAGCAGGAAGAAATAGGACTGGTGGGTAGAACTGCTGCACAGTTCTCTCTATGAATTATGTTAAGCGCTTTGAGTTTTGTGCTGGAACTTTTGAATTAGGTCTGACCTGAAATGTGTCCAGACAATCATGAACATGCTTGTATTGTCAAGAAAAATACAGGCACAAAAATAACCATTATAATTGACACTTCATAGTAGCTCCACACACTGATACATCCATGTGACCCACAATGACCAGTGATTTGAAAGGGTTCTTGGGTAGAAGGAACTCCTTCAATTCAGATGGCTGCACCTATGAGATAGTAAACTTCCAACCATTGCTTGTCCAAACTGAACTCCAGAACAATTGCAGCTCTTCGGTACAATTATCAGTGTTTATTTGCAAAGAAATAAAGTATGTCATGGCTCACCTGCTTCTGATGACTGCGCCAGTGCACAGAAGTCTGAGCCGATCCAGTATTTGGAATCCAAAGACAAACGAGGGAATCCAGCATCCATGCAAAAAAAAGTGTGAAAAAGTAATAAAAACATTTCCATTAATAATTCATGTTAAAAACATTGGAATGGCACCATAGCAAGAAGTCCAAGTAATGTGCTAAACACAGTTCTTACTCGTTAGTATTAGTTGTAGAACTCCTTCCATAAGTTACTATGATGCAATGAGTTGAGCTTATAGTCACAGTCATGATGGGAAATGCTCTGAATTCAGCTTCCTGAATGGACCCTTAGGGCCAGGTTACATGGTTGCTGTGGTTGTTGGGCTTGTACCATGAATTGGTTGATTTGTTTTCTTCATACTGTACTGGGTAGTTATCTACTTTTATTAAAACCTTTTTCAAGACCGTACAAGAATGTTTAATACTATTGATTTAAAATGTAGCTAAAGATTTGTCTTCTCACCTGCTAGATGTCACTGTTCCGGTAATGTGTTCAGACTACCTGGAAGCTTTCTCTTCATAAATAAATAATGTTATATAATTTCCTGCTTGTCCATTATAAATCCAAGTAACAAGAGGCATTCTAATTACATTGCCTTCCTCGCTAAAACAATGATCAGATCCTCATTCTTTCATTTAGAATTTACTCGGCCAATATAGTGACAAGAGCTGACAGCGCTTCCACTACAATTAATTGCATTAATTAAAACAAGGATTTACATCCCAATGGAAACTCATGTGTATCTCCTGTCCAGACAAGGTTCAGGGAGGTTGAATAATAACGCTTTGGATCTATACTGAAGCCTCTTAGGGGCTAAGTGGTTTACCTGTTAACATCTATTGCTACGAAATAGAGTCTGTCTTAACTTTTTGGGGGGTTGTCAGAACGAATGCTTTGCTAAAATTCTATGTATGTTACAGAGTTTGTATTTTGCACTATACAGTATCTTCACACCGCTGTTATTCTTCTACTAAGCTGTGCAACCAAGTAGCAGTATCTTCTGTTGTGTTCAGTAAATAACCAAGTGCCGAGCTGAAAGTAGGTCCTCTGGTATTAACATTCTATAAGGCTCCAGCCCTTTTGCGTTTTTGAACCCAGCAGCCAACGTAATGGATAATTGATGCTGTCCAAGGCATCTTATGGGCTGATTCCAGTCCTGTTGTGTTTTTTAATATTTTTCAGCAGGCAGTAGAATTTCCACTCCTAGCCTCTCCAATTATGCAAGGATTGTGAGATTAATTTAATGAGTTTAGATGCTTGTCTTGCCGTTGCCAATGTAATCTTCTTACTCAGGACTCAGCATCTGACTTTGGCGTTAGACGGAGAATGACTATTGCTCTGTTTTTTGAGAGGTACTATTGTTTTTCTTCTATCTTTTTGCCATCCCTCTCTTTCAAGGAAGAATCTTCTTCCTTGAAAGTACTTGCGAAAAATACAAGTGGGTAGCGTTGCTGGAAGTGTCGTAGCCCATTTACTAAATCCAGTTAGGTTTTTGGCACTTGTTTAAGGAAATAAATCTGTTTGCAAAATATAGCTTTTAATGTCTTTTCTTTTTCTATCTTCTTTGGAGCTGCATGTTCCTTTATGTCTTTTTATATGCTTGTTTGTGGCTTGTTTAACATGAAGTAAGATGAGCACTGAAGCAAGAGATTTAATATGATTGGGTCAGCTAATATCTGGGACAGAGCTGTCACAATCCCTTAAATTGACTTTACAGATAAGAGCTGGCTTCTCACTGGGGGGCCATAACAATTTAGTCAGTTTTTTCCCTATTTTTTTCTATTTCTCTGGATATGTGTTCATTCCAGGGGATGAAGCTCTTACTCTTCAAAGGCTCTATTGCCAAATGGCTCCTCAAGTCACTGTGACAGCACTGGAGAAATAGGTTCTGGCTTATATACCTTCCAGCATATTCTCTACCAGTAAATAAGTGTGACAACAACTGGCTGTGAGGTCACCTTAAGACTGCTGTACGACTTAAAAGTTAAAACTGTTGTAGCATGTAAGCAGACTCCTGTAAATTCACTGTAAATACCTTGTAAGCTTGATCCACCATAACTTTTCTGTTCACTTGGCTGCACAGACATCTCGGATATGAATGCTTATGAGATGCTATGGGGGATTTATTTAAAAAAAAAAACGCTCTGCTTGCCTTTATGTGCCACTTTGAGTATAAAGCATCACCAGAAAAACACCCCTCATCCATGCTTAACAGTCTGGTTTTGTAGTGGAGGTGCTATTATCAGAGTATTCCCACAGGTCAAAGTAATATAAAGTTCACATTACTCTCCAATTGGTGGAGATCTAACTCAAATATTAAACAGAGTTCAGCTGGTCAGTTTTACAGGGAACATGCTTGGAATAGATAGCTCTGTCCACTCTATAAGTTGCCATACAGAGAGCAGCAATAACCATATTTTCTTATTACAGATTAATGCCCTATATATTTTCTGGTGCAAGAGGCAGTGCTTAACTGACTGATATTTGGGAATCTGTTGACCTATTGGGTATTGGGTCTTCAGTATAAAAAAAAATAGACATCATCCTAGAGAATTGCTTTAAGGACTTTTACTCTAGAGGATATTTTTGACAACAGGGATTTCCTTCATGTTGTGATGGTATCTCTAAAAATATGCCATCATTTTATATGTTCAGTGGGGTTTGTGCTCAAGAGCCATACGGATCATGAGGACCAAGGTACTGTAGCACTCATCTGGGTGCTTTGGCCCTTTTCAAAGCATTTCCTTGCATACAGGGACCTGGGCAATGGGCTGGGTGTAGCCCCCTGGACAGTAAAATCCTAAAAAATCTTAAAATATTTTCTTTTAAAAACAGAAAAAGAGAAACCATGATTGGAGAACCAAGAGTCATGTCCAGAAAGGCACAGGACTCACCGACAAATAAGCAAACACTTCATACACACATGGCCCTAAGCAGCTACTAGTGCCTTCTAGCAGCAGTCTTCAATACACTGCACCCAGAACCTAGATGCTGAATTATTAGAAAGCATTGGCATATCCTTGCAGTAGTCATGGTATTAGATCGAAATATCCTTTCAAAAAATAAAGTTGAAATATAGAAGGAGTATATAGGGATGGAATAAAAAATATAGAATAAAGTAGGATATTGTTACATAAATTAGTGTAAAGTAACCTAAAAACCAGAATTTTCTATTAATACCGTTCTATATATTCAGACAGGGTGAGACTATGTTAGACAAAGACAAAGGGAAAAGTCTCATCCATTTGTTAATGTCAAAATCAGAGGAATAGCACAATGCAGAATTTTAAAAACTACACAACATACGGTAATTCATTTTAAAACTTTACATTTTTGTACACTTAAGAAATTACACTGTTGAAGATTTCCTTGACATACACAGTAAAGCTATTTGTAAATTGTAAAATTGTGTCCAATAGCCTGGAGGGCTTATACTGTTTGCATTTACTACCTGATTCAGGTGAAATAGTTGAGTTTATTTTGTTAACCGTTTTCCAGAGTGAAATCTTTTGGATTGCGCCTCCCTGAGCCCCTTGTGCTTCACTGTTAAGGCTTTACCACACATTTACATAATGAACTGTTTGCCTGCTCTCTTCACTTCTTTTTAGTAAATGCATGAATTTAGTGTATTCTGCAGGTAACAGGAGTAGTATATGAGGCATATTAAAATCTCATTGAGAGGAGAATTCTCCTGTAGTCACGTGCAGTTTAATGAATTGCAGGATCCCGAAAAACCATGTAGCTTGTGTGGAAAGCAAACTCTGCCTTAAAATCTTCAGTAATTTGGAAATGGCATGTGGAAAACACGACTTCTGTTACATCTGCATTCATTGAACCCATAAGCTTTTATAAGTGATCTCTGGAGAGCGTACCTCTGTAATTCTTCAGTGGATGCTTAATCATTCCACATCACTCATGAGACCTTGTTGTTATAATGAGCCCCTTAGCTTTGTTAGCCCGTTCTGCTATAGCTCTTTATTTTATTGGCGGCGTCCAGGTTTTTCAAGGTGTGAGTGAAAAACCTCATGAGTGTGTGCTCACTGTCCTGCAGGGGGAGACTGCTTTATAGAATGCTTGATTTATATTGTGGCGTTCTATGAACACATCTGGTGGGGCTACTCCCCCTCCTTTCCTTAATATAAGGGAGTTATTCTACCATAATAAAAATCAAGGCGTGCCTCGTCCTCTAGATGCGATTTTTTTTTTGTAGAAAGAGAATTTATCTAGAAAGCCTGAGCTGCCTCTCTTATAAAGCAAGAGACAGATTTCTGCTGATACTACAATGTGTATCCCCGAAGCCTGGGCGACTACAATAAAATGGGTCATTTGAATTCAGTGCATGTACACTAGGTGACAGAGCAGCTACATAGATCCATGAATCAGTTGACTCCTTTCCTTTATGCTTCTGTGTCTTTGCTCAGTGCTCTTGTTTGCTGCTTAACAATATGCACACTCAAGTGTACGGGTGAAGAATAGAAGGTCTAGTGTCACAGTCTGATGTCAAATGAGGATTGTGGCATACAGATGAGGATAACCAAGGCTGGTGGTTTAGTTCCATCTACAGAGTATGTAAAGAGTATGAATAAAGAGTATGCAATAAAACACAAGCCTCTTGTAAAAACACTATACATGGTAAATTTATATAGCAGGTGTTATGATACAGCTTCTTGGCCTATATATCTTAAACCAGAAGAACATGCTCAGACTTGGTATATAAGTAACTAAGGTTGTGCTGCTTCACATGTCAGACATGCATGGTGTTATGGACCCCAACCATAGGTTTCCGTATAGGAATCATTTATACAGAATCATCAGATTCAATTGGTTGAGAATGAACCAAATTACAAAGGCGGTTTATTTAAGAAAGGGCTCTTTCTGTACTTTTGGAATTTTCATCTAGATTTAAATTGAAAGATATGACCTATTAGAGCGATTTGAGACACTAAACCATGCACAGGTCCTTATGGACTGGATTTAGTGGCCCAAATCTCCCTTTAGCTAGTTCCTCAGTGCCCACTGCATGTGCAGTTAAGCTAGGGTTTACTATAACCGGCTTCACTGTGTGACATTGCATGCTCAAGATCTTGGTAAGTATAAAGGTTTTTTTTTTTTATTGGGGGTAGAGAGGGACTAGATAAAGGGTGATTTTGGACACTAAGCCATTGGTCCACAAAGAACTGTTGGTGGTTTAGTATTCAGAATAGCCCAGACAGGTCCTCTTTCAGTAAAGTTATTATTTTTGTGTAAAAATAACAGGAGCATAAATATAATCTGATGTGGGAATAGATAGAATTATTAGGGGAAGAGTAGAAATTAGAGCTCAATCGTGTCTCTATAATATTTTATGTAATGCCCAAGTTAGAAGCTCTTCATAAGTAAAAGGGTGTGGTAAGGAGAATAGGGGGAGACTATAAGTGGCACTATATATATATATATATATATATATATATATATATATATATATATATATATATATACACACACACAGGCGGTCCCCTACTTAAGGACACCCGACTTACAGACGACCCATAGTTAAAGACAGACCCCTCTGCCCACTGTGACCCCTACTGTGACCCCTGGTAAAGCTCTCTGGATACTTTACTATTGTCCCAGGCTGCAATGATCAGCTGTAAAGTGTCTGTAATGAAGCTTTATTGATTATTATTGGTCCAATTACAGCAAAAAATTTTGAAATTCCAATTGTCACTGGGGCAAAATTTTTTTTTGTTTGGATCTACCATTATAAAATATACAGTTTTGACTTACATACAAAACAAACCTACGGTCCCTATCTTGTATGTAACCCGGGGACTGCCTGTATGCATGTGTGTATGTATATATATATATATAATATGTTGTTGTCCGGGATAGTAAATAACTGCTCTTAGATACAATAAAATTGAATGGGTTAACAAAATATAATTGATATATATCTATAGACTGTCACCGCCACTCTCATTCCAGTGACTGTCTGCCGCTGGTAGTCTCTTTCAGGGACTGTCTGTCGCCGGCAGTCTCATTTCAGGGACTCTCTCACTTTGTCTATGGGAGGATTTATCAGAAGTGTCTGAGAGCAGAACTGCTCTACTTGTCCATGGCAACCAATCAGAGCTCAAGTTTCCTTTTTGCACAGCTGTTTATAAAATTACAGCTGATCTTTTATTGGTTTACATGGGCAACTATAACAGTTTTACCTTAGACAATCTCCCCTTATCTCTGTATCCCTTTCCATCTTACCTCACACATAAGATGTCTTCTATTCATTGCCTATATTAACCAATCACCACTCAGAGCTCATATTAATGACCTGTGGTCTTAACTGGCAATTGATCCGTAAATAGGGATGACACCTGTGTGATTCCAAATTTTGCATGAGCCAATTGGGAGGTGTGCTGGCCAATGAAACAACATTAATCTGACTACAATGAAGTGGTTGGCGGTGAGTCCTCCCTACAGAATGGAGCATTCTAGTTTTGAAAACTGAAAAGTTCAGAGAGGGTAATGGTCTGGAAAAATATTTGAAGGGAGAAATTTAAATTTGGGGGGTTTTTAAATTTTTTTTCTGGACAAGTTTTTAGCTGAATTGTTTTGTGTTTTTATTTTTATCTATTTTATGAGATTTAATAAAGAATAAAAATACACTTACGGTAATGTTTGTAGCCATTTGTCTCACACGGCAGCTACTTTTATAAGCATCTAAAGTCATTACAAATAACACCTTGATGGAACACAAAATGTCAGGGTAGATATCGTCCCTCTGCTGCCAGCACTGATCTTCCCCAGCAGTCGCTCCTTATTGCCTGTGAGCTGGAGCCCAGAGAGGCCTGATGTGTGATGAGCAGAAATGTCCTGCGGGCAGATTTGTGTCATGAAGGACATTGACAATAGAAGCACATAACAAACCTTTCTGGACGCAAGTGATATTCTATTATTTGTAACTTCCCAACACTCTTCATGTCTTCCTGCGTTTATGTCATGTGAGAAACCCAGCACTTGTATGACTGCAGAAGCCAAACGTGCTTCTCGTGCTGCGTCCACATGCTTTATAGTAGAGGGATGTGTATGGGAAATGATAATAACTGGTAAATATCCCCAGGTTAGTCGCTTCTAAATGTATGACTGAAAACAAACGCCATGTGTTCTGTCAGGCCTAATGATGTATGAATTGGGATTTGGATGTTTGTTTACTTCCTGATGCATCATTTTCATAGGTTTTTGAGGAATTTGCTGTATGTTATTCTATATTTATAGCATTTATGATTTGTATACTACCGTAGTTTAGGAGCCTAAAATCAATGGTACTTTACACACTGTATCCTTAAAAGGTTATATAGCATTTCTGCCAACATTTGAAAGCCTAAAAGCTGGGAGTGTACGCCCCATACCCAGCCACATGGGATGTTAGCCCTTTTAAACAAACTGGCAACAAATTTTTCATCATCAAACTATTAGTCTCCTCAGGTAGGGTATTGTCCTTGCTACTATTCCCTCTTTTATCTACAATCTCAGCCAATTATCTGTGAAAATCATGAGCAGAGGAGTTGTATTTTGTGTGAGATAAGTTACGTTTAGAGGCCACGGGGGGGGGGGGGGGGTTATCCTTTTGATGTATATTTAAAGATCTGAATCTAAACTTTTGGGATAATGCCACGCGTCACATTCTTTTAAAATATGCATTTTCAGTCCGTTTACCATGTGTTTTCAGTCCGTGATTGTTTACCATGAGTTTGGCTGCTTTGAACCTGTCTATCTTCATTTCTAGAAGTGTGGGCAGCTGTGAAATGCATGCTTTAAAACGGTCCAAAAACGGGACGTGTAGCATCACCCTTAGGCTTCTGGTTCTGTGAAATACAGAAAGAAGGGACGCGTCTCACACAGGTCAGTGAATACGGCATGTCACTGCTCATTCGCTAATTGGCCGCAATGGTCTCATTCTGCTCACACAGCATCATAAGGAAGAGAAGTAGACATGGTTTTGTTGTTTCCTGCTTTACCATACAGAACTGCTCTGTTTTGGTGAATTGGACTAGATATAAGTCAGTCATGTTATAAATAAAGATTGGTGAAATCTGCCAGTAGCATGCATCTGTATGTGTCTTCCATGAACTTCTGGTGCAGTGGATGAATGATCCTCCTAAGAGGCTTTACTGGAAGCTGTGGTCTTGGTTCAGTTTTTGATCTGGCCGTCAATGTTTGATATGATAACATCATATTGTAACTTTCACATTACAGCATGCCCAGACCTCGCCCACATATTTGTGTTGGCAAAAAAAAAATTACTCATGCAAAGTAAGGTTTCTTTTTCCTTTTGATATTTGACTGATCAAACATTAACACACCTTTTAGATTCAGAGGGCTTGTGAGAAGCAGAAGTTCACATGGCTGCTGAACCTCATTGTACAGGTACCATGTTATCGTTCTGGTCACAGATCCAGACTTTGTCATAAGAAGGATGTGATTGTGAATTCTATCAGATAAGGCAATGAATAAGCAGCAGGTTTTTAGAATGGGCCTCATTTATAAAAACTACCGCTGGTCTTTGAATTGTCATAAGAATTGTAATAAGTGTGTTCTCTTCAAGTGAATTTGCTGCAAATTTTAGAAATTCTTATAGGGCCAGCACACACCCTAAGACAAGGAGTGCTGTACTGTGCTGTGTACATAATGAACAGTGCAATATTAGTGGGTGCTGACAAGTGCACATAGGCACTGCTGCTAGCAGGCATGTAACAATCATGCTTGCAGGAGTTGCATCCGGGCCCGCAAAGAGAGGGGCCCGCAGCTGTCACAATTCAATACAACAGAACCTGCCCCTCCTGCTGCGCCAATACCATGACCTTTAAGCTGGAAGAAGACAAGATCAGCGCAGCATACAGGCAGGTTCTGTTCTATTGAACTGTGACATCTGTGGGCCCTCCATCAGTCACACTGATAATGTCCAGTATTTAGTGCCAGGGGGCCTGCAGCTGTCACACTTGAAGGTCACAGCATTAAAGTGGAGCTTTCAACTGTATCGGTCATGTCCTCCAATACATGATCAGCATGGCAACACAATAACGGTGTGACAGTGTTGGTGCCGGACCTTACTCTGTGAGTAGAAGGCTGCCAATCACTTGCATGGGGATCATAGAGTAGGGGAGTACTTTTTAATTTAAAGTGTACACTTTACAAGAAAGTGGGCTTTTACAATAGCAAGGGCATTTACTAAAATTGGGGGCAAATTGTGACACATCGTGAAAATAATGGGGCGCTTGCTATTAAAGGGGCAGTTATTTTTTTTGGTAAGAGCCCCCTTTTTTATTATCAGTTTGACAGTATTTTTTTGTAATAGTAGTAATTATGGTTACAAGGAGGTGGCAGGGGGAAATTTTGCCCTATTTTACAATATAGCAATGATGCTATATAGAGTGTATCCCACTTAGAGGCCCATCAGCCCAGTCACTAGAATAACAGAGGTGATGCAGAAAACAATAGAATTGCATTCCATCAATCCTGTTTGATGTTTAAGGCCCAAGCTTTTCATTTTTTGACTTCAGAAATGATTTGCTGGTACCAGTAAGACAGGAGCCCTCATCATTAAAATAAAGACACATCACAATTGTCAGGCCAGTTGTTGGTAGTTTCTCAGAGGTTACAGATTTGATTGGCACAAATGTTAAATTTTCCTACTGGCCCTCAACTATTGATGTGCTGTTCAGCATGGGGTCGACATTTTCTCTTCTGCTCCCCTTGCGCTGTGTCTATTTATCTGTTATGTATAGGTGGTTCAGCATTGTGACAGTAGCAGATCCTCTGCTGGCAAATAGCCACAAGTTATCTTTATAGATACATCCCTGCAACTTAAACTTACATGGACATTCTTCTTAGATTACGCCTTCCGGTATTCTTCACATGGGAAAGACAAGCATGTACTGTAGAAAGGCAACAACCAGGTTTTGCCAATTACAACTCAAAGGATTTTGGGTTTATAAGTAAAGTTTTTTGAAGCAAATTGGTTCTTATAATTTTGAATGTATTGTAGATCCCACACTAGTGGGGACTATGACTACTTACACGGACTGCTTGTCTACATAAAGTGCATCCATGGACTCGGCCTGTGTATATAGTTCTCACTATATGAGTATCTTGTAGCCATAGCCTGGTAGCCGATTTTAAAGGGGTTGTCCGAGACCAACTTAAAATAGTGTGGGGGGTGGGACTGCATAAAAAATAAACATGTACTTCCCTACCGGTATCCCCCAGGGCAGTCTCTCTATGTTGTGCCCCTACAGCGTTTGGAATGGTGTCGGGTGGGTGTGCTTGACTGTCTGGAAGCTGCGAGAGTGGTGCTTCCGTGTAACCAAACCGGGGCATGGCACGGAGAGCCCGGGCCGCTGGACACCTTGAGGGACAGAGGAGGTAAGTACATAATTATTTTTTATGCAGTACCCCTACCACCCGACCACCTCACAAATTTTACTTAGTCTCAGAGAGCACCTTTAAGAGGAAAATAACACACACCCTACATATTATACATTAATACATATAAAACATTTTTTACTTTTCCTGCAAATTAAATACAAATATAATTACAGGCTACTTATAGAAACACTATCCATTCATGTCTAACTATTTAATGAGTAAATGGATGGGGGAATATTTTTATTATTTTATATTATTATTTAACATTTTGTCACAGCCTCCATTATTCCAGAAATATGATGCTGGCCTGCACATTATTTTCGGTGCGCTGCCTGGCAGTGAAAGGGTCTTAATGGGATTCCATTGAGGTGTCAGGAGCGATTCAGACAGCAGCTTTATCTGCTCTAGATAGGATTCAAGCAGTTAAACACATAAGCTTAACTCCAGTTTGCATTGGGGTCAGCAGGCTTTATTTCGGCACAGGGTGCTGGAATTAAATAACATTTTAACAATGTAAGTCGTTACCTCCGAAACAAATGCGCAGCTTGGGTTAGTGATACCCTCTGAGGAATGTCAGATTATATAGAAAGGGAGTGCGACCCTCCAATCAAAATTCAAAGATTTGCATGTTGGGTCCTGTTATCTGAGAAACTGAAATCTGTTTTAATGCAAATCATGTGGAACCCGTTCACTACTTATGTAAATGAGTGTCTGTTCAGCCTGATAACATCAATTTATGGAGCACGGCGAGAGTTCACTTCTTTTATTTACTGTTGATTTCAATTCATGTTACGATACCACAGGCTGGCGAGATTTTACCAACGGTGCCACATGCAAAATGTGATGATAATACTCTCCATTACCTATAGATTATGCAATAATTTAACCGCGTTATACAGGGTAATGGCTCCCAAACATTAGCATCTATAGAGAGAGCAACAGGGATTTGCAGTATGTTGGATCAAGGCTGATCCTTCAGGTGATACCTGACTAATACATAATTCAGCTGGGTGATACCAGGGAATGCCCACCTATAGAATGGAAGTTGTTTGTGTGGAAATATTGAAGCATACTGGGGATAGGGGGTCCCAAACTAAACCTATTCAAATAGCTTATTGAAGTTTTAGTCATTCTCTTAGATAACCTGTAGGTAACAATATTTTAAATAGAAATCCCAAAACTTTTTCTCTGTTTGCCATCTAGAACCAGGCCAGATTTTTTTACAGGGCACAAATATATAGTGGATATTTTAAAATAATTTAACTTTTTGCTTTTCAGTCCTATTTTCCACATTTGAAGAGTCTTTTTATGCATTTATAACATTTCCATCAGCCTCCCATCTGCTGACCTTTCAGTGCAGACAATAGTAGTTTAAGACGTTGTGCGCCTCTTTAAAAATCGGGGCTACAAATTAGAGAGCAGAGGCAGTAAGCTTTGTAAAAAGAATTACAGGATCTTCATTTGCCGTCTTTGAGTGATGTGGCAGATCTCATCAGTGCAACCATTTTGTATGTGTTGCTCAGGGACATGCAGATGAACGAGTGGCAGCTAATGCATTACTGAGTCACGTAAACTCCATCTGCTGTCCGTGGTGATCAGCCTTTTCACCAAGAAGAAAAAGAGGCTTTTTGTATTCTGCCCAACAAACACTCGCTGCTGTATATATTGTTTTTGTGTGCTTAGGAGCAGAATGCCGGTCCCTACCTACATTGCCCAGTTCAACATAGTACATTGTGAATGGGTAAATAATTGTCATCACATGCAAATGACCTGCACAATACAGTAACATTGTCTCCTCGGGGACAGAAGCCACTTTTTTTCTTACTGTATAATTTTACTTTGTCGTTAATTAAATGGTAGTTTGCCAACGTGTCTGATGTATAGAACAGTCAGACCAACCACATAAATCCTAGTGATTCATCAAGTAACGTCACGTTGAGTGAATCCCTTTTGTGTGATGACTTCTGGCATTGTGTAACATTTTGGCTGCTTTAACTGTTACATAAAAATACAGAATGTTATATACGGTAATTCTATTATACAAAATATGTAGATACATATGAATTAAAAGCATAGGATATTTCAATATTAGACCCTGTCTTCTAGAGAAAATGGTTTATGTATGGATGAATTGGTATGCGAACTGGATTAGTATACAAATCTTATGCATATTACGTGTATAAAATATCTAAAATTATGTAGAAATAGGAATGTGTAATATAGTTTAATAAACAACAAAATGGTTAAAATCCTATTGGAAGTGCATAATATTTAGGACATTTTAGGAAGAAACTATAGTAAATTATTCCCAAATAAAGCATTTAAAGCACCCAGGGGAGACTTATGCAAATAAGAGAGCATAGTAAGGCAATGCAGAACCCTAGAACAGTAATGAAAACATATGTTCACCAGCCACTACATGTAAATCTATAATATCCTGTGATTCTCTGCAAAAACTGCACATAGTGATAGGTTTTATCCGTCCTACAGACATCTCTACATCTAACAATAATGTCTTATTCCCCAACCAGTTGCGCTCTAGCCCTTGGCATGTGGCTGCCCAGCTGTTGGCAGCTTCATAAACGGCTCTGCACCAATGACAGCATGGATGTCATAACAAAACTTGGCACCATAGTAAGAACCATCAACCTGGCACTTGGCGCTAGGTTAAGGACCAAATCACTCACACGTGATTACATAGCACACACTTAGTAGTACCAAATGTGCTACCTTTGATTTTTCAACATGAAAATGAGGTTGAAACCTTTTATGATTATTTTTGGGGTATTTATCATATTAAAATGGTAATTTTCCATAGAAAGATTATAAAGCGTGGGAGTGGGGTTGCACTGCTTGGTCGCTGTCACCCAGACTTCTCTACCACCAGTATTTTTAATACATATAAATATAATATTTAATTTAAGTGAGTATGACCACAATGCACAAAATACAATATTTATAAATAAATATTGTATTTTATGTTGCAAACAGTTATTTTAGGTCTACATAATTTTTTTACATAACAGGGCAATAGATATTCATATTGTACAGAGCTGTGGTGCTATGATGGAGCTATATAAATAATGCTTTATTATTTTTATTAAAATGTTGCAGTTGTTAAATAGGTATTTTTACAGTTTTAAAGGCGAAGTCCAGGCTTTATAGCTATTAATACGATATAGCAGTGATGGCAAACCTTTTAGAGACCAAGTGCCCAAACTGTAACCAAAATCCACTTATTTAAGTGCCAACATTGCATTTTAAGCCGTAACTTATTGCTACCTGCTTTTCAACATCTATCAATCGTATCGGCCCCTTGAGTTGAAAGAATGAGGGCACATTCAGACTATCATTGTAGCTTCACACCAGGGTGTCTCTGTACAGTAAAAATGTAGGGTCCAGTAGGATGACCTACAAAGATAATGCAGTTCTATCAACACTTTATCACTTTTTACCGCAGTTCCAAACAGCCAATGAAGTGTCGTTTTAAAATGGCGCTGATTGCAGCATCTCTTAAATTGCCTGGGTCTGCAGGAAGATTTGGTGAATTTGGTCCTGTTTGGTGAACTCTGTCTTGGGGTCAAAGTGCCCACAGAAAGGGCTCTGAGTGCCACCTCTGGCACCTGTGCCATAGGTTCGCCACCACTGCGATATAGGATAGGTCATCAATAGATGGGGAGTCTCATCAAATGCCTGAAACCTCTGACACTAGAATAACTGAACATACGTCCATGAAGCCAGGTCTATCTGCGCACCTACCTATATTAGTAAACCCCTTCACCCAAGGTGCTTTTAGTGCACCACAGCGCCTCTTCACTTTGGCCAACACGTATTTGGGGTTTTTTTCTCAAAATTTGTTGTCACAATTGTGCTTTTTTACTGGTACATATATATTAACCATTTGTGGCATAAATTAGAGGGATTTGTGCTATGCAAAACTCTTGGTGGTTGTAGTGTAAATAGTGCAATATGTTTCTTGGCCAGCGATAGTTAAATTTATCATCATTGATAATTTATCATAATTGAAATATTAATAACAGACTTTAAAATAAGGTACATAAAAAATCCCCCACCCCACAAGCACTTTGATGGTAATCTCCTAGTCTTGTTTACACAATAAAGATATTTTTACCCCTTACTTTGCAAGTTTTATTGCTGTTTTAGCTCCTACACTGATGGTCAGTGTAAAATTCCAAAGTGTGGGTGGGGACTATCTAAGCAGACACTTCATGATTCCTCTGTGCTATGAGATGTTTTGTAATGACAATGTGCTTAGATTATCAGGGTACAAGGTTTATATACCCTATCATTTAGCATCAGAACAGTCTACCAGTATCTGACACATAGAAAAAGAGATGAGACAGATCAGTGTCATGAGATGGATATAAGATATAAAAACACACTCAACTCTGCTGCATCACCTAATCAATAAAACACAGTCAGCACTGCTACATCACCCCCTCCCCTCGGATCTAGAGCTTATCTTGTTTATAGAGCAGATGCTGCTGTGTCCTCTCCACACATAGAGGATGCCTCATTTTGTTATCCTAAGTATATTTAAGAGCCTTGTCTTCTTGAGAATAGCCCTTTAAAGCTTAGTATCTTAATATTTGGCTGGCAGCACAGTGTTGCATATAATGGTGGGTGCTATGCCTTAGGGTCCTTGGTCTGAAGTCCTCAGTATAATCCAAAGAAATGGCAGCAGTCCAAAGTTCAAAAAGTGAAAATCTGTGATCCTTTATTCCATATTACAGTGCAATGTTTCGGTTACAAAGCCCTTTCCACCAGCTCAGATGGAAGTTAAGCATACTCCTTTTCTATAATTTTAAAAGCTTTGGTTTTGTAACCAAAACGTCTCACTTTAATATGGAATAAGGGATGACTAATTAATATGTGACCGTACATCCAAACTTTGGCTTTACCAATGAGTGGTACTCTAAGTCAACAGCGACCACATAGTTTGAGAAGCACTTGTCGTTTTCAGGTCACAACTGACATCCTTGAATATAATTTACTTATAAAGTGACTGCATGGCAAGGCTTGTGTATGCCTGAAGAAGCTACATTTTCACAGCAGGAGACCTAATGAAAATGAAGCAGTCGGTTGCAGGTGCACAGCCATAGAAAGGAGCTATTTACTCTGAAGCTGGAAAGCCTGGGCCAAGAAAGCAAGCAAGCAAGCGAGCGCACACACACACACACACACTCTTGTATTTCTGCCAGAAGTATTCAGAAGGGGACCAAATAATGGTTATTCAGTTGCCTTTAATGAGATGCATTGCCCACTGCTCAAAGACTGAGGCGCTTTCTTTTCTTATGCTAATTTGGCACCATTAGGGCCTGCCCGTCTGTAACTTTTATAGTCCTGTACTTAATCCATCCTGCTCACTCAGCCCAAAAACCAGAGCAGCAAATGGCAAAAGGGCGACTGCCTGCATGTGATACATCTGTTGCGTGGCGCTAACATTAATTCCTGCATCATGCATGTGTACTGAGGCTGGGGAGGATGGAGATTTCATTTCAATGAGTTTGGAAAGACCATCTTGCGGCAGAGATATGAGGCTGTTGCTTAGTGTCTTTCTTCATTTCCCCTAAACAGCCTGCGAATGTCTTATTTATGTGTAAAGTGAATCGTGGAAAGCAATTCATTTTCGACTATTCCGCTGATGGAGGCAAAACTTGTCTTAAGCGGGTTATTTATTAAGCTCTAAAATAGAATTTATTTTTCCCATACTGAATCTATTATTTACAGCTAGCCAACCTCTCTGTAACAGCTTGTGCCCCCAATCTAAATAGTTTTCTGTTTGTCTGCTCATTGTAGGGGCATGTGAGTGTAGAGAAGAGAGTATGTCCTATGTTTATCTGTCATATCTTCCAGTATATGAATAAAGAATGTTTAACCCCTAGTGTCTGTGTCATCCTTTTTCCTTGATTTCTGGCTCTCCAATAATGATGAAGTGTTCTGATTTTGGCGGTTTATAAATAACGGTTTATATTACAGTTTCCCAATGTTCTTTCTTTATCTATTTTTTTATGGACTAAGGACCTGCTGCACTTTGTGTTTCAGAATTTAAATTAAGTCATAAGCATATTGGGGGAGATGTATCATAAGTCTCTTAGAGAAGAACTGTTCTAGTTGCCCATGGCAACCAATCGGAGCTCGGCTTTCATTTTCCCACAACTGTTTATAAAATTAAAACTGAGCTCTGATTGGTTTCCATGGGCAACTAGAACAGTTTTACCTCAGAAGCATAATGATAAATCTTCCCCAAGTGAGTATATATTATTTTACTGTAAGTTTTATGTGGCTGCACCTCATAAGTGACACATCTGTCACACATCCATAATAGTAGTATAGACAGACCTTAGGCGAAGAGGTTTGTGTTCGCTGGGTGTACTCCCCACTCACTGCAAACACAGGCCCTGAAGACCTTGGACAACAGTTTCTGAAAGCAGAATTTTTTCATCAGCCTGTGCTACATTTACATTCAGTTTAGAAATGTATTGTACTATACATATTTCTATTTAGCTACATAAGTAAAATTGGTTTAACATTTGGGTTGGTAAATAAATAACCATTGAGTATTTGCAGGTTAATTTCTTGTTCCTGTTGTGTTTTGTAGTGAACTACTATAGGGAATAAATGTCTCCCATGAGTAAAGTTTATCAGACAGTGGCTTTATGATGTATTTAACACCTATTATTGTATCATGTATTCTGCACATGTATGTGTTACTTTGTAACAGCTCCTGTCAGATAATGACTCCTCGAAGTAATGTCCTTCATTGCCTAGGTGTCATTTAACATGAAGGCAGAGAGAGGGCTGGGTAAAAAAGAGCTGCCTCTAGTGATACCTTAATACATCTTTATCATTCAATATCATTGCTCTGTATGATGTAGAATAACAATTTAACATATGATAAAGTGTCTTATCTCACCAATTTCTCTATCATCTTGACATTGTCACATCTGAGATACTCTGCTAATGTATTTTTGGTGTCTGAATTCTGGGCACATGGCCAAACATAAAGAGCTGAATGAACCTTGGCTAGATATTGCTGCCCTATATGACATACAGTTGAAATATGTTTTATTATGTCAGCTAGAAATAGTGATCATAATACAAATAACTCTATTCCTTTTACATGTTGTATGTGGAAGTAATGTGGGACTTGTCGTTAATGTATTTCTAGCACAGCTCATCTAAAGTAAGAATCTATCTGTCAATGGGGCTCGTGCCATGAGTAAGAGCGTATAACGCACTCGAAATGCGTAGGCAAAGATCTGTAGCCCTCGCTGTGGACGCAGTGCTTTAGCATGTGTGATGTCTTGCACAGAGGATGCCGAACTGCCGGTTGAGTAACTGGCTCTGCTCCATAGACGCCGCGGTCACTATGAACAGCTGGAACAACTATTAACCCCTAGGGGACACAGCCTATTTTGGCCTTAAGGACGCGGCCCCATTCTTCAAATCTGACCTGTGTCACTATAAGTGGTTATAGCTTTGGAACGCTATGAGATATCCAGGGGATTTTTAGATTGTTTTCTCGTGACACATTGTACTTCAAATTAGTTTAAAAATTTGGATGATATCTTTTGTGTTTAGTTATAAAAAAAAACAAAATTTGGAAAAAAATTGGAAAAATTCTTTATTTTCAACGTTCTAAATTCTCTACTTTTGATGCAGATAGTCATAGCTCCCAAATAAATTCATAACTTACATTTCCCAAATGTCTGCTTTATGTTGGCATGGTTTTTTAAGATTCCACATATTTTACTAGAATGTTATGAGGCTCAGAATTTAGGTATCATTTTTCACATTTTTTGTAAAATCACCAAAACCCGCATTTAGATGTACCTGCTCAACTTCTAATTGACACTGAGAGGCCTAAATAATAGTGGGACTCGTAAAATACCCCATTGTGGAAACTACACACCTCAACGTATGAAAAACCACTTTTAAGAAGTTTGTTAACGCTTTACGTGTTTTATAGGGGTTAAAACAAAATGGAGGTGCAGTCTGCAAATTGTAATATTTTTTCACAATACACTCATTTTGGGTGGAAAATTAAACATTTACAATAGATTAAATGAATAAAGGCTCCACAAAGTTTGTTACCCAATTTCTCCCGAGTACACGGATACTCTATATGTGGTGGTAACCTGCTGTATGGGCGCACGGCCGGGCATAGAAGGGAAGGAGGCGCCATCCAGAGCAGATTTTCTATGTCACATTGTACAGGCTATAATTTTTTTCTTTTTTTTAATGTGGACCTATAGGGGCTTATTTCTTTTGCCACATGAGATGCACTTTTCTGGTACGTAATTTGGGGGAATCTATAGGCTAATTGGTGAGATTTTATTAACTCTTTGTTGGTGGAGGAAATGAAAATCATCACTTTTCAGGAAGATTTTTATGGGGGTTTTTTTTGCCCGTTTACCATACCATAAAAATAGTATATTATTTTTATTCTATGGGTCGCCACGATTACAAAAAGACCTCATTTATATAGATTTTTTATTTTTTTCCCATTTTTACTGCATAAAAAGTAATTTGGCAAAAATGTTGTTAATTTTAGCATCACCGTCTTTCATATGCATAACTTTTTTATTTTTTGCCTCACAAATCTGTTTAAGGGCTTATTTTTTGCGAGAAGGATTGTTCTTTTTAGTGGTCTTATTTTAGAGTGCATAACATTTTTTAAATCCCTTTTTAGAGCATTTTTATAGGGTATTAATTGAAAATGATCATTTTTCTGGAGCTTTTTTTTGTTTTGTTTTTTACGGGGTTCACTTTGCGGATCTAATAACGATTCTGTTTTATTATGCAGATTGTTACGGACGCAGGGATACCAAATATGTGGGGTTTTGTGTATTTTATTCAATTGTACTGAATAAAAACCAATTTGGAGAAAATCTTGTTCCTTTTAGCATCACCATCTTTTCATATGCATAACTTTTTTATTTTTAGGCTGACAAATCTGGTTAGGGGCTTATTTTTTGCGAGAAGAGTTGTTCTTTTTAGTGGGCTTATTTTGGAGTGCATAACATTTTTTAAATTACTTTTTAGAGCATTTTTTGATAGGGTATAATTAAAAATTATCTTTTTTCGGAACGTTTTTGCGGTTTTTTTTCTACGGCGTGTACCGTGCAGGTCCAGTAACGATTCTGTTTTATTATACAGATTGTTACGGACGCGGCAATACCAAATATGCGGGGTTTTTTGTGTTTTTGTGTTTTTTATACTTTATTAAGTGTTTTTATGGGAAAGTGACATTTTAGGGGCTTATATTTTTATGTATTTATTTTTTATTTATTATAATGTGTAGTGTTAAGTGTTTTTGCATATTTTTACTTATACATACTTGAACTTAAACCAGTGATGCTCTGATCACTGGTTTAAGTTCAATACACTGCTCTACAATACTATTTTATTGTAGAGCAGTGTAAACTGTCTGAGCAAGCTTGCGCATGCTCAGACAGTTTACAGCCAGACCCGGAAGGGGTCTGGCTGCCATGGAGACCGGGCAGCTCCGGGGCACATGCCAGTCCTCGGAGCTGCCCAGAAGTGGATCGGATCCCCCGGTTAGCGGCACGGGGGATCCGATCCACAGCGCAAACACCCTTACACGCCGCGGTCATGTTTGACCGCGGCGTGTAAGGGGTTAACACCCGCGATCGGAGCCGGCTCCGATTGCGGGTGTTAGCGCAGGCTGTCAGCTGTACTAGACAGCTGACAGCCGCTGCTTCTGGTACCGGCTCCGTTCGTGAGCCGGTGCCAGAAGCAGGACGTTATAGAACGTCCCCGTGCGCTAAGCATCTAGCCCCGGGGACGTACTATAACGTCCTTGTGCGCCTAGGGGTTAAACAGCTGGGATTGCAAGTTTCACATACAGCCGAGCTCCCACAGCGATCACACAGGCTCTGCTACTGCGCCTGGGCGATCGACGAGACATGTACGTCAGGACAACCGGCCCTTATTTCCAGACTTACATGTAAGTCCTAATGCGCTGTAGGGTTAAACACACCTTTGAGGGGAGATGGGCAGTTTGACATAGTTGGGAATACAAGCTGCAGATAAAGATTCAATTCCCCACTTTGTCCATCGCAAAGAAACCTCACCAACACTCAGATCTTTACAATGGCACCATAAGCAAGGTTCTAGCTGTTACAAGGTAGTAAGTTCTCTTTAAGGGATTTCCAGGATAAGAACTAAGCATGCACATCTGCAGACCAGATTAGCTCCCGATTCAGCCACTAAACAGAGAAAAAAAGCTTTGCTTATCGGTTGATAAGAATAGTTGATCTGAGGGATTCTGGTTGTTAGACCCCACCAATCTGATAGTTTAATTTATTCTTAGCTTGGAAACCCCTTAACATGAACCTGCTAAAGCATTTCCAATACCAAACCAACTGCGTCTTCTGCTCTGATACTGCTGGGAAACACAACTAATGGGGAACTCTCTTTCTTGGGATGTTGTGCTAGAATTGTGTCTAGAATTCATTGATGCCTCTGTAAACTAACCATTCTAAAGGTGACTTGGATACAGTGTTTTATCAGTATTTGTCCTTATGTAACATCCTGCTAGATATAGCACCTCTGCTGTGGTTATTTGAGCCTTGGTTTAGAAATTTCTGTAACATTGCTTGTAAGGCACAAGACAGTTTCTGATTCATAGAGAATTTCAGTATCCTAGAAAACATATGTCTGCTTATTTTTGGATGCATGTGATTTGCAGCCAGCCATATAAAAACCATAGATGGCAGTAATGTATAGAGCTCCTGCAGTATGTAAAAATCTTTCCTTAGCCATGAATTCTGGGGTCAAGGCCTGTGCATGGTGTGATAATCCCACATATGAAACTTTATAGCCTCCAACCGTTGTAAAAGGTATTGCATGCGTTAATTGAATACATTTGGCCGTGCTCAGATAATATATGCAATTTGTAATGCTTTTGATCTCGGGCAGAGGACAAAACTAGCAAATTAATCCCGGATAGTGTGATCTAGGATATGACTCGCTGCCGGTAATCCCATATTGTTTGAACTGCAGTAGTTGGTATACATTTCACTAGAGTAAATACATTTTGTCAGGCTATTTCCAAACATGTTAATATCGGTGTCATTCCTGGCATTGGTGTGTATTGTAAAGTCCTTCTGTGTAAGGAAGCCTCAATACAATGGAGGATTCAAGGATGTACAAACATTTGCTGGGTCATAAGTACACTTTTTATGACTACATATATATAAATAAGTAGGAATCCATAACTTTCTATCTGCCTATGTTTATCTTGTTAAAGTATAATGCCCATAACAGCTGAACTAGTTAATTTCTGCTACTCAAATCATTGCTTTCTGCTACTCAAATCATCACTACTTGATGGCGTTACACTGACATTGGTGAAGAATGGTGCAGTATACCGCAATGTTGTATTGTTCTATAGCAGTGGTGGCGAACCTATGGCACTGGTGCCAGAGGTGGCACTCAGAGCCCTTTTTGTGGGCACCCAGGCCTTCACCCCAACATAGAGTTTGCCAGATAGGACTCCAAGCTTTCTCCTGTGGTCCAGTACAGCCCAGGACGTTCCATGCTCAGCGCTATTTTCAAGCAACATCCTTGACTGCCAGGACTACAGGAGAAGCGGGAAGTTGCGAATAGAGATGGATTAATGTTGGAGCTCCTGCTCTGTGTCCCCTGATTCTTCCTCTTTAGGGGACCCTGGAGGGAAGCTACAATCCAAATGTCTCCATCATCTTTCTATTGTATTGGTGAACTCAGGACGCCAATACGTTTAAAACCTGTGATACAGCAGGAATCAATAAGTTACTGCTTAAATTGTCACGTTGGCACTTTGCGACATATAAGTGGGTTTTGGTTGTAGCTTCGGCACTCTGTCTCCAAAAGGTTCGCCATCACTGTTCTATAGCCTGTAAGTTGCTTTGCAAGGTATGCTTGTGGTCCTGTATGTTAAAAAGGAAAACCTAGATAAAAGCTTTGGAGATGGTGACAACTTTGCACATGAAGCCAGGCAATAGGTTATGCCAAGATTGGTGACCATTTTTGTTAATCTTCCCCATTGTGTCACTTTGTACATATAATTGAGAAATAATGTAATATCTGGTATATGTTCCCAGAACTTTTGCATCTTGATTTCTAACTTGACAATAGTATTTAACATAATGTACTCAATTAGTTCTTTTTTTTTACAGATTGGACAAAGGCAACAAGTTTTAGTAACAGAGGAATCCTTTGACCTACAATACTATGTAGCCCACAATCGCTATTATGAACAGGTACGTTATCATATAATTATATACAACACAACATGGATAGTGCAATAGTTGTGATTTTGCAAACTATGACTTTGTATTGTCACCACAATCCAAACCATAATTTTTCACATAAAAAAAACCAAAACAACCATCAGAGCATTAGATGGAGATAGTCTTTTCGCTAACTAATCAGTGGATAGAATTATCTGCAAACGACGTGTGCAGATTTATGGGATGCAAACAACGGACCTGTGGAACTTTGTTTACACCCTGTGTGTCGTCTGCTGATGCTGTGTGTCATGTGCCCATGACCGGGTCGGCTCCAGGTTTCAGTAGGTCCTTGGGCGACAGAGACTCAGTAGGCCCTTTGCAATGATCTCATGTGGCAGCATTCAAAATTCAGAAACTAACAGTCTCCTGTTCCCTAAAATATTCCCTAGTTTATCAGCCCCCTCATGGTTATTTTAAATATTCCCCACTCGCACCTTATGGATTCATTAGATGCAACCTCCTCACCTCCCTGGATTCATTAGATACAGACCCCTCACCCCATGGATTCCTTATGTGGGCCTCCCCAGCATCTATGGCCCCCGGCACTTCCCCAATTGCTAGCACACGTTCTCATTTACTCATTGTGTGCAGGTAGCCTCAGCCAAATGTTTCCACCTGAAAATCCCAACTTGCGTTTTAATGACTTATCTGATATGTTTTCTCCATGTTCCAAAGACCTTTGGTGACGGCATATCCCACTCTGATAACAAAAGATTGGGGCTTGTAGAATTATACATTTGGGAGCATATCCATACATATTAGATCACATGTGGGGAACAAAATGCCCATAGGGCGAATCTGGCCACCACCTCTGGGTATAGTTATACTGTATTCAGTGTTGCCTTTACAAACATGCCTTTGAAGGCATCTATATAGCTGATGTGTCCCCTTTGTGAATAAAAGTTTGACACCCAAGCTCAACATATCCCTATCCTATCCAGACCCCATCAATGATGCAAAAAGTATAAAGCAGCGTTCAGACTACTACCCGGACCTCTGGATGTTGGTAATTCAATGTACTTTAGCCCTAGGATATAATAATGAGCTGTAGGAGTTATAAAAGGTGTCAGCAATTAAGCTTTATTGTTAATTCTGGTTCATATGACAACCCAACATTGTTAAAATCCAATTGTCAAAGAGACAAAAAAAAATTTGTCTGGGGTTACAATGATAAACTATACAGTTCCGACTCACATACTGTCAAGCTCCAGGGGTAGTGGAACTTGGTTTTCACCAGAGCCCGCCATAAAAAGAGGGTTGGACTTGGTGCGGCGTGGTACCACCAGGTCGTTCCACAGGTGTGACGTTGTCCGCGGTGGCAGCCAAGGCGAGGTATAGTAACAGAAGGCAAGTTTGTGGTTGGGGACAGGCAGGAGGTCAGGACAGGCAGCCCAGGATCAATGTCAGAAGCAAAGCAGAAGGTCATTGTTGGCAGCAGAGTATGGAGGAGATGTATGGAGGAAATTATGTTCCATTTTTCACCTATGTGTCATCCTTATTTGTGGACTGCAATAAATGCTGAATGATGGGTAATGATGTAACTGGCTTGTCCCAACCTCTTGTGTTACCTAGAAATTGTGTAACCTAGAAACAGGCTGTAAATATGGGCAAGAATAGGACCTGTTTCTAAATTTACGTGTCAGCAAAACGTCTCACGTACGGGGAAATACATATGAGGAAAATAAGTGCATCAGTAGCCTTATTTTTTACATTTCCTTTATTTAGTTTTACACATTTTGCTTCATTTATTCTTCACAGCACTTCTGCTTTTTTGTGCTGTGTGTACTCAGGAGGAGTATTAATGTAAACCCTAATTACTTTAATTTGTGCAGTCTGATTTTCATAAGACAATAGTAATTTGAAATGCAGTTTTAATTACATTTATTAAATGTTACATTGCACTCCTGGAAACCT